>NW_026970103.1:0-300000 GCF_028390025.1 Pseudophryne corroboree
CAAGCCCTGAGTGTTTGCCCTTGTGACTTGTTGATCATCATAGCGAAGCAGATGCTTACAGAAAACTGCAGGGGCTTAGATTGAAAATAAAAAAAATTGATGGGTATAAGGTAGAGAGGAGCGGGTTCGGTTCTCCGAGAACCGAATTCCCCACGAACTCCACGTGGTTTACACTGGTCTGAGGCAGGCTCGGTTGTTCCCGCCTGACTCGGAAAACCTGAACAAGGGAAAATGTCATCATCCCGCTGTCGGATTCTCGCGAGATTCGGATATTATATATAGAGCTGCGCGTTGCCGCCATTTTTACTCGTGCATTGAAGAGAGAGCGGAGAGGACGTGGCTATGTTCTCTCAGTGGAAATCTCAATATCAGTGCTCAGTATCAGTGGTTACTTATTGCTGCTCAGTAATACTAGTAGTGTGTCTCTCCTGCTCAGTGTCAGTTCTCAGTAGTATCCTCATCAGTGCTCAGTATCACTGCTCATTGTCTTGTGCTGCATTGTGGTGCTCAGCATACTACAGTACATTACTAATAGTCCAGTGCTGCATCTTGCTGCTCAGTGTCAGTTCTAGTATCCTCATCAGTGCTCACTATCACTGCTCATTGCATTGTGGTGTTCTGTATACTACAGTAATATAGTAACATATAGTAACATAGTTTTTGAGGTTGAATAGAGGCAAATTGCCCATCGTGTTCAACCTGTTTTAAGTTGTGATGATTCTACATACTTGCTGAATAATGTTTTATGACTAGTTAACTACTATAACTCATGTTACCCCCGGATTAACCATGTTGATATTTTAAGTATTATAACCTTGGATAGCTTTTTCATTCAGAAATGTATCCATTCCTTTTTTAAATCCAATTACAGAGTCCGCCATTACCACCTTCCCTGGCAGGGAATTCCACATCCTGATTGCCCTAACAGTGAAGAACCCTTTCCTCCATTGCATTCTGAATTTCCTCCAGTCGCAGCGAGTGACCACGTGTTCTTTTATTAAATAATTCCTCTGATAACTCTTTGTTATGTATCTTTACATATTTGAAGATATTAATAATATCTCCTCTTAGGCACCTCTTTTCTAGTGTATACATATTCAGCCTAGTAAGTCTTGGGTATGGGTGAAGATGTTTCTCACAAAATTGTTGCACCAAAGCATCATTGAAATTCAAGCTGGAAAGATGATTTTAATATATCACTTGTACATTTTGTACTGCTCTTCTGGTGACAATGTAGTTTGTTTTTGTCAATTACCATTTTAATAATAGGGTAAAGAAAATTAAGTGGATTTTTGAAAGAAAACAATACTGTCAATATACTATTAAAACAAATTAAAATGGTAAAAGTTATTGTACTTTAAGTAAAAATAAAAGAGCCAAAATATCAATCCCAGTTTTGGATTACTTTAATTAACAAAAAACAATGCATATAGCAGAGGATAGTTTCAATCTGCCTACCTCTGGGTTATGGGCCCAGCATGCTTCCGTTGCAGTACTCTGCTGCTCATGTAAGTGCAAGAGATCCTGAAGCACTCACTCATCATGGGAAAGTACCAATGTGTTTCTTACAAAAACTCTCCAGATTATTGACTTTTTAAAGTTTTTCTAGGAAACGTTCTAGATGAATGCTTATTAGCCTTTGTCAGTATATACTTTTACGAGGTGTCTCTGTGGTGCAATCGGTTAGCATGTTTGGCTATTAACCAAAAGGTTGGTGGTTCAATCCCACCCATGGATGTAATTGACCTTGTGATTAGATTTTGGTAATCTTTAAGTAGACAAGTCAAAATGTCAAACTCCCTTTTATGGTGTAGGGTACCTGGCCTTCTCTGATGTAATCAGAGTTAGATTTGATTAAGTGATTTTATAAAAAACAGCTAGGAAGCACAATTTAGCAGTGGGTTGCAGAGAAAAAAAACTATGCTGGCAGAAAAGTCCAATTGAGTGATTAAACAGCTCTTCATTTTCTGATTTTATGTTTATGCTAACAAATTTGCTCTCTGAAAAGTGTCCACAAAGTAAAGTCTCTGATTAACACCTTTGTAGGAATGGTTTTTCACCTATTACTGAATTAAACTTGCTTCATTGGAAAGGCAGCAAGATGCATCCTCATTTCAATGTCTACTGAAATAATACAGGTTGACACCAGGAAACATAAACGTCACTGCATCCTTGCTGCTTCCTCATGGGGAAGTCTGTTTAATGTGAAAACAAGGTGATATCTAATCAGCACACAGGTAAGGAATTAAGAAAATCTTTCTTTATGGGTGAAGATGTTTCTCACAAAATTGTTGCACCAAAGCATCATTGAAATTCAAGCTGGAATGATGATTTTAATATATCACTTGTACATTTTGTACTGCTCTTCTGGTGACAATGTAGTTTGTTTTTGTCAATTACCATTTTAATAATAGGGTAAAGAAAATTAAGTGGATTTTTGAAAGAAAACAATACTGTCAATATACTATTAAAACAAATTAAAATGGTAAAAGTTATTGTACTTTAAGTAAAAATAAAAGAGCCAAAATATCAATCCCAGTTTTGGATTACTTTAATTAACAAAAAACAATGCATATAGCAGAAGATAGTTTCAATCTGCCTACCTCTGGGTTATGGGCCCAGCATGCTTCCGTTGCAGTACTCTGCTGCTCATGTAAGTGCAAGAGATCCTGAAGCACTCACTCATCATGGGAAAGTAGCAATGTGTTTCTTACAAAAACTCTCCAGATTATTGACTTTTTAAAGTTTTTCTAGGAAACGTTCTAGATGAATGCTTATTAGCCTTTGTCAGAATGGACTTTTACGAGGTGTCTCTGTGGTGCAATCGGTTAGCATGTTTGGCTATTAACCAAAAGGTTGGTGGTTCAATCCCACCCAGGGATGTAATTGACCTTGTGATCAGATTTTGGTGATCTTTAAGTAGACAAGTCAAAATTTCAAACCCCCTCTTATGGTGTAGGGTACCTGGCCTTCTCTGATGTAATCAGAGTTAGATTTGATTAAGTGATTTTATAAAAAACAGCTAGGAAGCACAATTTAGCAGTGGGTTGCAGAGAAAAAAAAATTATGCTGGCAGAAAAGTCCAATTGAGTGATTAAACAGCTCTTCATTTTCTGACTTTATTTTTATGCTAACAAATTTGCTCTCTGAAAAGTGTCCACAAAGCCAAGTCTCTGATTAACACCTTTGTAGGAATGTTTTTTCACCTATTACTGAATTAAACTTGCTACATTGGAAAGGCAGCAAGATGCATCCTCATTTCAATGTCTACTGAAATAATACAGGTTGACACCAGGAAACATAAACGTTACTGCATCCTTGCTGCTTTCTCATGTGGAAGTCTGTTTAATGTGAAAACAAGGTAATATCTAATCAGCACACAGATAAGGAATTAAGAAAATCTTTCTTTATGGGTGAAGATGTTTCTCACAAAATTGTTGTCCCAATGCATCATTGAAATTCAAGATGGAAGATGATTTTAATATATCACTTGTACATTTTGCATTGCTCTTCTGGTGACAGATTTCCCCAAATGTGGGAAACTTGACTGCATAATTTGTGTTTCCCCTGGTCGGCTCTCGTATAATTCAGATCTCTTTGTCTCAGGTCTCTCTCCAGCCTAGTTTGCTGTCTGTTTCCACTTCTCTTTTCTTGAGCTGCTCCCTTCTATGCCCTTGCGCACTATCCTGACTTCTCCCGTCTGCTTACTTTGTGCCTTCCAATGCACAATGCAAACTACAGGTAGTGCTGCAGGGCCCACACCCTTTTACTTGCCGTACAGAGCAGCTCTAGAGCTGTTACAGTGCCCAGCTGCTGCAAGAAATCAGCTTGTATGCTTCAGGGGCTGGGGCATAGCCAACATGAGCCCCACACCGAAGGAGGGTGGAGGTGTTTAATGCGAACTAGGGGTCATCCAAGCGCCGCAAAAGGCCGCCATGCCCTGCACGCTCCTTTTCTCTTTTCATATGCAGACGAGGGTTGAAGCCAACTTTGACCCACTGCTTGGATGACATCACCATATGCAAATCCATCTGCTGCAGGCCTTCCCCCAGGAATGCTTGCACTAGTTGTTGCATTTGGTTTGTTGTTTGGGGGTGCTTCAGTATTAGGCAGCCTTCTTCCCTCCCATGTTCATCTGAAAATATGTGTTCTCCCTGCAGTTGTTGTCCCCAGATGAGAGTTCCCTTGTGCTGCCTCAGTTGAATCTCCTTTACTTGACAGAGATGTGCCTGAGCAGCGGCCCTCCCCAGCCCTATCCCAAATCATACTTATTTTGCATAGGAGATACCATGGTCATGAAGATTGTTCTCCCAGGGTGAGGTTCATTCATTGCATTCTGGGTATGCTGACCCCTGTGATTTCCCCAAATGTGGGTAACTCGACTGCATTATTTGTTGTAGTGGGGGACTGTGTTTGTGTTTTCCTCTGGTCAGCTCTGGTAAAAGTCAGATTTCTTTGTCTCAGATCTTCCTCTAGCCTTGTTCTTCTTTCGAGAGTTCCCTTGTGCTGCCTCAGTTGGATCTCCTTCACTTGACAGGGGGGTGCCCGAGCAGCGACCCTCCACAGCTCTAGCCCAACTCCTACTTACCTGCCAGGTGAGATACTATGATCATGAAGGTGCTTCTCCCAGGGCAAGGCTCACCCATTGCACTCTGGGTGTGCTGCCCCTGCGATTTCCCCAAATGTGGGAAACTTGACTGCAGAATTTGTGTTTCCCCTGGTCGGCTCTCGTATAATTCAGATCTCTTTGTCTCAGGTCTCTCTACAGCCTAGTTTGCTGTCTGTTTCCACTTCTTTTTTCTTGAGCCCCTCCCTTTTATACCCTTGTGCACTATCCTGACTTCTCCTCCTGTCTGCTTACTTTGTGCCTTCCAATGCACAATGCAAACTACAGGTAGTGCTGCAGGGCCCACACCCTTTTACTTGCCTTACAGAGCAGCTCTGGAGCTGTTACAGTGCCATGCTGCTGCAAGAAATCAGCTTGAATGCTTCAGGGGCTGGGGCATGGCCAACATGAGACCCACACCGAAGGAGGGTGGGGGTGTTTAATGCAAACTAAGGGTCATCCAAGCACCGCAAAAGGCCGCCATGCCCTGCACGCCCCTTTTCTCTTTTCATATGCAGACGAAGGTTGTAGCCAACTTTGACCCACTGCTTGGATGACATCACCATATGCAAATCCATCTGCGGCAGGCCTTCCCCCAGGAATGCTTGCACTAGTTGTTGCATTTGGTTTGTTGTTTGGGGGTGCTTCAGTATTAGGCAGCCTTCTGCCCTCCCATGTTCATCTGAAAATATGTGTTCTCCCTGCAGTTGTTGTCCCCAGATGAGAGTTCCCTTGTGCTGCCTCAGTTGAATCTCCTTTACTTGACAGAGATGTGCCTGAGCAGCGGCCCTCCCCAGCCCTATCCCAAATCATACTTATTTTGCATAGGAGATACCATGGTCATGAAGATTATTCTCCCAGGGTGAGGTTCATTCATTGCATTCTGGGTATGCTGACCCCTGTGATTTCCCCAAATGTGGGTAACTCGACTGCATTATTTGTGGTAGTGGGGGACTGTGTTTGTGTTTTCCTCTGGTCAGCTCTGGTAAAAGTCAGATTTCTTTGTTTCAGATCTTCCTCTAGCCTTGTTCTTCTTTCGAGAGTTCCCTTGTGCTGCCTCAGTTGGATCTCCTTCACTTGACAGGGGGGTGCCCGAGCAGCGACCCTCCCCAGCTCAAGCCCAACTCCTACTTACCTGCCAGGTGAGATACTATGATCATGAAGGTGCTTCTCCCAGGGCAAGGCTCACCCATTGCACTCTGGGTGTGCTGCCCCTGCGATTTCCCCAAATGTGGGAAACTTGACTGCATAATTTGTGTTTCCCCTGGTCGGCTCTCGTATAATTCAGATCTCTTTGTCTCAGGTCTCTCTCCAGCCTAGTTTGCTGTCTGTTTCCACTTCTTTTTTCTTGAGCCCCTCCCTTTTATACCCTTGTGCACTATCCTGACTTCTCCTCCTGTCTGCTTACTTTGTGCCTTCCAATGCACAATGCAAACTACACACCCTTTTACTTGCCTTACAGAGCAGCTCTGGAGCTGTTACAGTGCCAAGCTGCTGTAAGAAATCAGCTTGAATGCTTCAGGGGCTGGGGCATTGTCAACATGAGCCCCACACCGAAGGAGGGTGGGGGTGTTTAATGCGAACTAAGGGTCATCCAAGCGCCGCAAAAGGCCGCCATGCCCTGCATACCCCTTTTCTCTTTTCATATGCAGATGAGGGTTCCAGACAACTTTGGCCCACTGCTTGGATGACATCACCGTATGCAAATCCGTCTTCTGCAGAACTTCCCCCAGGAATGCTTGTACTAGTTGTTGCATTTGGTTTGTTGTTTGGGGGTGCTTCAGTATTAGGCAGCCTTCTGCCCTCCCATGTTCATCTGAAAATATGTGTTCTCCCTGCAGTTGTTGTCCCCAGATGAGAGTTCCCTTGTGCTGCCTCAGTTGAATCTCCTTTACTTGACAGAGATGTGCCTGAGCAGCGGCCCTCCCCAGCCCTATCCCAAATCATACTTATTTTGCATAGGCGATACCATGGTCATGAAGATTGTTCTCCCAGGGTGAGGTTCATTCATTGCATTCTGGGTATGCTGACCCCTGTGATTTCCCCAAATGTGGGAAACTCGACTGCATTATTTGTGGTAGTGGGGGACTGTGTTTGTGCTTTCCTCTGGTCAGCTCTGGTAAAAGTCAGATTTCTTTGTCTCAGATCTTCCTCTAGCCTTGTTCTTCTTTCGAGAGTTCCCTTGTGCTGCCTCAGTTGGATCTCCTTCACTTGACAGGGGGTGCCCGAGCAGCAATCCTCCACAGCTCTGGCCCAACTCCTACTTACCTGCCAGGTGAAATACTATGATCTTCACTGTTAGGGCAATCAGGATGTGGAATTCCCTGCCAGGGAAGGTGGTAATGGCGGACTCTGTAATTGGATTTAAAAAAGGAATGGATACATTTCTGAATGAAAAAGCTATCCAAGGTTATAATACTTAAAATATCAATATGGTTAATCCGGGGGTAACATGAGTTGTAGTAGCTAACTAGTCATAAAACATTATTCAGCAAGTATGTAGAATCATCACAACTTAAAACAGGTTGAACACGATGGGCAATTTGCCTCTATTCAACCTCAAAAACTATGTTACTATATGTTACTATATTACTATGTTACTGTAGTATACAGAACACCACAATGCAATGAGCAGTGATAGTGAGCACTGATGAGGATACTAGAACTGACACTGAGCAGCAAGATGCAGCACTGGACTATTAGTAATGTACTGTAGTATGCTGAGCACAACAATGCAGCACAAGACAATGAGCAGTGATACTGAGCACTGATGAGGATACTACTGAGAACTGACACTGAGCAGGAGAGACACACTACTAGTATTACTGAGCAGCAATAAGTATCCACTGATACTGAGCACTGATATTGAGATTTCCACTGAGAGAACATAGCCACGTCCTCTCCGCTCTCTCTTCAATGCACGAGTAAAAATGGCGGCAACGCGCAGCTCTTTATATGGAATCCGAATCTCGCGAGAATCCGACAGCGGGATGATGACATTTTCCCTTGTTCAGGTTTTCCGAGTCAGGCGGGAACAACCGAGCCTACCTCGTACCAGTGTAAACCACGTGGAGTTCGTGGGGAATTCGGTTCTCGGAGAACCGAACCCGCTCCTCTCTACCTTATACCCATCAATTTTTTTTATTTTCAATCTAAGCCCCTGCAGTTTTCTGTAAGCATCTGCTTTGCTATGATGATCAACAAGTCACAAGGGCAAACACTCAGGGCTTGAGGCGTAGATCTTAGGACCAGCTGCTACAAGCATGGCAGAGGTGTCACTATCACTGGTGACACCCAGAGAGGTGGCGAGGGAGATTGTAATGCAGTGCGCGCAGATAAGCAGCGCAATGGTAAAAAGGAGGCATGGTTTCATAGGTAGGGGCGTGGCCTGGTGGCCTGAATCTACATTTTGTTGCTCCGGGTGTCCCGGGGGTTGGGGGCTGCACCGGAGACTAGTGTGTGAGCGGTGCTGGCTCCTGCACAGTGACATGGCATGGCCACTAGAGATGTGCACCGGAAATTTTTCGGGTTTTGTGTTTTGGTTTTGGGTTCGGTTCCGCGGCCGTGTTTTGGGTTCGAACGCGTTTTGGCTAAACCTCACCGAATTTTTTTTGTCGGATTCGGGTGTGTTTTGGATTCGGGTGTTTTTTTCAAAAAACCCTAAAAAACAGCTTAAATCATAGAATTTGGGAGTCATTTTGATCCCAAAGTATTATTAACCTCAATAACCATAATTTCCACTCATTTTCAGTCTATTCTTAACACCTCACACCTCACAATATTATTTTTAGTCCTAAAATTTGCACCGAGGTCGCTGGATGACTAAGCTCAGTGACCCAAGTGGCCGACACAAACACCTGGCCCATCTAGGAGTGGCACTGCAGTGTCACGCATGATGGCCCTTCCAAAAAACACTCCCCAAACAGCACATGACGCAAAGAAAAAAAGAGGCGCAATGAGGTAGCTGTGTGACTAAGCTCAGCGACCCAAGTGGCCGACACAAACACCTGGCCCATCTAGGAGTGGCACTGCAGTGTCACGCAGGATGGCCCTTCCAAAAAACACTCCCCAAACAGCACATGACGCAAAGAAAAAAAGAGGTGCAATGAGGTAGCTGTGTGACTAAGCTCAGCGACCCAAGTGGCCGACACAAACACCTGGCCCATCTAGGAGTGGCACTGCAGTGTCACGCAGGATGGCCCTTCCAAAAACACTCCCCAAACAGCACATGACGCAAAGAAAAAAAGAGGCGCAATGAGGTAGCTGTGTGACTAAGCTCAGCGACCCAAGTGGCCGACACAAACACCTGGCCCATCTAGGAGTGGCACTGCAGTGTCACGCAGGATGGCCCTTCCAAAAAACACTCCCCAAACAGCACATGACGCAAAGAAAAAAAGAGGCGCAATGAGGTAGCTGTGTGACTAAGCTCAGCGACCCAAGTGGACGACACAAACACCTGGCCCATCTAGGAGTGTCACTGCAGTGTCACGCAGGATGGCCCTTCCAAAAAACACTCCCCAAACAGCACATGACGCAAAGAAAAAAAGAGGCGCAATGAGGTAGCTGTGTGACTAAGCTCAGCGACCCAAGTGGCCGACACAAACACCTGGCCCATCTAGGAGTGGCACTGCAGTGTCACGCAGGATGGCCCTTCCAAAAAACACTCCCCAAACAGCACATGACGCAAAGAAAAATAAAAGAAAAAAGAGGTGCAAGGTGGAATTGCCTTGGGCCCTCCCACCCACCCTTATGTTGTATAAACAGGACATGCACACTTTAACCAACCCATCATTTCAGTGACAGGGTCTGCCACACGACTGTGACTGAAATGACGGGTTGGTTTGGACCCCCACCAAAAAAGAAGCAATTAATCTCTCCTTGCACAAACTGGCTCTATAGAGGCAAGATGTCCACCTCATCATCATCCTCCGATTCATCACCGTGTACATCCCCCTCCTCACAGATTATCAATTCGTCCCCACTGGAATCCACCATCTCAGCTTCCTGTGTACTTTGTGGAGGCAATTGCTGCTGGTCAATGTCTCCACGGAGAAATTGATTATAATTCATTTTAATGAACATCATCTTCTCCACATTTTCTGGAAGTAACCTCGTACGCCGATTGCTGACAAGGTGAGCGGCGGCACTAAACACTCTTTCGGAGTACACACTTGTGGGAGGGCAACTTAGGTAGAATAAAGCCAGTTTGTGCAAGGGCCTCCAAATTGCCTCTTTTTCCTGCCAGTATACGTACGGACTGTCTGACATGCCTACTTGGATGCGGTCACTCATATAATCCTCCACCATTCTTTCAATGGTGAGAGAATCATATGCAGTGACAGTAGACGACATGTCCGTAATCGTTGGCAGGTCCTTCAGTCCGGACCAGATGTCAGCATCAGCAGTCGCTCCAGACTGCCCTGCATCACCGCCAGCGGGTGGGCTCGGAATTCTGAGCCTTTTCCTCGCACCCCCAATTGCGGGAGAATGTGAAGGAGGAGCTGTTGACCGATCAAGTTCCGCTTGACTTGATAATTTTCTCACCAGCAGGTCTTTGAACCCCTGCAGACTTGTGTCTGCCGGAAAGAGAGATACAACGTAGGTTTTAAATCTAGGATCGAGCACGGTGGCCAAAATGTAGTGCTCTGATTTCAACAGATTGACCACCCGTGAATCCTGGTTAAGCGAATGAAGGGCTCCATCCACAAGTCCCACATGCCTAGCGGAATCGCTCTGTCTTAGCTCCTCCTTCAATGTCTCCAGCTTCTTCTGCAAAAGCCTGATGACGGGAATGACCTGACTCAGGCTGGCAGTGTCTGAACTGACTTCACGTGTGGCAAGTTCAAAAGGTTGCAGAACCTTGCACAACGTTGAAATCATTCTCCACTGCGCTTGAGACAGGTGCATTCCACCTCCTATATCGTGGTCAGATGTATAGGCTTGAATGGCCTTTTGCTGCTCCTCCATCCTCTGAAGCATATAGAGGGTTGAATTCCACCTCGTTACCACTTCTTGCTTCAGATGATGGCAGGGCAGGTTCAGGCGTTTTTGGTGTTGCTCCAGTCTTCTGTACGTGGTGCCTGTACGCCGAAAGTGTCCCGCAATTCTTGTGGCCACCGACAGCATCTCTTGCACGCCCCTGTCGTTTTTTAAATAATTCTGCACCACCAAATTCAAGGTATGTGCAAAACATGGGACGTGCTGGAATTTGCCCAGATATAATGCACGCACAATATTGCTGGCGTTGTCCGATGCCACAAATCCACAGGAGAGTCCAATTGGGGTAAGCCATTCTGTGATGATCTTCCTTAGTTGCCGTAAGAGGTTTTCAGCTGTGTGCGTATTCTGGAAAGCGGTGATACAAAGCGTAGCCTGCCTAGGAAAGAGTTGGCGTTTGCGAGATGCTGCTACTGGTGCCGCCGCTGCTGTTCTTGCGGCGGGAGTCAATACATCTACCCAGTGGGCTGTCACAGTCATATAGTCCTGAGTCTGCCCTGCTCCACTTGTCCACATGTCCGTGGTTAAGTGGACATTGGGTACAACTGCATTTTTTAGGACACTGGTGAGTCTTTTTCTGAGGTCTGTGTACATTTTCGGTATCGCCTGCCTAGAGAAATGGAACCTAGATGGTATTTGGTACCGGGGACACAGTACCTCAATCAAGTCTATAGTTGGCTCTGAAGTAATGATGGATACCGGAACCACGTTTCTCACTGCCCAGGATGCCAAGGCCTCAGTTATCCGCTTTGCAGCAGGATGACTGCTGTGATATTTCATCTTCCTTGCAAAGGACTGTTGGACAGTCAATTGCTTGGTGGAAGTAGTAAAAGTGGTCTTACGACTTCCCCTCTGGGATGACCATCGACTCCCAGCAGCAACAACAGCAGCGCCAGCAGCAGTAGGCGTTACACTCAAGGATGCATCGGAGGAATCCCAGGCAGGAGAGAACTCGTCAGAATTGCCAGTGACATGGCCTGCAGGACTATTGGCATTCCTGGGGAAGGAGGAAATTGACACTGAGGGAGTTGGTGGGGTGGTTTGCGTGAGCTTGGTTACAAGAGGAAGGGATTTACTGGTCAGTGGACTGCTTCCGCTGTCGCCCAAAGTTTTTGAACTTGTCACTGACTTATGATGAATGCGCTGCAGGTGACGTATAAGGGAGGATGTTCCGAGGTGGTTAACGTCCTTACCCCTACTTATTACAGCTTGACAAAGGCAACACACGGCTTGACACCTGTTGTCCGCATTTCTGTTGAAATACTTCCACACCGAAGAGCTGATTTTTTTGGTATTTTCACCAGGCATGTCAATGGCCATATTCCTCCCACGGACAACAGGTGTCTCGCCGGGTGCCTGACTTAAACAAACCACCTCACCATCAGAATCCTCCTTGTCAATTTCCTCCCCAGCGCCAGCAACACCCATATCCTCCTCATCCTGGTGTACTTCAACACTGACATCTTCAATCTGACTATCAGGAACTGGACTGCGGGTGCTCCTTCCAGCACTTGCAGGGGGCGTGCAAATGGTGGAAGGTGCATGCTCTTCACGTCCAGTGTTGGGAAGGTCAGGCATCGCAACCGACACAATTGGACTCTCCTTGTGGATTTGTGATTTTGAAGAACGCACAGTTCTTTGCTGTGCTTTTGCCAGCTTAAGTCTTTTCATTTTTCTAGCGAGAGGCTGAGTGCTTCCATCCTCATGTGAAGCTGAACCACTAGCCATGAACATAGGCCAGGGCCTCAGCCGTTCCTTGCCACTCCGTGTGGTAAATGGCATATTGGCAAGTTTACGCTTCTCCTCCGACGATTTTTATTTAGATTTTTGAGTCCATTTTTTACTGATCTTTTGTGTTTTGGATTTTACATGCTCTGTACTATGACATTGGGCATCGGCCTTGGCAGACGACGTTGATGGAATTTCATCGTCTCGGCCATGACTAGTGGCAGCAGCTTCAGCACGAGGTGGAAGTGGATCTTGATCTTTCCCTATTTTTGGAACCTCAACATTTTTGTTCTCCATATTTTAATAGGCACAACTAAAAGGCACCTCAGGTAAACAATGGAGATGGATGGATACTAGTATACTTATGGATGACGAGTGACTGACGACACAGAGGTAGCTACAGCCGTGGACTACCGTACTGCGTCTGCTAGTATAGAGATGATAATTAATGATATAAAAAAATATATATATAACTACTGTAGGTATATATAATATAATGACGGACCTGGTGGACACTGTCAGCAGACTGCTAAACTACTAGTATGAAGAAGATAGAAAAAAACTTGCACCACAGGTAGGTAGGTATACAATTATGGACGAGCACTGACGACACAGAGATAGCCACAGCCGTGGCCTACCGTACTGCGTCTGCTAGTATAGAGATGATAATTAATGATATAAAAAAAAATATATATAACTACTGTAGGTATATATAATATAATGATGGACCTGGTGGACACTGTCAGCAGACTGCTAAACTACTAGTATGAAGAAGATAGAAAAAAAAACCCACCACAGTTAGGTATACAATTATGGACGAGTGACGACACAGAGGTAGGTACAGCCGTGCACTACCGTACTGCGTCTGCTAGTATAGATAATATACTAAATATATTACTACTGTAGGTATATAATATAATGACGGACCTGGTGGACACTGTCAGCAGACTCCTAAACTACTAGTATGAAGAAGATAGAAAAAAAAACCCCACCACAGGTAGGTATACAATTATGGACGAGCACTGACGACACAGAGGTAGGTACAGCCGTGGACTACCGTACTGCGTCTGCTAGTATAGATAATATAATAAATATATTACTACTGTAGGTATATAATATAATGACGGACCTGGTGGACACTGTCAGCAGACTGCTAAACTACTAGTATGAAGAAGATAAAAAAAAAACCCCACCACAGGTAGGTAGGTATACAATTATGGACGAGCACTGACGACACAGAGATAGCCACAGCCGTGGACTACCGTACTGCGTCTGCTAGTATAGATAATATAATAAATATATTACTACTGTAGGTATATAATATAATGATGGACCTGGTGGACACTGTCAGTAGACTCCTAAACTACTAGTATGAAGAAGATAGAAAAAAAAAAACCACCACAGGTAGGTAGGTATACAATTATGGACGAGCACTGACGACACAGAGATAGCCACAGCCGTGGACTACCGTACTGCGTCTGCTAATATAGAGATGATAAAGATGAAAAAAAAAATATAACACTACTGCAGATAAATATTTATATAATATATGTATGACGGACCTGCTGGACACTGTCAGCAGAATGCGTTTATAGAATAAAAAAAAAAACACCACAGGAGTGTTTAACTTTTTCAGGCAGACAATATACTGGTGGTCACACTGGCAGCAAAAGTGTGCACTGTACTCCTGCTATAACTGCTCCCCAGTCTCCCCCACAATTAAGCTGTGTGAGCAGTGAGCACTCAGCACAGTCAGATATACATAGATGATATATCATGCAGCACACTGAGGCTGAGCACAGATATGGTATGTGTATCGTTTTTTTTCAGGCAGAGAACGGATTATAAATAATAAAACTGGTGGTCACTATCAGCAAAACTCTGCACTACTGAGTACTCCTGACAAGTTCAACTGCTCCCCAAATTAGTAGTAAATCAAATGTCACTCGTCTCTATCTTCTAATCTAAACGGAGAGGACGCCAGCCACGTCCTCTCCCTATCAATCTCAATGCACGTGTGAAAATGGCGGCGACGCGCGGCTCCTTATATAGAATCCAAGTCTCGTGAGAATCCGACAGCGGGATGATGACGTTCGGGCGCGCTCGGGTTAACCGAGCAAGGCGGGAGGATCCGAGTCTGCTCGGACCCGTGCAAAAAAGGGTGAAGTTCGGGCGGGTTCGGATTCCGAGGAACCGAACCCGCTCATCTCTTATGGCCACCCAGCATGACGCCTCCCTTCTTGACCATGCTGTAATTGCAGTCGCACTGCAGTTCAGCGTGATCATAAAAAATGGTGTAGCCTCCTGCTGGTGCAGACTGTATGTGCGCGCAGGAAGCCGCCACCATTTTTGTGATCACAGCGGCTGAATGTGATGTCATACAGCCGCTGTGACCACGCCCCCTGTGTCTCCTCCATTGCAGACCCCATTTTGAAGCCTTGCCCCCGCACCGCTCCATCCCTGACTTGGAAATGGAGTGTTGCTGACCCCCCTCTCCCCCCCTGCCCCGATTGACAGGCAGAGGCGATCGCATTCTCTGCGGGGTGCCGCAGAAAATGCAGGCACATGCGTATGCTCTTAGCAATTTTTGCAGTTGGATCACTTATTGTGATTGCAATCCAACCTGAATCAGGCCCTATTACCTATCACAATGCGCTGCGGGCAGTACAAAATTGGTTTAATATAGGAGAAAAACCCCCAGACCTGTGCTCCTTAACTGTACCTGGTGGCTAGTGGAGCGGCTGCCCAGTAATCAGTGTCCACGCCAGTGCGCACACGGTCCACCCCCTACGGCCACGCTCCCCTTCATCAGCGGCCTCGTGATCCGGAAGGGCGGTGTGTGTGTGACTGACCTTAGGAAGAAACCGGAGCCTCCGCTGCAGTGACCCAGCAACCAGGGCACGGGAGTATACAGCGCCGCTGGGAGTGATGAAGCTGCAGTAAAGATGTCTATTAGACCTAGCCTGCTGCAGCCCTTGTAGATTCTCATAAAACAAGTTCTTCTTTTCTTGTCAAAATGAATAGCTAAGAATAGGCTGCCTGAGGCAGGCCCCTGTTAAGTGGCCTGCTACTGAAGGCACCAACTACAAACTGAGCTCCCTGTTCATGGAAGCGGAGTTATAGAGGAGGATGCACTGAGCATCTTGG
The DNA here is from genome assembly GCF_028390025.1 of Pseudophryne corroboree. Lineage (NCBI taxonomy): Eukaryota > Metazoa > Chordata > Amphibia > Anura > Myobatrachidae > Pseudophryne > Pseudophryne corroboree. The sequence continues at coordinate 15,479 of NW_026970103.1, forward strand.
GAACAGTCAAAAGCTTTGAGCCGGTTGGTGCCTCAGATCAAGATCCTACTCTACACCCCAATGTGAATCCTTGTGGAGTCCTGTGTACCCCACAGAAGAAATTAATGTGTCACACCCATTGGCAGCAACCTTAGAATAGCTGCTGATGGGCACAATTGAGAAAGGAAGGGGGGGGGGGACATTTGAATCCAGCACATAGATGCAATTCAAATATGTAATTTGTACCTTCCTATTTTAAAATATAATGGATGAACTTCACCCTGTGAGAACAATCTTCATGATCAAGAGATCTCATATGCAAAATAAGTATGAGTTGGGATAGGGCTGGGGAGGGTGGCTGCTCGGCCCCTCCCCCGTCAAGTTAAGGAGATTCAACTGAGGAAGCACAAGGGAACTCTCGTCTGGGGACAACAACTGCAGGGAGACCACATCTTTTCAGATGAACATGGGAGGGCAGAAGGCTGCCTAATACTGAAGCACCATCAAATATCAAACCATATGCAACAACTAGTACAAGCATTCCTGGGGGAAGGTCTGCAGCAGACGGATTTGCATACGGTGATGTCATCCAAGCAGTGGGCCAAAGTTGGCTGGAACCCTCATTTGCATATGAAAAGAGAAAAGGGGCATGCAGGGCATGGCGGCCTTTTGCGGTGCTTGGATGACCCCTAGTTCGCATTAAACACCCCCACCCTCCTTTGGTGTTGGGCTCATGTTGGCTATGCCCCAGCCCCTGAAGCATTCAAGCTGATTTCTTGCAGCAGCTGGGCACTGTAACAGCTCCAGAGCTGCTCTGTAAGGCAACTAAAAGGGTGTGGGCCCTGCAGCACTACCTGTAGTTCGCATTGTGTGTTGGAAGGCACAAAGTAAGCAGACGGGAGAAGTCAGGATAGTGCGCAAGGGCATAGAAGGCAGTGGCTCCAGAAAAGAGAAGTGGAAACAGACAGCAAACTAGGCTGGAGAGAGACCTGAGACAAAGAGATCTGAATTATACGAGAGCCGACCAGGGGAAACACAAATTATGCAATCAAGTTTCCCACATTTGGGGAAATCGCAGGAGCAGCACACCCAGAGTGCAATGGGTGAGCCTAGCCCTGGGAGAAGCACCTTCATGATCATAGTATCTCACCTGGCAGGTAAGTAGGAGTTGGGCTAGAGCTGGGGAGGGTCACTGCTCGGGCACCCCCCTGTCAAGTGAAGGAGATCCAACTGAGGCAGCACAAGGGAACTCTCGAAAGAAGAACAAGGCTAGAGGAATATATGAGACAAAGAAATCTGACTTTTACCAGAGCTGACCAGAGGAAAACACAAACACAGTCCCCCACTACCACAAAAAATGCAGGCGAGTTTCCCACATTTGGGGAAATCACAGGGGTCAGCATACCCAGAATGCAATGAATGAACCTCACCCTGGGTGAACAATCTTCATGACCATGGTGTCTCCTATGCAAAATAAGTATGATTTGGGATAGGGCTGGGAGGGCCGCTGCTCAGGCACATCTCTGTCAAGTAAAGGAGATTCAACTGAGGCAGCACAAGGGAACTCTCATCTGGGGACAACAACTGCAGGGAGAACACATATTTTCAGATGAACATGGGAGGGCAGAAGGCTGCCTAAAACTGAAGCACCCCCAAACAACAAACCAAATGCAACAACTAGTGCAAGCATTCCTGGGGGAAGGCCTGCCGCAGATGGATTTGCATATGGTGATGTCATCCAAGCAGTGGGTCAAAGTTGGCTTCAACCCTCATCTGCATATGAAAAGAGAAAAGGGGCGTGCAGGGCATGGCGGCCTTTTGCGGTGCTTGGATGACCCCTAGTTCGCATTAAACACCCCCACCCACCTTTGGTGTGGGGCTCATGTTGGCCATGCCCCATCCCCTGAAGCATTCAAGCTGATTTCTTGCAGCAGCTGGGCACTGTAACAGCTCCAGAGCTGCTCTGTAAGGCAAGTAAAAGATTGTGTGGGCCCTGCAGCACTACCTGTAGTTTGCATTGTGCATTGGAAGGCACAAAGTAAGCAGACGGGAGGAGAAGTCAGGATAGTGCACAAGGGTATAGAAGGGAGGGGCTCAAGATAAAAGAAGTGGAAACAGACAGCAAACTAGGCTGGAGAAAGACCTGAGACAAAGAGATCTGAATTATACGAGAGCCGACCAGAGGAAACACAAATTATGCAGTCAAGTGTCCCACATTTGGGGAAATCGTAGGAGCAGCACACCCAGAGTGCAATGGGTGAGCCTTGCCCTGGGAGAAGCAACTTCCTGATCATAGTATCTCACCTGGCAGGTAAGTAGGAGTTGGGCTAGAGCTGGGGAGGGTCGCTGCTCGGGCACCCCCCTGTCAAGTGAAGGAGATCCAACTGAGGCAGCACAAAGAAACTCTCGAAAGAAGAACAAGGCTAGAGGAAGATCTGAGACAAAGAAATCTGACTTTTACCAGAGCTGACCAGAGGAAAGCACAAACACAGTCCCCCACTACCACAAATAATGCAGTCGAGTTTCCCACATTTGGGGAAATCACAGGGGTCAGCATACCCAGAATGCAATGAATGAACCTCACCCTGGGAGAACAATCTTCATGACCATGGTAACTCCTATGCAAAATAAGTATGATTTGGGATAGGGCTGGGGAGGGCCGCTGCTCAGGCACATCTCTGTCAAGTAAAGGAGATTCAACTGAGGCAGCACAAGGGAACTCTCATCTGGGTACAACAACTGCAGGGAGAACACATATTTTCAGATGAACATGGGAGGGCAGAAGGCTGCCTAATACTGAAGCATCCCCAAACAACAAACCAAATGCAACAACTAGTAAAAGCATTCCAGGGTGAAGGTCTGCAGAAGACGGATTTGCATACGGTGATGTCATCCAAGCAGTGGGCCAAAGTTGGCTGGAACCCTCATCTGCATATAAAAAGAGAAAAGGGTTATGCAGGGCATGGCGGCCTTTTGCGGCACTTGGATGACCCCTAGTTTGCATTAAACACCTCCACCCTCCTTCGGTGTGGGGCTCATGTTGGCTATGCCCCAGCCCCTGAAGCATTCAAGCTGATTTCTTGCAGCAGCTGGGCACTGTAACAGCTCCAGAGCTGCTCTGTAAGGCAAGTAAAAGGGTGTGGGCCCTGCAGCACTACCTATAGTTCGCATTGTGCGTTGGAAGGCACAAAGTAAGCAGAAAGGAGGAGAAGTCAGGATAGTGCGCAAGGGCATAGAAGGGAGCGGCTCAAGAAAAGAGAAGTGGAAACAGACAGCAAACTAGGCTGGAGAGAGACCTGAGACAAAGAGATCTGAATTATACGAGAGCCGACCAGGGGAAACACAAATTATGCAGTCAAGTTTCCCACATTTGGGGAAATCGCAGGAGCAGCACACCCAGAGTGCAATGGGTGAGCCTTGCCCTGGGAGAAGCACCTTCATGATCATAGTATCTCACCTGGCAGGTAAGTAGGAGTTGGGCGAGAGCTGGGGAGGGTCGCTGCTCGGGTACTTCCCTGTAAAGTGAAGGAGATCCAACTGAGGCAGCACAAGGGAACTCTCGAAAGAAGAACAAGGCTAGAGGAAAATCTGAGACAAAGAAATCTGAGTTTTACCAGAGCTGACCAGAGGAAAGCACAAACACAGTCCCCCACTACCACAAATAATGCAGTTGAGTTTCCCACATTTGGGTAAATCACAGGGGTCAGCATACCCAAAATGCAATGAATGAACCTCACCCTGGGAGAACAATCTTCATGACCATGGTATCTCCTATGCAAAATAAGTATGATTTGGGATAGGGCTGGGGAGGGCCGCTGCTCATGCACATCTCTGTCAAGTAAAGGAGATTCAACTGAGGCAGCACAAGGGAACTCTCATCTGGGGACAACAACTGCAGGGAGAACACATTTTTTCAGATGAACATGGGAGGGCAGAAGGCTGCCTAATACTGAAGCACCCCCAAACAACAAACCAAATGCAACAACTAGTACAAGCATTCCTGGGGGAAGTTCTGCAGAAGACGGATTTGCATACGGTGATGTCATCCAAGCAGTGGGCCAAAGTTGGCTGGAACCCTCATCTGCATATGAAAAGAGAAAAGGGGTGTGCAGGGCATGGCGGCCTTTTGCGGCGCTTGGATGACCCTTAGTTCGCATTAAACACCCCCACCCTCCTTCGGTGTGGGGCTCATGTTGGCCATGCCCCATCCCCTGAAGCATTCAAGCTGATTTCTTGCAGCAGCTTGGCACTGTAACAGCTCCAGAGCTGCTCTGTAAGGCAAGTAAAAGGGTGTGGGCCCTGCAGCACTACCTGTAGTTTGCATTGTGCATTGGAAGGCACAAAGTAAGCAGACAGGAGGAGAAGTCAGGATAGTGCACAAGGGTATAAAAGCGAGTTTCCCACATTTGGGAAAATCACAGGGGTCAGCATACCCAGAATGCAATGAATGAACCTCACCCTGGGAGAACAATCTTCATGACCATGGTATCTCCTATGCAAAATAAGTATGATTTGGGATAGGGCTGGGGAGGGCCGCTGCTCAGGCACATCTCTGTCAAGTAAAGGAGATTCAACTGAGGCAGCACAAGGGAACTCTCATCTGGGGACAACAACTGCAGGGAGAACACATATTTTCAGATGAAAATCTTGGTCATGCTCTGGTTTCTCTTCAGAACGAACAAATCTTTCGCCTTTTACTAAAGATTTCTGTGGAGAGGAGCAAAACCGAGTTTTATCTCAATCTTTGCATGCCCCATATTATTGGGGTTTCTTTTATCAGTTTAAAGACAGAACGAGTGTGCTTTCTTGTTAGCTTTAATGTAAGCTCATTTGCATAGAAATGACAGTAAATGTTTGTTTCTTTTCAAACAGAACTTTCTTGACCATGCTACTTGCTTGAAAGATCTGGGAGCACATGGAATACAGTACAAACCATGCTTATAGCAAGGAGAAGCCAGGTGAGAAATCTGCTTTCTTTCAAGTTGGGCGCTCACTTTGATCTGAATGAGGACTGCTGGCACAGCATTTAGGCGACAGGTGGAATCTTGGTCATGCTCTGGTTTCTCTTCAGAACGAACAAATCTTTCGCCTTTTATTAAAGATTTCTGTGGAGAGGAGCAAAACTGAGTTTTATCTCAATTTTTGCATGCCCCATATTATTGGGGTTTCTTTTATCAGTTTAAAGACAGAACGAGTGTGCTTTCTTGTTAGCTTTAATGTAAGTTTATTTGCATAACAATGACTATAAATGTCTGTTTCTTTTCAAGCAGAACTTTCTTGACCATACTAATTGCTTGAAAGATCTGGGAGCACATGGAAAAGAGTACAAACCATGTTTATAGCAAGGGGAAGCCTGGTGAGAAATCTGCTTTCTTTCATTCAAATTGGGTGCTCACTTTGATCTGAATGAGAACTGCTGGCATGGCACTCAGGCGACAGGTGGAATCTTGGTCATGCTCTGGTTTCTCTTCAGAACTAACAAATATTTCGCCTTTTATTAAAGATTTCCGTGGAGAGGAGCAAAACTGAGTTTTATCTCAATTTTTGCATGCCCCATATTATTGGGGTTTCTTTTATCAGTTTAAAGACAGAACGAGTGTGCTTTCTTGTTAGCTTTAATGTAAGTTTATTTGCATAACAATGACAGTAAATGTTTGTTTCTTTTCAAACAGAACTTTCTTGACCATGCTACTTGCTTGAAAGATCTGGGAGCACATGGAAAACAGTACAAACCATGCAGTATCACAAGAGCCTTTATTTGATCTTTCATGAAGATAGAGCAGAATTGAGGACACGTCAACAATTTCTGCCGAAGGTGGTTCATCTTTCCACATGGTGCCTTTGGCCACTGACACCTTCGTTGAGTCAAAGTCTCTGGCTGTGGTCAGAACTTTGAAAATTTATGTCACCAGAACGGTTCAGATTAGGAAAACAGAGGCTCTGTTTGTCCTGTATGCTCCCATCAGGATTGGGTGTCCTGCTTCCATGTAGACCATTATGCGCTGGATCTGTGGTAAGATTCAGCATGCTCGTTCCACGGCAGGATTGCCGTTACTGAAGTAGGTGAAGACCCATTCTACTAGAAAGGTGGGTTCATCCTTGGCAGCTGGTCGGGGAGTCTCGGCATTGCAACTTTGCCGAGCAGCTATTTAGTAAACACTTTTGCTAAGTTTTACAAGTTTGATACCTTGGCTGATGATAACCTTAAGTTGGGTCATTCGGTGCTGCAGAGTCGTACGCACTCTCCCACCCGTTCAAGAGCTTTGGTATAACCCCATGGTTCTTAATGTGACCCCAGCATCCTCTAGGTCGTATGAGAAAATAGGATTTTAATACCTACCGGTAAATCCTTTTCTCTTAGTCTGTAGAGGATGCTGGGCACCCGTCCCAGTCCATACTGTGTCTGCAGTTATTACTTGTGGTTATACACATGTTGTGTTATGGTTCTGGTCAGCTTTTTGCTGCAATTGTTCATGCCGTTGGCTTGTGTTCTGTTGAATGCCACTTTCTGCGGCATGCTTAAGGTGTGAGCTGGTAAGATGCTCACCTTAGTTTAACAATAAATCCTTTCCTCGAAATGTCCGTCTCCCTGGGCACAGTTCCTATAACTGGAGTCTGGAGGAGGGGCATAGAGGGAGGAGCCAGTTCACACCCTTTGAAAGTCTTAAAGTGCCCATGTCTCTTGCGGATCCCGTCTATACCCCATGGTTCTTAATGTGACCCCAGCATCCTCTACGGACTAAGAGAAAAGAATGCCCTTGCGCACTATCCTGACTTCTCCTCCCGTCTGCTTACTTTGTGCCTTCCAACGCACAATGCGAACTACAGGTGGTGCTGCAGGGCCCACACCCTTTTACTTGCCTTACAGAACAGCTCTGGAGCTGTTACAGTGCCCAGCTGCTGCAAGAAATCAGCTTGAATGCTTCAGGGGATGGGGCATGGCCAACATGAGCCCCACACCAAAGGAGGGTGGGGGTGTTTAATGTGAACTAGGGGTCATCCAAGCACTGCAAAAGGCCGCCATGCCCTGCATGCCCTTTTTCTCTTTTCATATGCAGATGAGGGTTCCAGTCAACTTTGGCCCACTGCTTGGATAACATCACCGTATGCAAATCCGTCTGCTGCAGACCTTCCCCCAGGAATGCTTGTACTAGTTGTTGCATATGGTGCTTCAGTATTAGGCAGCCTTCCGCCCTCCCATGTTCATCTGAAAAGATGTGGTCTCCCTGCAGTTGTTGTCCCCAGACGAGAGTTCCCTTGTGCTTCCTCAGTTGAATCTCCTTAACTTGACGGGGGAGGGGCTGCCCGAGCAGCCACCCTCCCCAGCCCTATCCCAACTCATCCTTATTTTGCATATGAGATCTCTTGATCATGAAGATTGTTCTCACAGGGTGAGGTTCATCCATTATATTTTAAAATAGGAAGGTACAAATTACATATTTGAATTGCATCTATGTGCTGGATTCAAATGTCCCCCCCCCCCTTCCTTTCTCAATTGTGCCCGTCAGCAGCTATTCTAAGGTTGCTGCCAATGGGTGTGACATATTAATTTCTTCTGTGGGGTACACTGGACTCCACAAGGATTCACATTGGGGTGTAGAGTAGGATCTTGATCTGAGGCACCAACCGGCTCAAAGCTTTTGACTGTTCCCAAGAAGCTCAGTGCATTCTCCTCTATAACCCCGCTTCCATGAACAGGGAGCTCAGTTTGTAGTTGGTGCCTTCAGTAGCAGGCCGCTTAACAGGGGCCTGCCTCAGGCAGCCTATTCTTAGCTATTAATTTTGACAAGAAAAGAAGAACTTGTTTTATGAGAATCTACAAGGGCTGCAGCAGGCTAGGTCTAATAGACATCTTTACTGCAGCTTCATCACTCCCAGCGGCGCTGTATACTCCCGTGCCCTGGTTGCTGGGTCACTGCAGCGGAGGCTCCGGTTTCATCCTAAGGTCAGTCACACACACACCACCCTTCCGGATCACGAGGCCGCTGATGAAGGGGAGCGAGGCCGTAGGGGGTGGGCCGTGTGCGCACTGCGGTGGATACTGATTACTGGGCAGCCGCTCCACTAGCCACCAGGTACAGTTAAGGAGCACAGGTCTGGGGGTTTTTCTCCTATATTAACCCAATTTTGTACTGCCCGCAGCGCATTGTGATAGGTAATAGGGCCTGATTCAGGTTGGATTGCAATCACAATAAGCGATCCAACTGCAAAAATTGCTAAGAGCATACGCATGTGCCTGCATTTTCTGCGGCACCCCGCAGAGAATGTGATCGCCTCTGCCTGTCAATCGGGGCGGGGAAGGGGGGGAGAGGTGGGTCAGCAACACTCCATTTCCAAGTCAGAGATGGAGCGGTGCGGGGGCAAGGCTTCAAAATGGGGTCTGCAACAGAGGAGACACAGGAGGCATGGTCACAGCGGCTGTATGACATCACATTCAGCCGCTGTGATCACAAAAATGGTGGCGGCTTCCTGCGCGCACATACAGTCTGCCCCAGCAGGAGCCTACACCATTTTTTATGATCACGCTGAACTGCAGTGCGACTGCAATTACAGCATGGTCAAGAAGGGAGGCGTCATGCTGGGTGGCCATGCCCTGTCACTGTGCAGGAGCCAGCACCGCTCACACACTAGTCCCCGGGTGCAGCCCCCAACCCCCGGGACACCCGGAGCAACAAAATGTAGATTCAGGCCACCAGGCCACGCCCCTACCTATGAAACCATGCCTCCTTTTTACCATTGCGCTGCTTATCTGCGCGCACTGCATTACAATCTCCCTCGCCACCTCTCTGGGTGTCACCAGTGATAGTGACACCTCTGCCATGCTTGTAGCAGCTGGTCCTAAGATCTACGCCTCAAACCCTGAGTGTTTGCCCTTGTGACTTGTTGATCATCATAGCGAAGCAGATGCTTACAGAAAACTGCAGGGGCTTAGATTGAAAATAAAAAAATTGATGGGTATAAGGTAGAGAGGAGCAGGTTCGGTTCTCCGAGAACCGAATTCCCCACAAACTCCACGTGGTTTACACTGGTCCAAGGCAGGCTCGGTTGTTCCCGCCTGACTCGGAAAACCTGAACAAGGGAAAATGTCATCATCCCGCTGTCGGATTCTCGCGAGATTCGGATTCCATATAAAGAGCTGCGCGTTGCTGCCATTTTTACTCGTGCATTGAAGAGAGAGCGGAGAGGACGTGGCTATGTTCTCTCAGTGGAAATCTCAATATCAGTGCTCAGTATCAGTGGTTACTTATTGCTGCTCAGTAATACTAGTAGTGTGTCTCTCCTGCTCAGTGTCAGTTCTCAGTAGTATCCTCATCAGTGCTCAGTATCACTGCTCATTGTCTTGTGCTGCATTGTGGTGCTCAGCATACTACAGTACATTACTAATAGTCCAGTGCTGCATCTTGCTGCTCAGTGTCAGTTCTAGTATCCTCATCAGTGCTCACTATCACTGCTCATTGCATTGTGGTGTTCTGTATACTACAATAACATAGTAATATAGTAACATAGTTTTTGAGGTTGAATAGAGGCAAATTGCCCATCGTGTTCAACCTGTTTTAAGTTGTGATGATTCTACATACTTGCTGAATAATGTTTTATGACTAGTTAGCTACTATAACTCATGTTACCCCCGGATTAACCATGTTGATATTTTAAGTATTATAACCTTGGATAGCTTTTTCATTCAGAAATGTATCCATTCCTTTTTTAAATCCAATTACAGAGTCCGCCATTACCACCTTCCCTGGCAGGGAATTCCACATCCTGATTGCCCTAACAGTGAAGAATCCTTTCCTCCATTGCGTTCTGAACTTTCCTCCAGTCGCAGCGAGTGACCACGTGTTCTTTTAATAAATAATTCCTCTGATAACTCTTTGTTATGTATCTTTACATATTTGAAGATATTAATAATATCTCCTCTTAGGCACCTCTTTTCTAGTGTATAAATATTCAGCCTAGTAAGTCTTTCCTTATAGTCAAGTACTTTTAGGCCTTTAATCAATTTAGTCTTCAGGATCTCTTACACTTCCATGAGCAGCAGAGTAGTGCAATGGAAGCATGCTGGGCCCATACCCCAGAGGTCGATTGATCGAAACTATCCTCTGCTATGTGCATTTTTTTTTTTATAATTAAAGTAATCAAAAACTGGGATTGATATTTTGGCTCTTTTATTTTTACTTAAAGTACAATAACTTTTATCATTTTAATTTGTTTTAATAGTATATTGACAGCATTGTTTTCTTTAAAAAATCCACTTAATTTTCTTTACCCTATTACTGAAATGGTAATTGACAAAAACAAACTACATTGTCACCAGAAGAGCAATGCAAAATGTACAAGTGATATATGAAAATCATCTTCCATCTTGAATTTCAATGATGCATTGGGACAACAATTTGTGAGAAACATCTTCACCCATAAAGAAAGATTTTCTTAATTCCTTACCTGTGTGCTGATTAGATATCACCTTGTTTTCACATTAAACAGACTTCCCCATGAGGAAGCAGCAATGATGCAGTGACGTTTCCTGGTGTCAACCTGTATTATTTCAGTAGACATTGAAATGAGGATGCATCTTTGATGCCTTTCCAATGAAGCAAGTTTAATTCAGTAATAGGTGAAAAACCATTCCTACAAAGGTGTTAATCAGAGACTTGGCTTTGTGGACACTTTTCAGAGAGCAAATTTGTTAGCATAAACATAAAATCAGAAAATGAAGAGCTGTTTAATCACTCAATTGTACTTTTCTGCCAGCATAATTTTTTTTCTCTGCAACCCACTGCTAAATTGTGCTTCCTAGCTGTTTTTTTATAAAATCACTTAATCAAATCTAACTCTGATTACATCAGAGAAGGCCAGGTACCCTACACCATAAGGGGGGTTTTTGAAATTTTGACTTGTCTACTTAAAGATCACCAAAATCTGATTACAAGGTCAATTACATCCCTGGGTGGGATTGAACCACCAACCTTTTGGTTAATAGCCAAACATGCTAACCGATTGCGCCACAGAGACACCTTGCAAAAGTCAATACTGACAAAGGCTAATAAGCATTCATCTAGAACGTTTCCTAGAAAAACTTTAAAAAGTCAATAATCTGGAGAATTTTTGTAAGAAACACATTGGTACTTTCCCATGATGAGTGAGTGCTTCAGGATTTCTTGCACTTACATGGGCTATTAACCAAAAGGTTGGTGGTTCAATCCCACCCAGGGATGTAATTGACCTTGTCAACAGATTTTGGTGATCTTTAAGAAGACAAGTCAAAATTTCATACCCCCTCTTATGGTGTAGGGTACCTGGCCTTCTCTGACGTAATCAGAGTTAGATTTAATTAAGTGATTTTATAAAAAACAGCTAGGAAGCACAATTTAGCAGTGGGTTGCAGAGAAAAAAATAACATTTTAAACCTACCGGTAATTTTTTTTTCTCGTAGTCCGTAGAGGATGATGGGGACTCCGTAAGGACCATGGGGGATAGACGGGCTCCGCAGCAGACATGGGCACTTTAAGAAAGACTTTTGATCTGGGTGTGCACTGGCTCCTCCCTCTATGCCCCTCCTCCATACCTCAGTTAGAGAAACTGTGCCCAGAGGAGACGGACAGTACGAGGAAAGGATTTTTGTTAATCCAAGGTCAAGATTCATACCAGCCACACCAATCACACCGTATAACTTGTGATATACTACCCAGTTAACAGTATGAAAACAACATAGCATCAGTCCAAGACCGATGAAAACTAACATATAACCCTTATGTAAGCAATAACTATATACAAGTCTTGCAGAAGTAGACCGCACTTGGGACGGGCACCCAGCATCCTCTACGGACTACGAGAAAAAGATTTACCGGTAGGTTTAAAATCTTATTTTCTCTTACGTCCTAGAGGATGCTGGGGACTCCGTAAGGACCATGGGGATTATACCAAAGCTCCCAAACGGGCAGGAGAGTGCGGATGACTCTGCAGCACTGATTGAGCAAACAGGAGGTCCTCCTCAGCCAGGGTATCAAACTTATAGAACTTTGCAAAGGTGTTTGAACCAACTTTGACCCACTGCATGGATGACATCACCATATGCAAATCCATCTGCGGCAGGCCTTCCCCCAGGAATGCTTGAACTAGTTGTTGCATTTGGTTTGTTGTTTGGGGGTGCTTCAGTATTAGGCAGCCTTCTGCCCTCCCATGTTCATCTGAAAATATGTGTTCTCCCTGCAGTTGTTGTCCCCAGATGAGAGTTCCCTTGTGCTGCCTCAGTTGAATCTCCTTTACTTGACAGAGATGTGCCTGAGCAGCGGCCCTCCCCAGCCCTATCCCAAATCATACTTATTTTGCATAGGAGATACCATGGTCATGAAGATTGTTCTCCCAGGGTTAGGTTCATTCATTGCATTCTGGGTATGCTGACCCCTGTGATTTCCCCAAATGTGGGAAACTCAACTGCATTATTTGTGGTAGTGGGGGACTGTGTTTGTGCTTTCCTCTGGTCAGCTCTGGTAAAAGTCAGATTTCTTTGTCTCAGATCTTCCTCTAGCCTTGTTCTTCTTTCGAGAGTTCCCTTGTGCTGCCTCAGTTGGATCTCCTTCACTTGACAGGGGGGTGCCCGAGCAGCGACCCTCCCCAGCTCTAGCCCAACTCCTACTTACCTGCCAGGTGAGATACTATGATCATGAAGATGCTTCTCCCAGGGCAAGGCTCACCCATTGCACTCTGGGTGTGCTGCCCCTGCGATTTCCCCAAATGTGGGAAACTTGACTGCATAATTTGTGTTTCCCCTGGTCGGCTCTCATATAATTCAGATCTCTTTGTCTCAGGTCTCTCTCCAGCCTAGTTTGCTGTCTGTTTCCACTTCTTTTTTCTTGAGCCCCTCCCTTCTATACCCTTGTGCACTATCCTGACTTCTCCTCCCGTCTGCTTACTTTGTGCCTTCCAATGCACAATGCAAACTACAGGTAGTGCTGCAGGGCCCACACCCTTTTACTTGCCTTACAGAGCAGCTCTGGAGCTGTTACAATGCCCAGCTGCTGCAAGAAATCAGCTTGAATGCTTCATGGGATGGGGCATGGCCAACATGAGCCCCACACCAAAGGAGGGTGGGGGTGTTTAATGCGATCTAGGGGTCATCCAAGCACCGCAAAAGGCTGCCATGCCCTGCACGCCCCTTTTCTCTTTTCATAAGCAGATGAGGGTTGAAGCCAACTTTGACCCACTGCTTGGATAACATCACCATATGCAAATCCATCTGCTGCAGGCCTTCCCCCAGGAATGCTTGCACTAGTTGTTGCATTTGGTTTGTTGTTTGGGGGTGCTTCAGTATTAGGCAGCCTTCTGCCCTCCCATGTTCATCTGAAAATATGTGTTCTCCCTGCAGTTGTTGTCCCCAGATGAGAGTTCCCTTGTGCTGCCTCAGTTGAATCTCCTTTACTTGACAGAGATGTGCCTGAGCAGCGGCCCTCCCCAGCCCTATCCCAAATCATACTTATTTTGCATAGGAGACACCATGGTCATGAAAATTGTTCACCCAGGGTGAGTTTCATTCATTGCATTCTGGGTATGCTGACCCCTGTGATTTCCCCAAATGTGGGAAACTCGCCTGCATTATTTGTGGTAGTGGGGTACTGTGTTTGTGTTTTCCGCTGGTCAGCTCTGGTAAAAGTCAGATTTCTTTGTCTCAGATCTTCCTCTAGCCTTGTTCTTCTTTCGAGAGTTCCATTGTGCTGCCTCAGTTGGATCTCCTTCACTTGACAGGGGGGTGCCCGAGCAGCGACCCTCCCCAGCTCTAGCCCAACTCCTACTTACCTGCCAGGTGAGATACTATGATCTTGAAGGTGCTTCTCCCAGGGCAAGGCTCACCCATTGCACTCTGGGTGTGCTGCCCCTGCGATTTCCCCAAATGTGGGAAACTTGACTGCATAATTTGTGTTTCCCCTGGTCGGCTCTCGTATAATTCAGATCTCTTTGTCTCAGGTCTCTCTCCAGCCTAGTTTGCTGTCTGTTTCCACTTCTCTTTTCTTGAGCCGCTCCCTTCTATGCCCTTGCGCACTATCCTGACTTCTCCCGTCTGCTTACTTTGTGCCTTCCAACGCACAATGCGAACTACAGGTAGTGCTGCAGGGCCCACACCCTTTTATTTGCCTTACAGAGCAGCTCTGGAGCTGTTACAGTGCCCAGCTGCTGCAAGAAATCAGCTTGAATGCTTCAGGGGCTGGGGCATAGCCAACATGAGCCCCACACCGAAGGAGGGTGGAGGTGTTTAATGCGAACTAGGGGTCATCCAAGCGCCGCAAAAGGCCGCCATGCCCTGCATAACCCTTTTCTCTTTTCATATGCAGATGAGGGTACCAGCCAACTTTGGCCCACTGCTTGGATGACATCACCGTATGCAAATTCGTCTCCTGCAGACCTTCCCCCAGGAATGCTTGTACTAGTTATTGCATATGGTTTGATATTTGATGGTGCTTCAGTATTAGGCAGCCTTCCGCCCTCCCATGTTCATCTGAAAAGATGTGGTCTCCCTGCAGTTGTTGTCCCCAGACGAGAGTTCCCTTGTGCTTCCTCAGTTGAATCTCCTTAACTTGACGGGGGAGGGGCTTGCCCGAGCAGCCACCCTCCCCAGCCCTATCCCAACTCATGCTTATTTTGCATATGAGATCTCTATATCATGAAGATTGTTCTCACAGGGTGAGGTTCATCCATTATATTTTAAAATAGGAAGGTTCAAATTACATATTTGAATTGCATCTATGTGCTGGATTCAAATGTTCCTCCCCTTCCTTTCTCAATTGTGCCCGTCAGCAGCTATTCTAAGGTTGCTGCCAATGGGTGTGACACATTAATTTCTTCTGTGGGGTACACTGGACTCCACAAGGATTCACATTGGGGTGTAGAGTAGGATCTTGATCTGAGGCACCAACCGGCTCAAAGCTTTTGACTGTTCCCAAGATGCTCAGCGCATTCTCCTCTATAACCCCGCTTCCATGAACAGGGAGCTCAGTTTGTAGTTGGTGCCTTCAGTAGCAGGCCACTTAACAGGGGCCTGCCTCAGGCAGCCTATTCTTAGCTATTAATTTTGACAAGAAAATAAGAACTTTTTTTATGAGAATCTACAAGGGCTGCAGCAGGCTAGGTCTAATAGACATCTTTACTGCAGCTTCATCACTCCCAGCGGCGCTGTATACTCCCGTGCCCTGGTTGCTGGGTCACTGCAGCGGAGGCTCCGGTTTCTTCCTAAGGTCAGTCACACACACACCGCCCTTCCGGATCACGAGGCCGCTGATGAAGGGGAGCGTGGCCGTAGGGGGTGGACCGTGTGCGCACTGGCGTGGACACTGATTACTGGGCAGCCGCTCCACAAGCCACCAGGTACAGTTAAGGAGCACAGGTCTGGGGGTTTTTCTCCCATATTAAACCAATTTTGTACTGCCCGCAGCGCATTGCGATAGGTAATAGGGCCTGATTCAGGTTGGATTGCAATCACAATAAGCGATCCAACTGCAAAAATTGCTAAGAGCATACGCAAGTGCCTGCATTTTCTGCGGCACCCCGCAGAGAATGCGATCGCCTCTGCCTGTCAATCGGGGCAGGGGGGGAGAGGGGGGTCAGCAAAACTCCATTTCCAAGTCAGGGATGGAGCGGTGCGGGGGCAAGGCTTCAAAATGGGGTCTGCAACGGAGGAGACACAGGGGGCGTGGTCACAGCGGCTGTATGACATCACATTCAGCCGCTGTGATCACAAAAATGGTGGCGGCTTCCTGCGCGCACATACAGTCTGCACCAGCAGAAGGCTACACCATTTTTTATGATCACGCTGAACTGCAGTGCGACTGCAATTACAGCATGGTCAAGAAGGGAGGCGTCATGCTGGGTGGCCATGTCCTGTCACTGTGCAGGAGCCAGCACCGCTCACACACTAGTCCCCGGGTGCAGCCCCCAACCCCCGGGACACCCGGAGCAACAAAATGTAGATTCAGGCCACCAGGCCACGCCCCTACCTATGAAACCATGCCTCCTTTTTACCATTGCGCTGCTTATCTGCGCGCACTGCATTACAATCTCCTTCGCCACCTCTCTGGGTGTCACCAGTGATAGTGACACCTCTGCCATGCTTGTAGCAGCTGGTCCTAAGATCTACGCCTCAAGCCCTGAGTGTTTGCCCTTGTGACTTGTTGATCATCATAGCGAAGCAGATGCTTACAGAAAACTGCAGGGGCTTAGATTGAAAATAAAAAAAATTATGGGTATAAGGTAGAGAGGAGCGGGTTCGGTTCTCCGAGAACCGAATTCCCCACGAACTCCACGTGGTTTACACTGGTCCGAGGCAGGCTCGGTTGTTCCCGCCTGACTCGGAAAACCTGAACAAGGGAAAATGTCATCATCCCGCTGTCGGATTCTCGCGAGATTCGGATTTCATATAAAGAGCTGCGCGTTGCCGCCATTTTTACTCGTGCATTGAAGAGAGAGCGGAGAGGACGTGGCTATGTTCTCTCAGTGGAAATCTCAATATCAGTGCTCATTATCAGTGGTTACTTATTGCTGCTCAGTAATACTAGTAGTGTGTCTCTCCTGCTCAGTGTCAGTTCTCAGTAGTATCCTCATCAGTGCTCAGTATCACTGCTCATTGTCTTGTGCTGCATTGTGGTGCTCAGCATACTACAGTACATTACTAATAGTCCAGTGCTGCATCTTGCTGCTCAGTGTCAGTTCTAGTATCCTCATCAGTGCTCACTATCACTGCTCATTACATTGTGGTGTTCTGTATACTACAGTAACATAGTAATATAGTAACATATAGTAATATAGTTTTTGAGGTTGAAAAGAGGCAAATTGCCCATCGTGTTCAACCTGTTTTAAGTTGTGATGATTCTACATACTTGCTGAATAATGTTTTATGACTGGGAGTTTTTTTAAGGTCAGTGCGCTTAGTCTCGCGTCCAAATATTCCTTTAAAGCAAAGGGTCGTCAAACAGGTTCTACTGTTTGGATTCAGTCAGTTGTGGATGCTCCGTCAGAAAACACCTCTCCAAACTTCTTTGGTGGCTGCTCAGTTCTTCAGAATATGACTTGGGTATGTTCAGTCATGAAATTCTGTGAAGGCAGAGGAGAAGAACAAGCGCCATATGGTGTAGTATTTTGAATAAATTGGAGTGATAGATAGGTATATACGAAGTAAGTACCGGATAGATTCTTGAGATTAGGCCTGTCTGTCTCACTAAATTCTTTGTGGCTGTTCCCCACCTAGGAGACAAAAGATCATCGCCATATGGTGTAGTAACCTCAGATATATCTTGGGGTACCCTCCCCTCTATTTCATGCGTACCAAAAGGAAAATTCAATATAGCATATAGGATATATTTATATCCAGGTAGATCAAGTCGGTCCAATATGATGTAATGGCTGAATCAGTCGACTGTTGCTGCCTTATATAGTATTATCAATAAAAAATTTTAATCCACAAAATAATAATACAAATTCAGATAAAAAATAAATAAAACAAATCAGAAAATCTTAGCTGATTGGTGTAGGCAGTAGTTAGGTCAGTCTCAACGCGTTTCGCCTCCAGGGCTTCCTCAGGAGAATACATCATATCAAAAGATACACATATTTATAGTGCTTTCCACTTAACCACGGACATGTGGACAAGTGGAGCAGGGCAGACTCAGGACTATATGACTGTGACAGCCCACTGGGTAGATGTATTGACTCCCGCCGCAAGAACAGCAGCGGCGGCACCAGTAGCAGCATCTCGCAAACGCCAACTCTTTCCTAGGCAGGCTACGCTTTGTATCACCGCTTTCCAGAATACGCACACAGCTGAAAACCTCTTACGGCAACTAAGGAAGATCATCACAGAATGGCTTACCCCAATTGGACTCTCCTGTGGATTTGTGGCATCGGACAACGCCAGCAATATTGTGCGTGCATTATATCTGGGCAAATTCCAGCACGTCCCATGTTTTGCACATACCTTGAATTTGGTGGTGCAGAATTATTTAAAAAACGACAGGGGCGTGCAAGAGATGCTGTCGGTGGCCACAAGAATTGCGGGACACTTTCGGCGTACAGGCACCACGTACAGAAGACTGGAGCAACACCAAAAACGCCTGAACCTGCCCTGCCATCATCTGAAGCAAGAAGTGGTAACGAGGTGGAATTCAACCCTCTATATGCTTCAGAGGATGGAGGAGCAGCAAAAGGCCATTCAAGCCTATACATCTGACCACGATATAGGAGGTGGAATGCACCTGTCTCAAGCGCAGTGGAGAATGATTTCAACGTTGTGCAAGGTTCTGCAACCTTTTGAACTTGCCACACGTGAAGTCAGTTCAGACACTGCCAGCCTGAGTCAGGTCATTCCCGTCATCAGGCTTTTGCAGAAGAAGCTGGAGACATTGAAGGAGGAGCTAAGACAGAGCGATTCCGCTAGGCATGTGGGACTTGTGGATGGAGCCCTTCATTCGCTTAACCAGGATTCATGGGTGGTCAATCTGTTGAAATCAGAGCACTACATTTTGGCCACCGTGCTCGATCCTAGATTTAAAACCTACGTTGTATCTCTCTTTCCGGCAGACACAAGTCTGCAGGGGTTCAAAGACCTGCTGGTGAGAAAATTATCAAGTCAAGCGGAACTTGATCGGTCAACAGCTCCTCCTTCACATTCTCCCGCAATTGGGGGTGCGAGGAAAAGGCTCAGAATTCCGAGCCCACCCGCTGGCGGTGATGCAGGGCAGTCTGGAGCGACTGCTGATGCTGACATCTGGTCCGGACTGAAGGACCTGCCAACGATTACGGACATGTCGTCTACTGTCACTGCATATGATTCTCTCACCATTGAAAGAATGGTGGAGGATTATATGAGTGACCGCATCCAAGTAGGCATGTCAGACAGTCCGTACGTATACTGGCAGGAAAAAGAGGCAATTTGGAGGCCCTTGCACAAACTGGCTTTATTCTACCTAAGTTGCCCTCCCACAAGTGTGTACTCCGAAAGAGTGTTTAGTGCCGCCGCTCACCTTGTCAGCAATCGGCGTACGAGGTTACTTCCAGAAAATGTGGAGAAGATGATGTTCATTAAAATGAATTATAATCAATTTCTCCGTGGAGACATTGACCAGCAGCAATTGCCTCCACAAAGTACACAGGAAGCTGAGATGGTGGATTCCAGTGGGGACGAATTGATAATCTGTGAGGAGGGGGATGTACACGGTGATGAATCGGAGGATGATGATGAGGTGGACATCTTGCCTCTATAGAGCCAGTTTGTGCAAGGAGAGATTAATTGCTTCTTTTTTGGTGGGGGTCCAAACCAACCCGTCATTTCAGTCACAGTCGTGTGGCAGACCCTGTCACTGAAATGATGGGTTGGTTAAAGTGTGCATGTCCTGTTTATACAACATAAGGGTGGGTGGGAGGGCCCAAGGCAATTCCACCTTGCACCTCTTTTTTCTTTTATTTTTCTTTGCGTCATGTGCTGTTTGGGGAGTGTTTTTTGGAAGGGCCATCCTGCGTGACACTGCAGTGCCACTCCTAGATGGGCCAGGTGTTTGTGTCGGCCACTTGGGTCGCTGAGCTTAGTCACACAGCTACCTCATTGCGCCTCTTTTTTTCTTTGCGTCATGTGCTGTTTGGGGAGTGTTTTTTGGAAGGGCCATCCTGCGTGACACTGCAGTGACACTCCTAGATGGGCCAGGTGTTTGTGTCGTCCACTTGGGTCGCTGAGCTTAGTCACACAGCTACCTCATTGCGCCTCTTTTTTTCTTTGCGTCATGTGCTGTTTGGGGAGTGTTTTTTGGAAGGGCCATCCTGCGTGACACTGCAGTGCCACTCCTAGATGGGCCAGGTGTTTGTGTCGGCCACTTGGGTCGCTGAGCTTAGTCACACAGCTACCTCATTGCGCCTCTTTTTTTCTTTGCGTCATGTGCTGTTTGGGGAGTGTTTTTGGAAGGGCCATCCTGCGTGACACTGCAGTGCCACTCCTAGATGGGCCAGGTGTTTGTGTCGGCCACTTGGGTCGCTGAGCTTAGTCACACAGCTACCTCATTGCACCTCTTTTTTTCTTTGCGTCATGTGCTGTTTGGGGAGTGTTTTTTGGAAGGGCCATCCTGCGTGACACTGCAGTGCCACTCCTAGATGGGCCAGGTGTTTGTGTCGGCCACTTGGGTCGCTGAGCTTAGTCACACAGCTACCTCATTGCGCCTCTTTTTTTCTTTGCGTCATGTGCTGTTTGGGGAGTGTTTTTTGGAAGGGCCATCATGCGTGACACTGCAGTGCCACTCCTAGATGGGCCAGGTGTTTGTGTCGGCCACTTGGGTCACTGAGCTTAGTCATCCAGCGACCTCGGTGCAAATTTTAGGACTAAAAATAATATTGTGAGGTGTGAGGTGTTAAGAATAGACTGAAAATGAGTGGAAATTATGGTTATTGAGGTTAATAATACTTTGGGATCAAAATGACTCCCAAATTCTATGATTTAAGCTGTTTTTTAGGGTTTTTTGAAAAAAACACCCGAATCCAAAACACACCCGAATCCGACAAAAAAAATTCGGTGAGGTTTAGCCAAAACGCGTTCGAACCCAAAACACGGCCGCGGAACCGAACCCAAAACCAAAACACAAAACCCGAAAAATTTCCGGTGCACATCTCTAGTGGCCATGCCATGTCACTGTGCAGGAGCCAGCACCGCTCACACACTAGTCTCCGGTGCAGCCCCCAACCCCCGGGACACCCGGAGCAACAAAATGTAGATTCAGGCCACCAGGCCACGCCCCTACCTATGAAACCATGCCTCCTTTTTACCATTGCGCTGCTTATCTGCGCGCACTGCATTACAATCTCCCTCGCCACCTCTCTGGGTGTCACCAGTGATAGTGACACCTCTGCCATGCTTGTAGCAGCTGGTCCTAAGATCTACGCCTCAAGCCCTGAGTGTTTGCCCTTGTGACTTGTTGATCATCATAGCAAAGCAGATGCTTACAGAAAACTGCAGGGGCTTAGGTTGAAAATAAAAAAAATTGATGGGTATAAGGTAGAGAGGAGCGGGTTCGGTTCTCCGAGAACCGAATTCCCCACGAACTCCACGTGGTTTACACTGGTACGAGGTAGGCTCGGTTGTTCCCGCCTGACTCGGAAAACCTGAACAAGGGAAAATGTCATCATCCCGCTGTCGGATTCTCGCGAGATTCGGATTCCATATAAAGAGCTGCGCGTTGCCGCCATTTTTACTCGTGCATTGAAGAGAGAGCGGAGAGGACGTGGCTATGTTCTCTCAGTGGAAATCTCAATATCAGTGCTCAGTATCAGTGGATACTTATTGCTGCTCAGTAATACTAGTAGTGTGTCTCTCCTGCTCAGTGTCAGTTCTCAGTAGTATCCTCATCAGTGCTCAGTATCACTGCTCATTGTCTTGTGCTGCATTGTTGTGCTCAGCATACTACAGTACATTACTAATAGTCCAGTGCTGCATCTTGCTGCTCAGTGTCAGTTCTAGTATCCTCATCAGTGCTCACTATCACTGCTCATTGCATTGTGGTGTTCTGTATACTACAGTAACATAGTAATATAGTAACATATAGTAACATAGTTTTTGAGGTTGAATAGAGGCAAATTGCCCATCGTGTTCAACCTGTTTTAAGTTGTGATGATTCTACATACTTGCTGAATAATGTTTTATGACTAGTTAGCTACTACAACTCATGTTACCCCCGGATTAACCATGTTGATATTTTAAGTATTATAACCTTGGATAGCTTTTTCATTCAGAAATGTATCCATTCCTTTTTTAAATCCAATTACAGAGTCCGCCATTACCACCTTCCCTGGCAGGGAATTCCACATCCTGATTGCCCTAACAGTGAAGATCATAGTATCTCACCTGGCAGGTAAGTAGGAGTTGGGCCAGAGCTGTGGAGGATTGCTGCTCGGGCACCCCCTGTCAAGTGAAGGAGATCCAACTGAGGCAGCACAAGGGAACTCTCGAAAGAAGAACAAGGCTAGAGGAAGATCTGAGACAAAGAAATCTGACTTTTACCAGAGCTGACCAGAGGAAAGCACAAACACAGTCCCCCACTACCACAAATAATGCAGTCGAGTTTCCCACATTTGGGGAAATCACAGGGGTCAGCATACCCAGAATGCAATGAATGAACCTCACCCTGGGAGAACAATCTTCATGACCATGGTATCGCCTATGCAAAATAAGTATGATTTGGGATAGGGCTGGGGAGGGCCGCTGCTCAGGCACATCTCTGTCAAGTAAAGGAGATTCAACTGAGGCAGCACAAGGGAACTCTCATCTGGGGACAACAACTGCAGGGAGAACACATATTTTCAGATGAACATGGGAGGGCAGAAGGCTGCCTAATACTGAAGCACCCCCAAACAACAAACCAAATGCAACAACTAGTACAAGCATTCCTGGGGGAAGTTCTGCAGAAGACGGATTTGCATACGGTGATGTCATCCAAGCAGTGGGCCAAAGTTGTCTGGAACCCTCATCTGCATATGAAAAGAGAAAAGGGGTATGCAGGGCATGGCGGCCTTTTGCGGCGCTTGGATGACCCTTAGTTCGCATTAAACACCCCCACCCTCCTTCGGTGTGGGGCTCATGTTGACAATGCCCCAGCCCCTGAAGCATTCAAGCTGATTTCTTACAGCAGCTTGGCACTGTAACAGCTCCAGAGCTGCTCTGTAAGGCAAGTAAAAGGGTGTGTAGTTTGCATTGTGCATTGGAAGGCACAAAGTAAGCAGACAGGAGGAGAAGTCAGGATAGTGCACAAGGGTATAAAAGGGAGGGGCTCAAGAAAAAAGAAGTGGAAACAGACAGCAAACTAGGCTGGAGAGAGACCTGAGACAAAGAGATCTGAATTATACGAGAGCCGACCAGGGGAAACACAAATTATGCAGTCAAGTTTCCCACATTTGGGGAAATCGCAGGGGCAGCACACCCAGAGTGCAATGGGTGAGCCTTGCCCTGGGAGAAGCACCTTCATGATCATAGTATCTCACCTGGCAGGTAAGTAGGAGTTGGGCTTGAGCTGGGGAGGGTCGCTGCTCGGGCACCCCCCTGTCAAGTGAAGGAGATCCAACTGAGGCAGCACAAGGGAACTCTCGAAAGAAGAACAAGGCTAGAGGAAGATCTGAAACAAAGAAATCTGACTTTTACCAGAGCTGACCAGAGGAAAACACAAACACAGTCCCCCACTACCACAAATAATGCAGTCGAGTTACCCACATTTGGGGAAATCACAGGGGTCAGCATACCCAGAATGCAATGAATGAACCTCACCCTGGGAGAATAATCTTCATGACCATGGTATCTCCTATGCAAAATAAGTATGATTTGGGATAGGGCTGGGGAGGGCCGCTGCTCAGGCACATCTCTGTCAAGTAAAGGAGATTCAACTGAGGCAGCACAAGGGAACTCTCATCTGGGGACAACAACTGCAGGGAGAACACATATTTTCAGATGAACATGGGAGGGCAGAAGGCTGCCTAATACTGAAGCACCCCCAAACAACAAACCAAATGCAACAACTAGTGCAAGCATTCCTGGGGGAAGGCCTGCCGCAGATGGATTTGCATATGGTGATGTCATCCAAGCAGTGGGTCAAAGTTGGCTACAACCTTCGTCTGCATATGAAAAGAGAAAAGGGGCGTGCAGGGCATGGCGGCCTTTTGCGGTGCTTGGATGACCCTTAGTTTGCATTAAACACCCCCACCCTCCTTCGGTGTGGGTCTCATGTTGGCCATGCCCCAGCCCCTGAAGCATTCAAGCTGATTTCTTGCAGCAGCATGGCACTGTAACAGCTCCAGAGCTGCTCTGTAAGGCAAGTAAAAGGGTGTGGGCCCTGCAGCACTACCTGTAGTTTGCATTGTGCATTGGAAGGCACAAAGTAAGCAGACAGGAGGAGAAGTCAGGATAGTGCACAAGGGTATAAAAGGGAGGGGCTCAAGAAAAAAGAAGTGGAAACAGACAGCAAACTAGGCTGTAGAGAGACCTGAGACAAAGAGATCTGAATTATACGAGAGCCGACCAGGGGAAACACAAATTCTGCAGTCAAGTTTCCCACATTTGGGGAAATCGCAGGGGCAGCACACCCAGAGTGCAATGGGTGAGCCTTGCCCTGGGAGAAGCACCTTCATGATCATAGTATCTCACCTGGCAGGTAAGTAGGAGTTGGGCTAGAGCTGTGGAGGGTCGCTGCTCGGGCACCCCCCTGTCAAGTGAAGGAGATCCAACTGAGGCAGCACAAGGGAACTCTCGAAAGAAGAACAAGGCTAGAGGAAGATCTGAGACAAAGAAATCTGACTTTTACCAGAGCTGACCAGAGGAAAACACAAACACAGTCCCCCACTACAACAAATAATGCAGTCGAGTTACCCACATTTGGGGAAATCACAGGGGTCAGCATACCCAGAATGCAATGAATGAACCTCACCCTGGGAGAACAATCTTCATGACCATGGTATCTCCTATGCAAAATAAGTATGATTTGGGATAGGGCTGGGGAGGGCCGCTGCTCAGGCACATCTCTGTCAAGTAAAGGAGATTCAACTGAGGCAGCACAAGGGAACTCTCATCTGGGGACAACAACTGCAGGGAGAACACATATTTTCAGATGAACATGGGAGGGAAGAAGGCTGCCTAATACTGAAGCACCCCCAAACAACAAACCAAATGCAACAACTAGTGCAAGCATTCCTGGGGGAAGGCCTGCAGCAGATGGATTTGCATATGGTGATGTCATCCAAGCAGTGGGTCAAAGTTGGCTTCAACCCTCGTCTGCATATGAAAAGAGAAAAGGAGCGTGCAGGGCATGGCGGCCTTTTGCGGCGCTTGGATGACCCCTAGTTCGCATTAAACACCTCCACCCTCCTTCGGTGTGGGGCTCATGTTGGCTATGCCCCAGCCCCTGAAGCATACAAGCTGATTTCTTGCAGCAGCTGGGCACTGTAACAGCTCTAGAGCTGCTCTGTACGGCAAGTAAAAGGGTGTGGGCCCTGCAGCACTACCTGTAGTTTGCATTGTGCATTGGAAGGCACAAAGTAAGCAGACGGGAGAAGTCAGGATAGTGCGCAAGGGCATAGAAGGGAGCAGCTCAAGAAAAGAGAAGTGGAAACAGACAGCAAACTAGGCTGGAGAGAGACCTGAGACAAAGAGATCTGAATTATACGAGAGCCGACCAGGGGAAACACAAATTATGCAGTCAAGTTTCCCACATTTGGGGAAATCTGTCACCAGAAGAGCAATGCAAAATGTACAAGTGATATATTAAAATCATCTTCCATCTTGAATTTCAATGATGCATTGGGACAACAATTTTGTGAGAAACATCTTCACCCATAAAGAAAGATTTTCTTAATTCCTTATCTGTGTGCTGATTAGATATTACCTTGTTTTCACATTAAACAGACTTCCACATGAGAAAGCAGCAAGGATGCAGTAACGTTTATGTTTCCTGGTGTCAACCTGTATTATTTCAGTAGACATTGAAATGAGGATGCATCTTGCTGCCTTTCCAATGTAGCAAGTTTAATTCAGTAATAGGTGAAAAAACATTCCTACAAAGGTGTTAATCAGAGACTTGGCTTTGTGGACACTTTTCAGAGAGCAAATTTGTTAGCATAAAAATAAAGTCAGAAAATGAAGAGCTGTTTAATCACTCAATTGGACTTTTCTGCCAGCATAATTTTTTTTTCTCTGCAACCCACTGCTAAATTGTGCTTCCTAGCTGTTTTTTATAAAATCACTTAATCAAATCTAACTCTGATTACATCAGAGAAGGCCAGGTACCCTACACCATAAGAGGGGGTTTGAAATTTTGACTTGTCTACTTAAAGATCACCAAAATCTGATCACAAGGTCAATTACATCCCTGGGTGGGATTGAACCACCAACCTTTTGGTTAATAGCCAAACATGCTAACCGATTGCACCACAGAGACACCTCGTAAAAGTCCATTCTGACAAAGGCTAATAAGCATTCATCTAGAACGTTTCCTAGAAAAACTTTAAAAAGTCAATAATCTGGAGAGTTTTTGTAAGAAACACATTGCTACTTTCCCATGATGAGTGAGTGCTTCAGGATCTCTTGCACTTACATGAGCAGCAGAGTACTGCAACGGAAGCATGCTGGGCCCATAACCCAGAGGTAGGCAGATTGAAACTATCTTCTGCTATATGCATTGTTTTTTGTTAATTAAAGTAATCCAAAACTGGGATTGATATTTTGGCTCTTTTATTTTTACTTAAAGTACAATAACTTTTACCATTTTAATTTGTTTTAATAGTATATTGACAGTATTGTTTTCTTTCAAAAATCCACTTAATTTTCTTTACCCTATTATTAAAATGGTAATTGACAAAAACAAACTACATTGTCACCAGAAGAGCAGTACAAAATGTACAAGTGATATATTAAAATCATCATTCCAGCTTGAATTTCAATGATGCTTTGGTGCAACAATTTTGTGAGAAACATCTTCACCCATAAAGAAAGATTTTCTTAATTCCTTACCTGTGTGCTGATTAGATATCACCTTGTTTTCACATTAAACAGACTTCCCCATGAGGAAGCAGCAAGGATGCAGTGACGTTTATGTTTCCTGGTGTCAACCTGTATTATTTCAGTAGACATTGAAATGAGGATGCATCTTGCTGCCTTTCCAATGAAGCAAGTTTAATTCAGTAATAGGTGAAAAACCATTCCTACAAAGGTGTTAATCAGAGACTTTACTTTGTGGACACTTTTCAGAGAGCAAATTTGTTAGCATAAACATAAAATCAGAAAATGAAGAGCTGTTTAATCACTCAATTGGACTTTTCTGCCAGCATAGTTTTTTTTCTCTGCAACCCACTGCTAAATTGTGCTTCCTAGCTGTTTTTTATAAAATCACTTAATCAAATCTAACTCTGATTACATCAGAGAAGGCCAGGTACCCTACACCATAAAAGGGAGTTTGACATTTTGACTTGTCTACTTAAAGATTACCAAAATCTAATCACAAGGTCAATTACATCCATGGGTGGGATTGAACCACCAACCTTTTGGTTAATAGCCAAACATGCTAACCGATTGCACCACAGAGACACCTCGTAAAAGTATATACTGACAAAGGCTAATAAGCATTCATCTAGAACGTTTCCTAGAAAAACTTTAAAAAGTCAATAATCTGGAGAGTTTTTGTAAGAAACACATTGGTACTTTCCCATGATGAGTGAGTGCTTCAGGATCTCTTGCACTTACATGAGCAGCAGAGTACTGCAACGGAAGCATGCTGGGCCCATAACCCAGAGGTAGGCAGATTGAAACTATCCTCTGCTATATGCATTGTTTTTTGTTAATTAAAGTAATCCAAAACTGGGATTGATATTTTGGCTCTTTTATTTTTACTTAAAGTACAATAACTTTTACCATTTTAATTTGTTTTAATAGTATATTGACAGTATTGTTTTCTTTCAAAAATCCACTTAATTTTCTTTACCCTATTATTAAAATGGTAATTGACAAAAACAAACTACATTGTCACCAGAAGAGCAGTACAAAATGTACAAGTGATATATTAAAATCATCTTTCCAGCTTGAATTTCAATGATGCTTTGGTGCAACAATTTTGTGAGAAACATCTTCACCCATACCCAAGACTTACTAGGCTGAATATGTATACACTAGAAAAGAGGTGCCTAAGAGGAGATATTATTAATATCTTCAAATATGTAAAGATACATAACAAAGAGTTATCAGAGGAATTATTTAATAAAAGAACACGTGGTCACTCGCTGCGACTGGAGGAAATTCAGAATGCAATGGAGGAAAGGGTTCTTCACTGTTAGGGCAATCAGGATGTGGAATTCCCTGCCAGGGAAGGTGGTAATGGCGGACTCTGTAATTGGATTTAAAAAAGGAATGGATACATTTCTGAATGAAAAAGCTATCCAAGGTTATAATACTTAAAATATCAACATGGTTAATCCGGGGGTAACATGAGTTATAGTAGTTAACTAGTCATAAAACATTATTCAGCAAGTATGTAGAATCATCACAACTTAAAACAGGTTGAACACGATGGGCAATTTGCCTCTATTCAACCTCAAAAACTATGTTACTATATGTTACTATATTACTGTAGTATACAGAACACCACAATGCAATGAGCAGTGATAGTGAGCACTGATGAGGATACTAGAACTGACACTGAGCAGCAAGATGCAGCACTGGACTATTAGTAATGTACTGTAGTATGCTGAGCACCACAATGCAGCACAAGACAATGAGCAGTGATACTGAGCACTGATGAGGATACTACTGAGAACTGACACTGAGCAGGAGAGACACACTACTAGTATTACTGAGCAGCAATAAGTAACCACTGATACTGAGCACTGATATTGAGATTTCCACTGAGAGAACATAGCCACGTCCTCTCCGCTCTCTCTTCAATGCACGAGTAAAAATGGCGGCAACGCGCAGCTCTATATATAATATCCGAATCTCGCGAGAATCCGACAGCGGGATGATGACATTTTCCCTTGTTCAGGTTTTCCGAGTCAGGCGGGAACAACCGAGCCTGCCTCAGACCAGTGTAAACCACGTGGAGTTCGTGGGGAATTCGGTTCTCGGAGAACCGAACCCGCTCCTCTCTACCTTATACCCATCAATTTTTTTTATTTTCAATCTAAGCCCCTGCAGTTTTCTGTAAGCATCTGCTTCGCTATGATGATCAACAAGTCACAAGGGCAAACACTCAGGGCTTGAGGCATAGATCTTTGGACCAGCTGCTACAAGCATGGCAGAGGTGTCACTATCACTGGTGACACCCAGAGAGGTAACGAGGGAGATTGTAATGCAGTGCGTGCAAATAAGCAGCGCAATGGTAAAAAGGAGGCATGATTTCATAGGTAGGGGCGTGGCCTGGTGGCCTGAATCTACATTTTGTTGCTCCGGGTGTCCCGGGGGTTGGGGGCTGCACCCGGGGACTAGTGTGTAAGCGGTGCTGGCTCCTGCACAGTGACAGGGCATGGCCACCCAGTATGACACCTCCCTTCTTGACCATGCTGTAATTGCAGTCGCACTGCAGTTCAGCGTGATCATAAACAATGGTGTAGCCTCCTGCTGGTGCAGACTGTATGTGCGCGCAGGAAGCCGCCACCATTTTTGTGATCACAGCGGCTGAATGTGATGTCATACAGCCGCTGTGACCACGCCCCCTGTGTCTCCTCCATTGCAGACCCCATTTTGAAGCCTTGCCCCCGCACTGCTCCATCCCTGACTTGGAAATGGAGTGTTGCTGACCCCACTCTCCCCCCCTGCCCCGATTGACAGGCAGAGGCGATCGCATGCAGGCACATGCGTATGCTCTTAGCAATTTTTGCAGTTGGATTGCTTATTGTGATTGCAATCCAACCTGAATCAGGCCCTATTACCTATCACATAGCGCTGCGGGCAGTACAAAATTGGGTTAATATAGGAGAAAAACCCCCAGACCTGTGCTCCTTAACTGTACCTGGTGGCTAGTGGAGCGGCTGCCCAGTAATCAGTGTCCACCCCAGTGCGCACACGGCCCACCCCCTACGGCCACGCTCCCCTTAATCAGCGGCCTCGTGATCCGGAAGGGCGGTGTGTGTGTGACTGACCTTAGGAAGAAACCGGAGCCTCCGCTGCAGTGACCCAGCAACCAGGGCACGGGAGTATACAGCGCCGCTGGGAGTGATGAAGCTGCAGTAAAGATGTCTATTAGACCTAGCCTGCTGCAGCCCTTGTAGATTCTCATAAAACAAGTTCTTCTTTTCTTGTCAAAATTAATAGCTAAGAATAGGCTGCCTGAGGCAGGCCCCTGTTAAGTGGCCTGCTACTGAAGGCACCAACTACAAACTGAGCTCCCTGTTCATGGAAGCGGGGTTATAGAGGAGGATGCGCTGAGCATCTTGGGAACAGTCAAAAGCTTTGAGCCGGTTGGTGCCTCAGATCAAGATCCTACTCTACACCCCAATGTGAATCCTTGTGGAGTCCAGTGTACCCCACAGAAGAAATTAATGTGTCACACCCATTGGCAGCAACCTTAGAATAGCTGCTGACGGGCACAATTGAGAAAGGAAGGGGGGGGGCATTTGAATCCAGCACATAGATGCAATTCAAATATGTAATTTGTACCTTCCTATTTTAAAATATAATGGATGAACCTCACCCTGTGAGAACAATCTTCATGATCAAGAGATCTAATATGTAAAATAAGTATGAGTTGGGATAGGGCTGGGGAGGGTGGCAGCTCGGGCAGCCCCTCCCCCGTCAAGTTAAGGAGATTCAACTGAGGAAGCACAAGGGAACTCTCGTTTGGGGACAACAACTGCAGGGAGACCACATCTTTTCAGATGAACATGGGAGGGCGGAAGGCTGCCTAATACTGAAGCACCATCAAATATCAAACCATATCCAACAACTAGTACAAGCATTCCTGGGGGAAGGTCTGCAGCAGACGGATTTGCATACGGTGATGTCATCCAAGCAGTGGGCCAAAGTTGGCTGGAACCCTCATCTGCATATAAAAAGAGAAAAGGGGCATGCAGGGCATGGCGGCCTTTTGCAGTGCTTGGATGACCCCTAGTTCGCATTAAACACCCCCACCCTCCTTTGGTGTGGGGCTCATGTTGGCCATGCCCCATCCCCTGAAGCATTCATGCTGATTTCTTGCAGCAGCTGGGCACTGTAACAGCTCCAGAGCTGCTCTGTAAGGCAAGTAAAAGGGTGTGGGCCCTGCAGCACCACCTGTAGTTCGCATTGTGCGTTGGAAGGCACAAAGTAGGCAGACGGGAGGAGAAGTCAGGATAGTACACAAGGGCATCCTTTTCTCTTAGTCCGTAAAGGATGCTGGGGTCACATTAAGAACCATGGGGTATAGACGGGATCCGCAAGAGACATGGGCACTTTAAGACTTTCAAAGGGTGTGAACTGGCTCCTCCCTCTATGCCCCTCCTCCAGACTCCAGTTATAGGAACTGTGCCCAGGGAGACGGACATTTCGAGGAAAGGATTTATTGTTAAACTAAGGTGAGCATCTTACCAGCTCACACCTTAAGCATGCCGCAGAACGTGGCAGAACGTGGCATTCAACAGAACACAAGCCAACGGCATGAACAATTGCAGCAAGAAGGCCAGGTACCCTACACCATAACAGGGGTTTTCGAAATTTTGACTTGTCTACTTAAAGATCACCAAAATCTGATAACAAGGTCAATTACATCCCTGGGTGGGATTGAACCACAAACCTTTTGGTTAATAGCCGTACACACTAACTGATTGCGCCACAGCGACACTTTGCAAAAGTACTTACTGACAAAGGCTAATAAGCATTCTCATGCTGCTTTCTCATGTGGAAGTCTGTTTAATGTGAAAACAAGGTGATATCTAATTAGCACACAGGTAAGGAATTAAGAAAATCTTTATTTAAGGGTGAAGATGTTTCTCACAAAATTGTTGCCCCAATGCATCATTGAAATTCAAGCTGGAAAGATGATTTTAATATATCACTTGTACATTTTGTATTGCTCTTCTGGTGACAATGTAGTTTGTTTTTGTCAATTACCATTTTAATAATAGGGTAAAGAAAATTAAGTGGATTTTTGAAAGAAAACAATACTGTCAATATACTATTAAAACAAATTAAAATGGTAAAAGTTATTGTACTTTAAGTAAAAATAAAAGCTAAAATATCAATCCCAGTTTTGGATTACTTTAAATGGACTGCAGATCTCTCTTGGCCTGGACCTATGGGGGTCAAATGCAGGACATTGCATGTCAGCCATGTTGTCACATCTCGGCTGAAAGAATACAAAATTATATATATACAGTCACTTGAAAACATTATTGGTGATTATTCCTGCAGGTAATCACCACACCTTAGATCACATATAATTTGTGATCCTCCTTTCTCTATTCAAACGTGACAGCAAGGCTCACCCATTGCACTCTGGGTGTGCTGCTCCTGCGATTTCCCCAAATGTGGGAAACTTGACTGCATAATTTGTGTTTCCCCTGGTCGGCTCTCGTATAATTCAGATCTCTTTGTCTCAGGTCTCTCTCCAGCCTAGTTTGCTGTCTGTTTCCACTTCTCTTTTCTTGAGCTGCTCCCTTCTATGCCCTTGCGCACTATCCTGACTTCTCCCGTCTGCTTACTTTGTGCCTTCCAATGCACAATGCAAACTACAGGTAGTGCTGCAGGGCCCACACCCTTTTACTTGCCGTACAGAGCAGCTCTGGAGCTGTTACAGAGCCCAGCTACTGCAAGAAATCAGCTTGAATGCTTCAGGGGCTGAGGCATAGCCAACATGAGCCCCACACCGAAGGAGGGTGGAGGTGTTTAATGCGGACTAGGGGTCATCCAAGCGCCGCAAAAGGCCGCCATGCCCTGCACGCCCCTTTTCTTTTTTCACATGCAGACGAGGGTTGAAGCCAACTTTGACCCACTGCTTGGATGACATCACCATATGCAAATCCATCTGCTGCAGGCCTTCCCCCAGGAATGCTTGCACTAGTTGTTGCATTTGGTTTGTTGTTTGGGGGTGCTTCAGTATTAGGCAGCCTTCTTCCCTCCCATGTTCATCTGAAAATATGTGTTCTCCCTGCAGTTGTTGTCCCCAGATGAGAGTTCCCTTGTGCTGCCTCAGTTGAATCTCCTTTACTTGACAGAGATGTGCCTGAGCAGCGGCCCTCCCCAGCCCTATCCCAAATCATACTTATTTTGCATAGGAGATACCATGGTCATGAAGATTGTTCTCCCAGGGTGAGGTTCATTCATTGCATTCTGGGTATGCTGACCCCTGTGATTTCCCCAAATGTGGGTAACTCGACTGCATTATTTGTTGTAGTGGGGGACTGTGTTTGTGTTTTCCTCTGGTCAGCTCTGGTAAAAGTCAGATTTCTTTGTCTCAGATCTTCCTCTAGCCTTGTTCTTCTTTCGAGAGTTCCCTTGTGCTGCCTCAGTTGGATCTCCTTCACTTGACAGGGGGGTGCCCGAGCAGCGACCCTCCCCAGCTCTAGCCCAACTCCTACTTACCTGCCAGGTGAGATACTATGATCATGAAGGTGCTTCTCCCAGGGCAAGGCTCACCCATTGCACTCTGGGTGTGCTGCCCCTGCGATTTCCCCAAATGTGGGAAACTTGACTGCAGAATTTGTGTTTCCCCTGGTCGGCTCTCGTATAATTCAGATCTCTTTGTCTCAGGTCTCTCTACAGCCTAGTTTGCTGTCTGTTTCCACTTCTTTTTTCTTGAGCCCCTCCCTTTTATACCCTTGTGCACTATCCTGACTTCTCCTCCTGTCTGCTTACTTTGTGCCTTCCAATGCACAATGCAAACTACAGGTAGTGCTGCAGGGCCCACACCCTTTTACTTGCATTACAGAGCAGCTCTGGAGCTGTTACAGTGCCAAGCTGCTGCAAGAAATCAGCTTGAATGCTTCAGGGGCTGGGGCATGGCCAACATGAGACCCACACCGAAGGAGGGTGGGGGTGTTTAATGCAAACTAAGGGTCATCCAAGCACCGCAAAAGGCCGCCATGCCCTGCACGCCCCTTTTCTCTTTTCATATGCAGACGAAGGTTGAAGCCAACTTTGACCCACTGCTTGGATGACATCACCATATGCAAATCAATCTGCGGCAGGCCTTCCCCCAGGAATGCTTGCACTAGTTGTTGCATTTGGTTTGTTGTTTGGGGGTGCTTCAGTATTAGGCAGCCTTCTGCCCTCCCATGTTCATCTGAAAATATGTGTTCTCCCTGCAGTTGTTGTCCCAGATGAGAGTTCCCTTGTGCTGCCTCAGTTGAATCTCCTTTACTTGACAGAGATGTGCCTGAGCAGCGGCCCTCCCCAGCCCTATCCCAAATCATACTTATTTTGCATAGGAGATACCATGGTCATGAAGATTATTCTCCCAGGGTGAGGTTCATTCATTGCATTCTGGGTATGCTGACCCCTGTGATTTCCCCAAATGTGGGTAACTCGACTGCATTATTTGTGGTAGTGGGGGACTGTGTTTGTGTTTTCCTCTGGTCAGCTCTGGTAAAAGTCAGATTTCTTTGTTTCAGATCTTCCTCTAGCCTTGTTCTTCTTTCGAGAGTTCCCTTGTGCTGCCTCAGTTGGATCTCCTTCACTTGACAGGGGGGTGCCCGAGCAGCGACCCTCCCCAGCTCAAGCCCAACTCCTACTTACCTGCCAGGTGAGATACTATGATCATGAAGGTGCTTCTCCCAGGGCAAGGCTCACCCATTGCACTCTGGGTGTGCTGCCCCTGCGATTTCCCCAAATGTGGGAAACTTGACTGCATAATTTGTGTTTCCCCTGGTCGGCTCTCGTATAATTCAGATCTCTTTGTCTCAGGTCTCTCTCCAGCCTAGTTTGCTGTCTGTTTCCACTTCTTTTTTCTTGAGCCCCTCCCTTTTATACCCTTGTGCACTATCCTGACTTCTCCTCCTGTCTGCTTACTTTGTGCCTTCCAATGCACAATGCAAACTACACACCCTTTTACTTGCCTTACAGAGCAGCTCTGGAGCTGTTACAGTGCCAAGCTGCTGTAAGAAATCAGCTTGAATGCTTCAGGGGCTGGGGCATTGGCAACATGAGCCCCACACCGAAGGAGGGTGGGGGTGTTTAATGCGAACTAAGGGTCATCCAAGCGCCGCAAAAGGCCGCCATGCCCTGCATACCCCTTTTCTCTTTTCATATGCAGATGAGGGTTCCAGCCAACCTTGGCCCACTGCTTGGATGACATCACCGTATGCAAATCCGTCTTCTGCAGAACTTCCCCCAGGAATGCTTGTACTAGTTGTTGCATTTGGTTTGTTGTTTGGGGGTGCTTCAGTATTAGGCAGCCTTCTGCCCTCCCATGTTCATCTGAAAATATGTGTTCTCCCTGCAGTTGTTGTCCCCAGATGAGATTTCCCTTGTGCTGCCTCAGTTGAATCTCCTTTACTTGACAGAGATGTGCCTGAGCAGCGGCCCTCCCCAGCCCTATCCCAAATCATACTTATTTTGCATAGGCGATACCATGGTCATGAAGATTGTTCTCCCAGGGTGAGGTTCATTCATTGCATTCTGGGTATGCTGACCCCTGTGATTTCCCCAAATGTGGGAAACTCGACTGCATTATTTGTGGTAGTGGGGGACTGTGTTTGTGCTTTCCTCTGGTCAGCTCTGGTAAAAGTCAGATTTCTTTGTCTCAGATCTTCCTCTAGCCTTGTTCTTCTTTCGAGAGTTCCCTTGTGCTGCCTCAGTTGGATCTCCTTCACTTGACAGGGGGTGCCCGAGCAGCAATCCTCCACAGCTCTGGCCCAACTCCTACTTACCTGCCAGGTGAGATACTATGATCTTCACTGTTAGGGCAATCAGGATGTGGAATTCCCTGCCAGGGAAGGTGGTAATGGCGGACTCTGTAATTGGATTTAAAAAAGGAATGGATACATTTCTGAATGAAAAAGCTATCCAAGGTTATAATACTTAAAATATCAACATGGTTAATCCGGGGGTAACATGAGTTGTAGTAGCTAACTAGTCATAAAACATTATTCAGCAAGTATGTAGAATCATCACAACTTAAAACAGGTTGAACACGATGGGCAATTTGCCTCTATTCAACCTCAAAAACTTTGTTACTATATGTTACTATATTACTATGTTACTGTAGTATACAGAACACCACAATGCAATGAGCAGGGATAGTGAGCACTGATGAGGATACTAGAACTGACACTGAGCAGCAAGATGCAGCACTGGACTATTAGTAATGTACTGTAGTATGCTGAGCACAACAATGCAGCACAAGACAATGAGCAGTGATACTGAGCACTGATGAGGATACTACTGAGAACTGACACTGAGCAGGAGAGACACACTACTAGTATTACTGAGCAGCAATAAGTATCCACTGATACTGAGCACTGATATTGAGATTTCCACTGAGAGAACATAGCCACGTCCTCTCCGCTCTCTCTTCAATGCACGAGTAAAAATGGCGGCAACGCGCAGCTCTTTATATGGAATCCGAATCTCGCGAGAATCCGACAGCGGGATGATGACATTTTCCCTTGTTCAGGTTTTCCGAGTCAGGCGGGAACAACCGAGCCTGCCTCGTACCAGTGTAAACCACGTGGAGTTCGTGGGGAATTCGGTTCTCGGAGAACCGAACCCGCTCCTCTCTACCTTATACCCATCAAATTTTTTTATTTTCAATCTAAGCCCCTGCAGTTTTCTGTAAGCATCTGCTTTGCTATGATGATCAACAAGTCACAAGGGCAAACACTCAGGGCTTGAGGCGTAGATCTTAGGACCAGCTGCTACAAGCATGGCAGAGGTGTCACTATCACTGGTGACACCCAGAGAGGTGGCGAGGGAGATTGTAATGCAGTGCGCGCAGATAAGCAGCGCAATGGTAAAAAGGAGGCATGGTTTCATAGGTAGGGGCGTTGCCTGGTGGCCTGAATCTACATTTTGTTGCTCCGGGTGTCCCGGGGGTTGGGGGCTGCACCGGGGACTAGTGTGTGAGCGGTGCTGGCTCCTGCACAGTGACATGGCATGGCCACTAGAGATGTGCACCGGAAATTTTTCGGGTTTTGTGTTTTGGTTTTGGGTTCGGTTCCGCGGCCGTGTTTTGGGTTCGAACGCGTTTTGGCTAAACCTCACCGAATTTTTTTTGTCGGATTCGGGTGTGTTTTGGATTCGGGTGTTTTTTTCAAAAAACCCTAAAAAACAGCTTAAATCATAGAATTTGGGAGTCATTTTGATCCCAAAGTATTATTAACCTCAATAACCATAATTTCAACTCATTTTCAGTCTATTCTTAACACCTCACACCTCACAATATTATTTTTAGTCCTAAAATTTGCACCGAGGTCGCTGGATGACTAAGCTCAGTGACCCAAGTGGCCGACACAAACACCTGGCCCATCTAGGAGTGGCACTGCAGTGTCACGCATGATGGCCCTTCCAAAAAACACTCCCCAAACAGCACATGACGCAAAGAAAAAAAGAGGCGCAATGAGGTAGCTGTGTGACTAAGCTCAGCGACCCAAGTGGCCGACACAAACACCTGGCTCCATCCCTGACTTGGAAATGGAGTGTTGCTGACCCCCCTCTCCCCCCCTGCCCCGATTGACAGGCAGAGGCGATCGCATTCTCTGCGGGGTGCCGCAGAAAATGCAGGCACATGCGTATGCTCTTAGCAATTTTTGCAGTTGGATCGCTTACTGTGATTGCAATCCAACCTGAATCAGGCCCTATTACCTATCACAATGCGCTGCGGGCAGTACAAAATTGGTTTAATATGGGAGAAAAAACCCCAGACCTGTGCTCCTTAACTGTACCTGGTGGCTCGTGGAGCGGCTGCCCAGTAATCAGTGTCCACGCCAGTGCGCACACGGTCCACCCCCTACGGCCACGCTCCCCTTCATCAGCGGCCTCGTGATCCGGAAGGGCGGTGCGTGTGTGACTGACCTTAGGAAGAAACCGGAGCCTCCGCTGCAGTGACCCAGCAACCAGGGCACGGGAGTATACAGCGCCGCTGGGAGTGATGAAGCTGCAGTAAAGATGTCTATTAGACCTAGCCTGCTGCAGCCCTTGTAGATTCTCATAAAAAAAGTTCTTATTTTCTTGTCAAAATTAATAGCTAAGAATAGGCTGCCTGAGGCAGGCCCCTGTTAAGTGGCCTGCTACTGAAGGCACCAACTACAAACTGAGCTCCCTGTTCATGGAAGCGGGGTTATAGAGGAGAATGCGCTGAGCATCTTGGGAACAGTCAAAAGCTTTGAGCCGGTTGGTGCCTCAGATCAAGATCCTACTCTACACCCCAATGTGAATCCTTGTGGAGTCCAGTGTACCCCACAGAAGAAATTAATGTGTCACACCCATTGGCAGCAACCTTAGAATAGCTGCTGACGGGCACAATTGAGAAAGGAAGGGGGGGGGACATTTGAATCCAGCACATAGATGCAATTCAAATATGTAATTTGAACCTTCCTATTTTAAAATATAATGGATGAACTTCACCCTGTGATAACAATCTTCATGATCAAGAGATCTCATATGCAAAATAAGTATGAGTTGGGATAGGGCTGGGGAGGGTGGCTGCTCGGGCAAGCCCCTCCCCCGTCAAGTTAAGGAGATTCAACTGAGGAAGCACAAGGGAACTCTCGTCTGGGGACAACAACTGCAGGGAGACCACATTTTTTCAGATGAACATGGGAGGGCGGAAGGCTGCCTAATACTGAAGCACCATCAAATATCAAACCATATGCAATAACTAGTACAAGCATTCCTGGGGGAAGGTCTGCAGGAGACGAATTTGCATACGGTGATGTCATCCAAGCAGTGGGCCAAAGTTGGCTGGAACCCTCATCTGCATATGAAAAGAGAAAAGGGTTATGCAGGGCATGGCAGCCTTTTGCGGCGCTTGGATGACCCCTAGTTCGCATTAAACACCTCCACCCTCCTTCGGTGTGGGGCTCATGTTGGCTATGCCCCAGCCCCTGAAGCATTCAAGCTGATTTCTTGCAGCAGCTGGGCACTGTAACAGCTCCAGAGCTGCTCTGTAAGGCAAATAAAAGGGTGTGGGCCCTGCAGCACTACCTGTAGTTCGCATTGTGCGTTGGAAGGCACAAAGTAAGCAGACGGGAGAAGTCAGGATAGTGCGCAAGGGCATAGAAGGGAGCGGCTCAAGAAAAGAGAAGTGGAAACAGACAGCAAACTAGGCTGGAGAGAGACCTGAGACAAAGAGATCTGAATTATACGAGAGCCGACCAGGGGAAACACAAATTATGCAGTCAAGTTTCCCATATTTGGGGAAATCGCAGGGGCAGCACACCCAGAGTGCAATGGTTGAGCCTTGCCCTGGGAGAAGCACCTTCAAGATCATAGTATCTCACCTGGCAGGTAAGTAGGAGTTGGGCTAGAGCTGGGGAGGGTCGCTGCTCGGGCACCCCCCTGTCAAGTGAAGGAGATCCAACTGAGGCAGCACAATGGAACTCTCGAAAGAAGAACAAGGCTAGAGGAAGATCTGAGACAAAGAAATCTGACTTTTACCAGAGCTGACCAGCGGAAAACACAAACACAGTCCCCAACTACCACAAATAATGCAGGCGAGTTTCGCACATTTGGGTAAATCACAGGGGTCAGCATACCCAGAATGCAATGAATGAACCTCACCCTGGGTGAACAATTTTCATGACCATGGTGTCTCCTATGCAAAATAAGTATGATTTGGGATAGGGCTGGGGAGGGCCGCTGCTCAGGCACATCTCTGTCAAGTAAAGGAGATTCAACTGAGGCAGCACAAGGGAACTCTCATATGGGGACAACAACTGCAGGGAGAACACATATTTTCAGATGAACATGGGAGGGCAGAAGGCTGCCTAATACTGAAGCACCCCCAAACAACAAACCAAATGCAACAACTAGTGCAAGCATTCCTGGGGGAAGGCCTGCAGCAGATGGATTTGCATATGGTGATGTTATCCAAGCAGTGGGTCAAAGTTGGCTTCAACCCTCATCTGCATATGAAAAGAGAAAAGGGGCGTGCAGGGCATGGCAGCCTTTTGCGGTGCTTGGATGACCCCTAGATCGCATTAAACACCCCCACCCTCCTTTGGTGTGGGGCTCATGTTGGCCATGCCCCATCCCATGAAGCATTCAAGCTGATTTCTTGCAGCAGCTGGGCACTGTAACAGCTCCAGAGCTGCTCTGTAAGGCAAGTAAAAGGGTGTGGGCCCTGCAGCACTACCTGTAGTTTGCATTGTGCATTGGAAGGCACAAAGTAAGCAGACGGGAGGAGAAGTCAGGATAGTGCACAAGGGTATAGAAGGGAGGGGCTCAAGAAAAAAGAAGTGGAAACAGAGAGCAAACTAGGCTGGAGAGAGACCTGAGACAAAGAGATCTGAATTATACGAGAGCCGACCAGAGGAAACACAAATTATGCAGTCAAGTGTCCCACATTTGGGGAAATCGTAGGAGCAGCACACCCAGTGTGCAATGGGTGAGCCTTGCCCTGGGAGAAGCACCTTCCTGATTATAGTATCTCACCTGGGTGTGCTGCCCCTGCGATTTCCCCAAATGTGGGAAACTTGACTGCATAATTTATGTTTCCCCTGGTCGGCTCTCATATAATTCAGATCTCTTTGTCTCAGGTCTCTCTCCAGCCTAGTTTGCTGTCTGTTTCCACTTCTTTTTTCTTGAGCCCCTCCCTTCTATACCCTTGTGGACTATCCTGACTTCTCCTCCTGTCTGCTTACTTTGTGCCTTCCAATGCACAATGCAAACTACAGGTAGTGCTGCAGGGCCCACACCCTTTTACTTGCCTTACAGAGCAGCTCTGGAGCTGTTACAGTGCCAAGCTGCTGCAAGAAATCAGCTTGAATGCTTCAGGGGCTGGGGCATGGCCAACATGAGCCCCACACCGAAGGAGGGTGGGGGTGTTTAATGCGAACTAAGGGTCATCCAAGCGCCGCAAAAGGCCGCCATGCCCTGCATACCCCTTTTCTCTTTTCATATGCAGATGAGGGTTCCAGCCAACTTTGGCCCACTGCTTGGATGACATCACTATATGCATATCCGTCTTCTGCAGACCTTCCCCCAGGAATGCTTGTACTAGTTGTTGCATTTGGTTTGTTGTTTGGGGGTGCTTCAGTATTAGGCAGCCTTCTGCCCTCCCATGTTCATCTGAAAATATGTGTTCTCACTGCAGTTGTTGTCCCCAGATGAGAGTTCCCTTGTGCTGCCTCAGTTGAATCTCCTTTACTCTAAAACTTGTAAAACTTAGCAAAAGTGTTTACTAAATAGCTGCTCGGCAAAGTTGCAATGCCGAGACTCCCCGACCAGCTGCCCAGGATGAACCCACCTTTCTAGTAGAATGGGTCTTCACCTAATTCAGTAACGGCAATCCTGCCGTGGAATGAGCATGCTGAATCTTACCACAGATCCAGCGCATAATTGTCTACATGGAAGCAGGACACCCAATCCTGTTGGGAGCATACAGGACAAACAGAGCCTCTGTTTTCCTAATCTGAACCGTTCTGGTGACATAAATTTTCAAAGTTCTGACCACAGCCAGAGACTTTGACTCAACGAAGGTGTCAGTGGCCAAAGGCACCATGTGGAAAGATGAACCACCTTCGGCAGAAATAGTTGACGTGTCCTCAATTCTGCTCTATCTTCATGAAATATCAAATAAAGGCTCTTGTGATACTGCATGGTTTGTACTGTTTTCCATGTGCTCCCAGATCTTTCAAGCAAGAAGCATGGTCAAGAAAGTTCTGTTTGAAAAGAAACAACATTTACTGTCATTGTTATAGAATTTGGGAGAAAAAACAAGAAGAAATCTGCACTGTTGACGCACTGGACAGAATGAATGAATCATAAAATATAACCTTTATTAAGTATGTATTAAAATTGGATAAATATTAATATTATTATCCCAAACTGCAGTGAAACATAAAGGTTAAAATCACAGAACTAACATACATGTGCATAAGAAGAATAAAGAGATGTGAAAAAAAGGTTTAAAAAGCGTGTCCGTGTGTGATTATTTTTGAAGGCACAACCCTGGCGGGGTTGTTTATATAGATATATATGTTGCTAATAATCACTTTCTAGCGTAATGTTATTAAATAGCTGTTAGTATCTATGTCGTCAGGTACCACTGGGTCGTATCCTATATACTCCTGTGGGAAACTTGACTGCATAATTTGTGTTTCCCCTGGTCGGCTCTCGTATAATTCAGATCTCTTTGTCTCAGGTCTCTCTCCAGCCTAGTTTGCTGTCTGTTTCCACTTCTCTTTTCTTGAGCCGCTGCCTTCTATGCCCTTGTGCACTCTCCAGACTTCTCCTGTCTGCTTACTTTGTGCCTTCCAACGCACAATGCAAACTACAGGTAGTGCTGCAGGGCCCACACCCTTTTACTTGCCTTACAGAGCAGCTCTGGAGCTGTTACAGTGCCCAGCTGCAGCAAGAAATCAGCTTGAATGCTTCAGGGGCTGGGGCATAGCCAACATGAGCCCCACACCGACGGAGGGTGGAGGTGTTTAATGCAAACTAGGGGTCAGCCAAGCGCCGCAAAAGGCCGCCATGCCCTGCATGCCCCTTTTCTCTTTTCATATGCAGACGAGGGTTGAAGCCAACTTTGACCCACTGCTTGGATGACATCACCATATGCAAATCCATCTGCGGCAGGCCTTCCCCCAGGAATGCTTGCACTAGTTGTTGCATTTGGTTTGTTGTTTGGGGGTGCTTCAGTATTAGGCAGCCTTCTGCCCTCCCATGTTCATCTGAAAATATGTGTTCTCCCTGCAGTTGTTGTCCCCAGATGAGAGTTCCCTTGTGCTGCCTCAGTTGAATCTCCTTTACTTGACAGAGATGTGCCTGAGCAGCGGCCCTCCCCAGCCCTATCCCAAATCATACTTATTTTGCATAGGAGATACCATGGTCATGAAGATTGTTCTCCCAGGGTTAGGTTCATTCATTGCGTTCTGGGTATGCTGACCTCTGTGATTTCCCCAAATGTGTTAAACTCAACTGCATTATTTGTGGTAGTGGGGGACTGTGTTTGTGCTTTCCTCTGGTCAGCTCTGGTAAAAGTCAGATTTCTTTGTCTCAGATCTTCCTCTAGCCTTGTTCTTCTTTCAAGAGTTCCCTTGTGCTGCCTCAGTTGGATCTCCTTCACTTGACAGGGGGGTGCCCGAGCAGCGACCCTCCCCAGCTCTAGCCCAACTCCTACTTACCTGCCAGGTGAGATACTATGATCATGAAGTTGCTTCTCCCAGGGCAAGGCTCACCCATTGCACTCTGGGTGTGCTGCCCCTGCGATTTCCCCAAATATGGGAAACTTGATTGCATAATTTGTGTTTCCCCTAGTCGGCTCTCATATAATTCAGATCTCTTTGTCTCAGGTCTCTCTCCAGCCTAGTTTGCTGTCTGTTTCCACTTCTTTTTTCTTGAGCCCCTCCCTTCTATACCCTTGTGCACTATCCTGACTTCTCCTCCTGTCTGCTTACTTTGTGCCTTCCGATGCACAATGCAAACTACAGGTAGTGCTGCAGGGCCCACACCCTTTTACTTGCCTTACAGAGCAGCTCTGGAGCTGTTACAGTGCCCAGCTGCTGCAAGAAATCAGCTTGAATGCTTCAGGGGCTGGGGCATAGCCAACATGAGCCCCACACCGACGGAGGGTGGAGGTGTTTAATGCGAACTAAGGGTCATCCAAGCGCCGCAAAAGGCCGCCATGCCCTGCATACCCCTTTTCTCTTTTCATATGCAGATGAGGGTTCCAGCCAACTTTGGCCCACTGCTTGGATGACATCACTGTATGCAAATCCGTCTTCTGCAGACCTTCCCCCAGGAATGCTTGTACTAGTTGTTGCATTTGGTTTGTTGTTTGGGGGTGCTTCAGTATTAGGCAGCCTTCTGCCCTCCCATGTTCATCTGAAAATATGTGTTCTCCCGGCAGTTGTTGTCCCCAGATGAGAGTTCCCTTGTGCTGCCTCAGTTGAATCTCCTTTACTTGACAGAGATGTGCCTGAGCAACGGCCCTCCCCAGCCCTATCCCAAATCATACTTATTTTGCATAGGAGATACCATGGTCATAAAGATTGTTCTCCCAGGGTGAGGTTCATTCATTGCATTCTGTGTATGCTGACCCCTGTGATTTCCCCAAATGTGGGAAACTCAACTGCATTATTTGTGGTAGTGGGGGACTGTGTTTGTGTTTTCCTCTGGTCAGCTCTGGTAAAAGTCAGATTTCTTTGTCTCAGATCTTCCTCTAGCCTTGTTCTTCTTTCGAGAGTTCCATTGTGCTGCCTCAGTTTGATCTCCTTCACTTGACAGGGGGGTACCCGAGCAGCGACCCTCCCCAGCTCTAGCCCAACTCCTACATAACTGCCAGGTGAGATACTATGATCATGAAGGTGCTTCTCCCAGGGCAAGGCTCACCCATTGCACTCTGGGTGTGCTGCTCCTGCGATTTCCCCAAATGTGGGAAACTTGACTGCATAATTTGCGTTTCCCCTGGTCGGCTCTCGTATAATTCAGATCTCTTTGTCTCAGGTCTCTCTCCAGCCTAGTTTGCTGTCTGTTTCCACTTCTCTTTTCTTGAGCCGCTGCCTTCTATGCCCTTGTGCACTCTCCTGACTTCTCCTGTCTGCTTACTTTGTGCCTTCCAACGCACAATGCAAACTACAGGTAGTGCTGCAGGGCCCACACCCTTTTACTTGCCTTTCAGAGCAGCTCTGGAGCTGTTACAGTGCCCAGCTGCTGCAAGAAATCAGCTTGAATGCTTCAGGGGCTGGGGCATAGCCAACATGAGCCCCACACCGACGGAGGGTGGAGGTGTATAATGCGAACTAAGGGTCATCCAAGCGCC
This sequence comes from Pseudophryne corroboree, assembly GCF_028390025.1. NCBI lineage: Eukaryota > Metazoa > Chordata > Amphibia > Anura > Myobatrachidae > Pseudophryne > Pseudophryne corroboree. The sequence continues at coordinate 59,833 of NW_026970103.1, forward strand.
GCAAAAGGCCGCCATGCCCTGCATACCCCTTTTCTCTTTTCATATGCAGATGAGGGTTCCAGCCAACTTTGGCCCACTGCTTGGATGACATCACCGTATGCAAATACGTCTTCTGCAGACCTTCCCCCAGGAATGCTTGTACTAGTTGTTGCATTTGGTTTGTTGTTTGGGGTGCTTCAGTATTAGGCAGCCTTCTGCTCTCCCATGTTCATCTGAAAATATGTGTTCTCCCTGCAGTTGTTGTCCCCAGATGAGAGTTCTCTTGTGCTGCCTCAGTTGAATCTCCTTTACTTGACAGAGATGTGCCTGAGCAGCGGCCCTCCCCAGCCCTATCCCAAATCATACTTATTTTGCATAGGAGATACCATGGTCATGAAGATTGTTCTTCCAGGGTGAGGTTCATTCATTGCATTCTGGGTATGCTGACCCCTGTGATTTCCCCAAATGTGGGAAACTCGACTGCATTATTTGTGGTAGTGGGGGACTGTGTTTGTGCTTTCCTCTGGTCAGCTCTGGTAAAAGTCAGATTTCTTTGTCTCAGATCTTCCTCTAGCCTTGTTCTTTTTTTGAGAGTTTCCTTGTGCTGCCTCAGTTGGATTTCCTTCACTTGACAGGGGGGTGCCCGAGCAGCGACCCTCCCCAGCTCTAGCCCAACTCCTACTTACCTGCCAGGTGAGATACTATGATCAGGAAGGTGCTTCTCCCAGGGCAAGGCTCACCCATTGCACTCTGGGTGTGCTGCTCCTACGATTTCCCCAAATGTGGGACACTTGACTACATAATTTGTGTTTCCTCTGGTCGGCTACTCGTATAATTCAGATCTCTTTGTCTCAGGTCTCTCTCCAGCCTAGTTTGCTGTCTGTTTCCACTTCTCTTTTCTTGAGCCCCTGCCCTTGCCCTTGTGCACTCTCCTGACTTCTCCTGTCTGCTTACTTTGTGCCTTCCAACGCACAATGCAAATTACAGGTAGTGCTGCAGGGCCAACACCCTTTTACTTGCCTTACAGAGCAGCTCTGGAGCTGTTACAGTGCCCAGCTGCTGCAAGAAATCAGCTTGAATGCTTCAGGGGCTGGGGCATAGCCAACATGAGCCCCACACCGAAGGAAGGTGGAGGTGTTTAATGCGAACTAAGGGTCATCCAAGCGCCGCAAAAGGCCGCCATGCCCTGCATACCCCTTTTCTCTTTTCATATGCAGATGAGGGTTCCAGCCAACTGTGGCCCACTGCTTGGATGACATCACCGTATGCAAATCCGTCTTCTGCAGACCTTTTCCCAGGAATGCTTGTACTAGTTGTTGCATTTGGTTTGTTGTTTGGGGGTGCTTCAGTATTAGGCAGCCTTCTGCTCTCCCATGTTCATCTGAAAATATGTGTTCTCCCTGCAGTTGTTGTCCCCAGATGAGAGTTCCCTTGTGCTGCCTCAGTTGAATCTCCTTTACTTGACAGAGATGTGCCTGAGCAGCGGCCCTCCCCAGCCCTATCCCAAATCATACTTATTTTGCATAGGAGATACCATTGTCATGAAGATTGTTCTCCCAGGGTGAGGTTCATTCATTGCATTCTGGGTATGCTGACCCCTGTCATTTCCCCAAATGTGGGAAACTCGACTGCATTATTTGTGGTAGTGGGGGACTGTGTTTGTGCTTTCCTCTGGTCAGCTCTGGTAAAAGTCAGATTTCTTTGTCTCAGATCTTCCTCTAGCCTTGTTCTTTTTTCGAGAGTTTCCTTGTGCTGCCTCAGTTGGATCTCCTTCACTTGACAGGGGGGTGCCCGAACAGCGACCCTCCCCAGCTCTAGCCCAACTCCTACTTACCTGCCAGGTGAGATACTATGATCAGGAAGGTGCTTCTCCCAGGGCAAGGCTCACCCAATGCACTCTGGGTGTGCTGCTCCTACGATTTCCCCAAATGTGGGACACTTGATTACATAATTTGTGTTTCCTCTGGTCGGCTCTCGTATAATTCAGATCTCTTTGTCTCAGGTCTCTCTCCAGCCTAGTTTGCTGTCTGTTTCCACTTCTCTTTTCTTGAGCCGCTCCCTTCTATGCCCTTGTGCACTATCCTGACTTCTCCCGTCTGCTTACTTTGTGCCTTCCAACGCACAATGCAAACTACAGGTAGTGCTGCAGGGCCCACACCCTTTTACTTGCTTTACAGAGCAGCTCTGGAGCTGTTACAGTGCCCAGCTGCTGCAAGAAATCAGCTTGAATGCTTCAGGGGCTGGGGCATAGCCAACATGAGCCCCACACCGAAGGAAGGTGGAGGTGTTTAATGCAAACTAGGGGTCATCCAAGCGCCGCAAAAGGCCGCCATGCCCTGCACACCCCTTTTTTATTTTCATATGCAGACGAGGGTTGAAGCCAACTTTGACCCACTGCTTGGATGACATCACCATATGCAAATCCATCTGCTGCAGGCCTTCCCCCAGGAATGCTTGCACTAGTAGTTGCATTTGGTTTGTTGTTTGGGGGTGCTTCAGTGTTAGGCAGCCTTCTGCCCTCCCATGTTCATCTGAAAATATGTGTTCTCCCTGCAGTTGTTGTCCCCAGATGAGAGTTCCCTTGTGTTGCCTCAGTTGAATCTCCTTTACTTGACAGAGATGTGCCTGAGCAGCGGCCCTCCCCAGCCCTATCCCAAATCATACTTATTTTGCATAGGAGATACCATGGTCATGAAGATTGTTCTCCCAGGGTGAGGTTCATTCATTGCACTCTGGGTATGCTGACCCCTGTGATTTCCCCAAATGTGGGAAACTCGACTGCATTATTTGTGGTAGTGGGGGACTGCGTTTGTGCTTTCCTCTGGTCAGCTCTGGTAAAAGTCAGATTTCTTTGTCTCAGATCTTCCTCTAGCCTTGTTCTTCTTTCGAGAGTTCCCTTGTGCTGCCTCAGTTGGATCTCCTTCACTTGACAGGGGGTGCCCGAGCAGCAATCCTCCACAGCTCTAGCCCAACTCCTACTTACCTGCCAGGTGAGATACTATGATGTTCACTGTTAGGGCAATCAGGATGTGGAATTCCCTGCCAGGGAAGGTGGTAATGGCGGACTCTGTAATTGGATTTAAAAAAGGAATGGATACATTTCTGAATGAAAAAGCTATCCAAGGTTATAATACTTAAAATATCAACATGGTTAATCCGGGGGTAACATGAGTTATAGTAGCTAACTAGTCATAAAACATTATTCAGCAAGTATGTAGAATCATCACAACTTAAAACAGGTTGAACACGATGGGCAATTTGCCTCTATTCAACCTCAAAAACTATGTTACTATATGTTACTATATTACTATGTTACTGTAGTATACAGAACACCACAATGTAATGAGCAGTAATAGTGAGCACTGATGAGGATACTAGAACTGACACTGAGCAGCAAGATGCAGCACTGGACTATTAGTAATGTACTGTAGTATGCTGAGCACCACAATGCAGCACAAGACAATGAGCAGTGATACTGAGCACTGATGAGGATACTACTGAGAACTGACACTGAGCAGGAGAGACACACTACTAGTATTACTGAGCAGCAATAAGTAACCACTGATACTGAGCACTGATATTGAGATTTCCACTGAGAGAACATAGCCACGTCCTCTCCGCTCTTTCTTCAATGCACGAGTAAAAATGGCGGCAACGCGCAGCTCTTTATATGGAATCCGAATCTCGAGAGAATCCGACAGCGGGATGATGACATTTTCCCTTGTTCAGGTTTTCCGAGTCAGGCGGGAACAACCGAGCCTGCCTCGGACCAGTGTAAACCACATGGAGTTCGTCGGGAATTCGGTTCTCGGAGAACCGAACCCGCTCCTCTCTACCTTATACCCATCAATTTTTTTATTTTCAATCTAAGCCCCTGCAGTTTTCTGTAAGCATCTGCTTCGCTATGATGATCAACAAGTCACAAGGGCAAACACTCAGGGCTTGAGGCGTAGATCTTAGGACCAGCTGCTACAAGCATGGCAGAGGTGTCACTATCACTGGTGACACCCAGAGAGGTGGCGAAGGAGATTGTAATGCAGTGCGCGCAGATAAGCAGCGCAATGGTAAAAAGGAGGCATGGTTTCATAGGTAGGGGCGTGGCCTGGTGGCCTGAATCTACATTTTGTTGCTCCGGGTGTCCCGGGGGTTGGGGGCTGCACCCGGGGACTAGTGTGTGTGCGGTGCTGGCTCCTGCACAGTGACAGGGCATGGCCACCCAGCATGACGCCTCCATTCTTGACCATGCTGTAATTGCAGTCGCACTGCAGTTCAGCGTGATCATAAAAAATGGTGTAGCCTCCTGCTGGTGCAAACTGTATGTGCGCGCAGGAAGCCGCCACCATTTTTGTGATCACAGCGGCTGAATGTGATGTCATACAGCCGCTGTGACCACGCCCCCTGTGTCTCCTCCGTTGCAGACCCCATTTTGAAGCCTTGCCCCCGCACCGCTCCATCCCTGACTTGGAAATGGAGTGTTGCTGACCCCCCTCTCCCCCCCCCGCCCCGATTGACAGGCAGAGGCGATCGCATTCTCTGCGGGGTGCCGCAGAAAATGCAGGCACATGCGTATGCTGTTAGCAATTTTTGCAGTTGGATCGCTTATTGTGATTGCATTCCAACCTGAATCAGGCCCTATTACCTATCACAATGCGCTGCGGGCAGTACAAAATTGGGTTAATATAGGAGTAAAACTCCCAGACCTGTGCTCCTTAACTGTACCTGGTGGCTAGTGGAGCGGCTGCCCAGTAATCAGTGTCCACGCCAGTGCGCACACGGTCCACCCCCTACGGCCACGCTCCCCTTCATCAGCGGCCTCGTGATCCGGAAGGGCGGTGTGTGTGTGACTGACCTTAGGAAGAAACTGGAGCCTCCGCTGCAGTGACCCAGCAACCAGGGCACGGGAGTATACAGCGCCGCTGGGAGTGATGAAGCTGCAGTAAAGATGTCTATTAGACCTAGCCTGCTGCAGCCCTTGTAGATTCTCATAAAACAAGTTCTTCTTTTCTTGTCAAAATTAATAGCTAAGAATAGGCTGCCTGAGGCAGGCCCCTGTTAAGTGGCCTGCTACTGAAGGCACCAACTACAAACTGAGCTCCCTGTTCATGGAAGCGGGGTTATAGAGGAGGATGCGCTGAGCATCTTGGGAACAGTCAAAAGCTTTGAGCCGGTTGGTGCCTCAGATCAAGATCCTACTCTACACCCCAATGTGAATCCTTGTGGAGTCCAGTGTACCCCACAGAAGAAATTAATGTGTCACACCCATTGGCAGCAACCTTAGAATAGCTGCTGACGGGCACAATTGAGAAAGGAAGGGGGGGGGGGGACATTTGAATCCAGCACATAGATGCAATTCAAATATGTAATTTGTACCTTCCTATTTTAAAATATAATGGATGAACCTCACCCTGTGAGAACAATCTTCATGATCAAGAGATCTCATATGCAAAATAAGTATGAGTTGGGATAGGGCTGGGGAGGGTGGCTGCTCGGGCAGCCCCTCCCCCGTCAAGTTAAGGAGATTCAACTGAGGACGCACAAGGGAACTCTCGTCTGGGGACAACAACTGCAGGGAGACCACATCTGTTCAGATGAACATGGGAGGGTGGAAGGCTGCCTAATATTGAAGCACCATCAAATATCAAACCATATGCAACAACTAGTACAAGCATTCCTGGGGGAAGGTCTGCAGAAGACGGATTTGCATACGGTGATGTCATCCAAGATGTGGGCCAAAGTTGGCTGGAACCCTCATCTGCATATGAAAAGAGAAAAGGGGCATGCAGGGCATGGCGGCCTTTTGCGGTGCTTGGATGACCCCTAGTTCGCATTAAACACCCCCACCCTCCTTTGGTGTGGGGCTCATGTTGGCCATGCCCCATCCCCTGAAGCATTCAAGCTGATTTCTTGCAGCAGCTGGGCACTGTAACAGCTCCAGAGCTGTTCTGTAAGGCAAGTAAAAGGGTGTGGGCCCTGCAGCACCACCTGTAGTTCGCATTGTGCGTTGGAAGGCACAAAGTAAGCAGACGGGAGGAGAAGTCAGGATAGTGCGCAAGGGCATCCTTTTCTCTTAGTCCGTAGAGGATGCTGGGGTCACATTAAGAACCATGGGGTATAGACGGGATCCGCAAGAGACATGGGCACTTTAAGACTTTCAAAGGGTGTGAACTGGCTCCTCCCTCTATGCCCCTCCTCCAGACTCCAGTTATAGGAACTGTGCCCAGGGAGACGGACATTTCGAGGAAAGGATTTATTGTTAAACTAAGGTGAGCATCTTACCAGCTCACACCTTAAGCATGCCGCAGAACGTGGCATTCAACAGAACACAAGCCAACGGCATGAACAATTGCAGCAAAAAGCTGACCAGAACCATAACATAACATGTGTATAACCACAAGTAATAACTGCAGACACAGTATGGACTGGGACGGGTGCCCAGCATCCTCTACGGACTAAGAGAAAAGGATTTACCGGTAGGTATTAAAATCCTATTTTCTCATACGACCTAGAGGATGCTGGGGTCACATTAAGAACCATGGGGTTATACCAAAGCTCTTGAACGGGTGGGAGAGTGCGTACGACTCTGCAGTCGAATGACCCAACTTGAGGTTATCATCAGCCAAGGTATCAAACTTGTAAAACTTAGCAAAAGTGTTTACTAAATAGCTGCTCGGCAAAGTTGCAATGCCGAGACTCCCCGACCAGCTGCCCAGGATGAACCCACCTTTCTAGTAGAATGGGTCTTCACCTAATTCAGTAACGGCAATCCTGCCATGGAATGAGCATGCTGAATCTTACCACAGATCCAGCGCATAATGGTCTACATGGAAGCAGGACACCCAATCCTGTTGGGAGCATACAGGACAAACAGAGCCTCTGTTTTCCTAATCTGAACCGTTCTGGTGACATAAATTTTCAAAGTTCTGACCACAGCCAGAGACTTTGACTCAACGAAGGTGTCAGTGGCCAAAGGCACCATGTGGAAAGATGAACCACCTTCGGCAGAAATTGTTGACGTGTCCTCAATTCTGCTCTATCTTCATGAAAGATCAAATAAAGGCTTTTGTGATACTGCATGGTTTGTACTGTTTTCCATGTGCTCCCAGATCTTTCAAGCAAGTAGCATGGTCACGAAAGTTCTGTTTGAAAAGAAACAACATTTACTGTCATTGTTATAGAATTTGGGAGAAAAAACAAGAAGAAATCTGCACTGTTGACGCACTGGACAGAATGAATGAATCATAAAATATAACCTTTATTAAGTATGTATTAAAATTGGATAAATATTAATATTATTATCCCAAACTGCAGTGAAACATAAAGGTTAAAATCACAGAACTAACATACATGTGCATAAGAAGAATAAAGAGATGTGAAAAAAAGGTTTAAAAAGCGTGTCCGTGTGTGATTATTTTTGAAGGCACAACCCTGGCGGGGTTGTTTATATAGATATATATGTTGCTAATAATCACTTTCTAGCGTAATGTTATTAAATAGCTGTTAGTATCTATGTCGTCAGGTACCACTGGGTCGTATCCTATATACTCCCTTCACTCAATAGGGGTTACCTCCCGGGAAGCCATCCCCATTGGGAATGAAAATTTTAAAGCCTACTGTTAGTGCTTCATCTACACGTTATAGCCCTGAATTTTCCAATGCCTAGCTCTTTGCAAAAGAGAGATATCGGCAAGGAAAAGCTGTATTGTACCTTTGCATTTTTCTCCCAAACGAAAGACACTAGAATGAAAATTTTAAAGCCTCCTGTTAGTGCTTCATCTACACGTTATAGCCCTGAATTTTCCAATGCCTATTTCTTTGCAAAAGAGAGATATCGGCAAGGAAAAGCTTTATTGTACCTTTGCATTTTTCTCCCAAACGAAGGACACTAGAATGAAAATTTTAAAGCCTCCTATTAGTGCTTCATCTACACGTTATAGCCCTGAATTTTCCAATGCCTATTTCTTTGCAAAAGAGAGATATCGGCAAGGAAAAGCTGTATTGTACCTTTGCATTTTTCTCCCAAACGAAGGACACTAGAATGAAAATTTTAAAGCCTCCTGTTAGTGCTTCATCTACACGTTATAGCCCAGAATTTTCCAATGCCTATCTCTTTGCAAAAGAGAGATATCGGCAAGGAAAAGCTGTATTGTACCTTTGCATTTTTCTCCCAAACGAAAGACACTAGAATGAAAATTTTAAAGCCTCCTGTTAGTGCTTCATCTACACGTTATAGCCCTGAATTTTCCAATGCCTATCTCTTTGCAAAAGAGAGATATCGGCAAGGAAAAGCTGTATTGTACCTTTGCATTTTTCTCCCAAACGAAAGACACTAGAATGAAAATTTTAAAGCCTCCTGTTAGTGCTTCATCTACACGTTATAGCCCTGAATTTTCCAATGCCTATCTCTTTGCAAAAGAGAGATATCGGCAAGGAAAAGCTGTATTGTACCTTTGCATTTTTCTACCAAACGAAGGACACTAGAATGAAAATTTAAAAGCCTCCTGTTAGTGCTTCATCTACACGTTATAGCCCTGAATTTTCCAATGCCTATCTCTTTGCAAAAGAGAGATATCGGCAAGGAAAAGCAGCATTGTACCTTTGCATTTTTCTCCCAAACGAAAGACACTAGAATGAAAATTGTAAAGCCTCCTGTTAGTGCTTCATCTACACGTTATAGCCCTGCATTTTCCAATGCCTAGCTCTTTGCAAAAGAGAGATATTGGCAAGGAAAAGCTGTATTGTACCTTTGCATTTTTCTCCCAAACGAAAGACACTAGAATGAAAATTTTAAAGCCTCCTGTTAGTGCTTCATCTACACGTTATAGCCCTGAATTTTCCAATGCTTATCTCTTTGCAAAAGAGAGATATCGGCAAGGAAAAGCAGCATTGTACTTTTGCATTTTTCTCCCAAACGAAAGACACTAGAATGAAAATTTTAAAGCCTCCTGTTAGTCCTTCATCTACACGTTATAGCCCTGAATTTTCCAATGCCTAGCTCTTTGCAAAAGAGAGATATTGGCAAGGAAAAGCTGTATTGTACCTTTGCATTTTTCTCCCAAACGAAGGACACTAGATTGAAAATTTTTAAGCCTCCTATTAGTGCTTCATCTACACGTTATAGCCCTGAATTTTCCAATGCCTAGCTCTTTGCAAAAGAGAGATATCGGCAAGGAAAAGCGGTATTGTACCTTTGCATTTTTCTCCCAAACGAAATACACTAGAATGAAAATTTTAAAGCCTCCTGTTAGTGCTTCATCTACACGTTATAGCCCTGAATTTTCCAATGCCTATCTCTTTGCAAAAGAGAGATATCGGCAAGGAAAAGCTGTATTGCAGGGCCGGCTCCAGGCCTACTAGCACCCTGAGCGAGAAAATGTAAAAGTGCCCCCCCCCCCCATGCGCGCGCCGAAGGCGCGCGCGCGTTCCTGGAAAAGTGGGTGTGGCCTCTGGAAAAGTGGGCGTGGCATCGTAACTTCATATCATCAAACTATAAACATATTTTCACACAATTAGCAGCCTTACACATAGCCACAGTAGTGTTCCTTACACACAATGTCTCCAGTATAGTGCCAGATACACATAATGTGCAGTGCCAGCTACACATGACATGCAGCGCAGCAGTGCCAGCTACACATGACATGCCCCGCAGCAGTGCCAGCTACACATGACATGCCCCGCAGCAGTGCCAGCTACACATGACATGCCCCGCAGCAGTGCCAGCTACACATGACATGCCCCGCACCAGTGCCAGCTACACATGACATGCCCCGCAGCAGTGCCAGCTACACATGACATGCCCCGCAGCAGTGCCAGCTACACATGATAGTGTTCACTTTTTAGGGCATGGTGCTGATCACAGGGAGGGCACATTTTTAAGTTAGGAGGGCAAAATGATGTACATACTGCTTGTTGTTCTCATACCTATATGTCAAAGCATGGACAGTGCGCGCCGAAGGCGCGCAGCAAAAATTAAGGGGAGTTACTTCGTGGGGAAGGTACGTGGCCACATAATAGTGGCAATTTGCATTACACCACACAGTAGTGCAGCTAATACACACTGCACCAGGTAGAACCTCCTATACACTTTGCGCCAGGCACAGCACTGAGACACATTGCCTAGCCACAGACGCCTAGCGGGAACACTACATGACATGCTCCCCAGCAGTGCCAGCTACACGTGACATGCCCCCCAGCAGTGCCAGCTACACGTGACATGCTCCCCAGCAGTGCCAGCTACACGCGACATGCTCCCCAGCAGTGCCAGCTACACGCGACATGCTCCCCAGCAGTGCCAGCTACACGCGACATGCTCCCCAGCAGTGCCAGCTACACGCGACATGCTCCCCAGCAGTGCCAGCTACACGCGACATGCTCCCCAGCAGTGCCAGCTACACGTGACATGCCCCCCCCAGCAGTGCCAGCTACACGTGACATGCCCCCCAGCAGTGCCAGCTACATAAATGGCCACACAGTGCCAGATATGCACCCACAGTGCCATATATAAAAATGCCCCCACAGTGCCAGATATGCCCCCAAAGGGCCAGATACATAAATGCCCCCAGTGCCAGATACATAAATGCCCACACATTGCCAGATGCATAAATGCCCCCAGTGCCAGATGCATAAGTGCCCACACAGTGCCAGATGCATTATTGCCCCTCACAGTGTCAGATACATTAATGCCCCCAGTGCCAGATATGCCCCCACAGTGCCAGATACATTAATGCCCCCAGTGCCAGATATGTCCCCACAGTACCAGATAAATAAATGCCCCCCACAGTGCCAGATAAATAAATGCCCCCACAGTGCCAGATAAATAAATGCCCCCAGTGCCAGATAAATAAGTGCCCCCACAGTGCAGATATACCCCCACAGTGCCAGATACATAAATACCCCCACAGTGCCGATATGCCCTCCCAGTGCCAGATACAGAAATGCCCCCACAGTGCCAGATACATACATGCCCCCACAGTGCAGATACATAAATGCCCCCACAGCGCAGATACATAAATGCCCCCACAGTGCAGATATGCCCCCACAGTGCCAGAAATGCCCCCACAGTGCCAGATAAATGCCCCCACAGTGCCAGATAAATAAATGCCCCCAGTGCCAGATAAATAAGTGCCCCCACAGTGCCAGATAAATAAATGCCCCCAGTGCCAGATAAATGAATGCCCCCCAGTGCCAGATAAATAAGTGCCCCCACAGTGCAGATATACCCCCACAGTGCCAGATACATAAATACCCCCACAGTGCCGATATGCCCCCCCAGTGCCAGATAAATAAATGCCCCCACAGTGCCAGATAAATAAATGCCCCCAGTGCCAGATAAATAAATGCCCCCAGTGCCAGATAAATAAGTGCCCCCACAGTGCAGATATACCCCCCCAGTGCCAGATACAGAAATGCCCCCACAGTGCCAGATACATACATGCCCCCACAGTGCCAGATACAGTAATGCCCCCTCACAGTGCACAGATAAATGTCCCCCCCCCCCACAGTGCCAGATAAATGAATGCCCCCCAGTGCCCCCACAGTGCCAGATAAATGCCCCCCACAGTGCCACATGTGCCCCCAGTACCTGCTGTGCCGAGGCCGAGGGAGGGTGAGTGCTGCTGTGCTGCCGAGGGAGGGTGAGTGCTGCTGTGCGCGCCCGCTGTCTGTGCGGCGCCGGTGTCTGACATCAGACGCCGGCGCCGCATAGCGCACAGTGCCAGCCGGGACTCGGAGGACAGCAGGGGAGATCAGGGCCGGCTCCAGGCTCCGACATGGCGGCGCCAGCGCACGGCGCCCATTAAGGGTGGCGCCCTGCGCGGCCGCTCGAGTCGAACATGCCTCGAGCCGGCCCTGCTGTATTGTACCTTTGCATTTTTCTCCCAAACGAAGGACACTAGAATGAAAATTTTAAAGCCTCCTATTAGTGCTTCATCTACACGTTATAGCCCTGAATTTTTCAATGCCTATCTCTTTGCAAAAGAGAGCTATCGGCAAGGAAAAGCTGTATTGTACCTTTGCAGTTTTCTCCCAAACGAAGGACACTAGAATGAAAATTTTAAAGCCCACTGTTAGTGCTTCATCTACACGTTATAGCCCTGAATTTTCCAATGCCTATCTCTTTGCAAAAGAGAGATATCGGCAAGGAAAAGCTGTATTGTACCTTTGCATTTTTCTCCCAAACGAAAGACACTAGAATGAAAATTTTAAAGCCTCCTGTTAGTGCTTCATCTACACGTTATAGCCCTGAATTTTCCAATGCCTATCTCTTTGCAAAAGAGAGATATCGGCAAGGAAAAGCTGTATTGTACCTTTGCATTTTTCTCCCAAACGAAAGACACTAGAATGAAAATTTTAAAGCCTCCTGTTAGTGCTTCATCTACACGTTATAGCCCTGCATTTTCCAATGCCTATCTCTTTGCAAAAGAGAGATATCGGCAAGGAAAAGCAGCATTGTACCTTTGCATTTTTCTCCCAAACGAAAGACACTAGAATGAAAATTGTAAAGCCTCCTGTTAGTGCTTCATCTACACGTTATAGCCCTGCATTTTCCAATGCCTAGCTCTTTGCAAAAGAGAGATATTGGCAAGGAAAAGCTGTATTGTACCTTTGCATTTTTCTCCCAAACGAAAGACACTAGAATGAAAATTTTAAAGCCTCCTGTTAGTGCTTCATCTACACGTTATAGCCCTGAATTTTCCAATGCTTATCTCTTTGCAAAAGAGAGATATTGGCAAGGAAAAGCAGCATTGTACTTTTGCATTTTTCTCCCAAACGAAAGACACTAGAATGAAAATTTTAAAGCCTCCTGTTAGTGCTTCATCTACACGTTATAGCCCTGAATTTTCCAATGCCTAGCTCTTTGCAAAAGAGAGATATTGGCAAGGAAAAGCTGTATTGTACCTTTGCATTTTTCTCCCAAACGAAGGACACTAGATTGAACATTTTAAAGCCTCCTATTAGTGCTTCATCTACACGTTATAGCCCTGAATTTTCCAATGCCTAGCTCTTTGCAAAAGAGAGATATCGGCAAGGAAAAGCGGTATTGTACCTTTGCATTTTTCTCCCAAACGAAATACACTAGAATGAAAATTTTATAGCCTCCTGTTAGTGCTTCATCTACACGTTATAGCCCTGAATTTTCCAATGCCTATCTCTTTGCAAAAGAGAGATATCGGCAAGGAAAAGCTGTATTGTACCTTTGCATTTTTCTCCCAAACGAAGGACACTAGAATGAAAATTTTAAAGCCTCCTATTAGTGCTTCATCTACACGTTATAGCCCTGAATTTACCAATGCCTATCTCTTTGCAAAAGAGAGATATCGGCAAGGAAAAGCTGTATTGTACCTTTGCAGTTTTCTCCCAAACGAAGGACACTAGAATGAAAATTTTAAAGCCTCCTGTTAGTGCTTCATCTACACGTTATAGCCCTGAATTTTCCAATGCCTATCTCTTTGCAAAAGAGAGATATCGGCAAGGAAAAGCTGTATTGTACCTTTGCATTTTTCTCCCAAACGAAAGACACTAGAATGAAAATTTTAAAGCCTCCTATTAGTGCTTCATCTACACGTTATAGCCCTGAATTTACCAATGCCTATCTCTTTGCAAAAGAGAGATATCGGCAAGGAAAAGCTGTATTGTACCTTTGAATTTTTCTCCCAAACGAAAGACACTAGAATGAAAATTTTAAAGCCTCCTGTTAGTGCTTCATCTACACGTTATAGCCCTGAATTTTCCAATGCCTATCTCTTTGCAAAAGAGAGATATCGGCAAGGAAATGCTGTATTGTACCTTTGCATTTTTCTCCCAAACGAAAGACACTAGAATGAAAATTTTAAAGCCTCCTGTTAGTGCTTCATCTACACGTTATAGCCCTGAATTTTCCAATGCTTATCTCTTTGCAAAAGAGAGATATTGGCAAGGAAAAGCAGCATTGTACTTTTGCATTTTTCTCCCAAACGAAAGACACTAGAATGAAAATTTTAAAGCCTCCTGTTAGTGCTTCATCTACACGTTATAGCCCTGAATTTTCCAATGCCTAGCTCTTTGCAAAAGAGAGATATTGGCAAGGAAAAGCTGTCTTGTACCTTTGCATTTTTCTCCCAAACGAAGGACACTAGATTGAACATTTTAAAGCCTCCTATTAGTGCTTCATCTACACGTTATAGACCTGAATTTTCCAATGCCTAGCTCTTTGCAAAAGAGAGATATCGGCAAGGAAAAGCGGTATTGTACCTTTGCATTTTTCTCCCAAACGAAATACACTAGAATGAAAATTTTAAAGCCTCCTGTTAGTGCTTCATCTACACGTTATAGCCCTGAATTTTCCAATGCCTATCTCTTTGCAAAAGAGAGATATCGGCAAGGAAAAGCTGTATTGTACCTTTGCATTTTTCTCCCAAACGAAGGACACTAGAATGAAAATTTTAAAGCCTCCTATTAGTGCTTCATCTACACGTTATAGCCCTGAATTTACCAATGCCTATCTCTTTGCAAAAGAGAGATATCGGCAAGGAAAAGCTGTATTGTACCTTTGCAGTTTTCTCCCAAACGAAGGACACTAGAATAAAAATTTTAAAGCCTCCTGTTAGTGCTTCATCTACACGTTATAGCCCTGAATTTTCCAATGCCTATCTCTTTGCAAAAGAGAGATATCGGCAAGGAAAAGCTGTATTGTACCTTTGCATTTTTCTCCCAAACGAAAGACACTAGAATGAAAATTTTAAAGCCTCCTATTAGTGCTTCATCTACACGTTATAGCCCTGAATTTACCAATGCCTATCTCTTTGCAAAAGAGAGATATCGGCAAGGAAAAGCTGTATTGTACCTTTGCATTTTTCTCCCAAACGAAAGACACTAGAATGAAAACTTTAAAGCCTCCTGTTAGTGCTTCATCTACACGTTATAGCCCTGAACTTTCCAATGCCTATCTCTTTGCAAAAGAGAGATATCGGCAAGGAAATGCTGTATTGTACCTTTGCATTTTTCTCCCAAACGAAAGACACTAGAATGAAAATTTTAAAGCCTCTTGTTAGTGCTTCATCTACACGTTATAGCCCTGCATTTTCCAATGCCTATCTCTTTGCAAAAGAGAGATATCGGCAAGGAAAAGCTGCATTGTACCTGTGCATTTTTCTCCCAAACGAAAGACACTAGAATGAAAATTTTAAAGCCTACTGTTAGTGCTTCATCTACACGTTAATGCCCTGAATTTTCCAATGCCTAGCTCTTTGAAAAAGAGAGATATCGGCAAGGAAAAGCTGTATTGTACCTTTGCATTTTTCTCCCAAACGAAGGACACTAGAATGAAAATTTTAAAGCCTCCTATTAGTGCTTCATCTACACGTTATAGCCCTGAATTTTCCAATGCCTATCTCTTTGCAAAAGAGAGATATCGGCAAGGAAAAGCTGTATTGTACCTTTGCATTTTTCTCCCAAACGAAGGACACTAGAATGAAAATTTTAAAGCCTCCTGTTAGTGCTTCATCTACACGTTATAGCCCAGAATTTTCCAATGCCTATCTCTTTGCAAAAGAGAGATATCGGCAAGGAAAAGCTGTCTTGTACCTTTGCATTTTTCTCCCAAACGAAGGACACTAGAAAGAAAATTTTAAAGCCTCCTGTTAGGCCATCATCTACACGACATAGCCCTGAATTTTCCAATGCGTAGCTCTTTGCAAAAGAGAGATATTGGCAAGGAAAAGCTGTCTTGTACCTTTGCATTTTTCTCCCAAACGAAGGACACTAGAAAGAAAATTTTAAAGCCTCCTGTTAGGCCATCATCTACACGACATAGCCCTGAATTTTCCAATGCGCAGCTCTTTGCAAAAGAGAGATATTGGCAAGGAAAAGCTGTCTTGTACCATTGCATTTTTCTCCCAAACGAAGGACACTAGAAAGAAAATTTTAAAGCCTCCTGTTAGGCCATCATCTACACGACATAGCCCTGAATTTTCCAATGCGTAGCTCTTTGCAAAAGAGAGATATTGGCAAGGAAAAGCTGTCTTGTACCTTTGCATTTTTCTCCCAAACGAAGGACACTAGAAAGAAAATTTTAAAGCCTCCTGTTAGGCCATCATCTACACGACATAGCCCTGAATTTTCCAATCCGTAGCTCTTTGCAAAAGAGAGATATTGGCAAGGAAAAGCTGTATTGTACCTTTGCATTTTTCTCCCAAACGAAAGACACTAGAATGAAAATTTTAAAGCCTCCTGTTAGTGCTTCATCTACACGTTATAGCCCTGAATTTTCCAATGCCTATCTCTTTGCAAAAGAGAGATATCGGCAAGGAAAAGCTGTATTGTACCTTTGCATTTTTCTCCCAAACGAAAGACACTAGAATGAAAATTTTAAAGCCTCCTGTTAGTGCTTCATCTACACGTTATAGCCCTGCATTTTCCAATGCCTATCTCTTTGCAAAAGAGAGATATCGGCAAGGAAAAGCAGCATTGTACTTTTGCATTTTTCTCCCAAACGAAAGACACTAGAATGAAAATTTTAAAGCCTCCTGTTAGGCCATCATCTACACGACATAGCCCTGAATTTTCCAATGCGCAGCTCTTTGCAAAAGAGAGATATTGGCAAGGAAAAGCTGTCTTGTACCTTTACATTTTTCTCCCAAACGAAGGTCACTAGAAAGAAAATTTTAAAGCCTCCTGTTAGGCCATAATCTACACGACATAGCCCTGAATTTTCCAATGCGCAGCTCTTTGCAAAAGAGAGATATTGGCAAGGAAAAGCTGTCTTGTACCATTGCATTTTTCTCCCAAATGAAGGACACTAGAAAGAAAATTTTAAAGCCTCCTGTTAGGCCATCATCTACACGACATAGCCCTGAATTTTCCAATGCGCAGCTCTTTGCAAAAGAGAGATATTGGCAAGGAAAAGCTGTCTTGTACCTTTGCATTATTCTCCCAAACGAAGGTCACTAGAAAGAAAATTTTAAAGCCTCCTGTTAGGCCGTCATCTACACGACATAGCCCTGAATTTTCCAATGAGTAGCTCTTTGCAAAAGAGAGATATTGGCAAGGAAAAGCTGTCTTGTACCTTTGCATTTTTCTCCCAAACGAAGGACACTAGAAAGAAAATTTTAAAGCCTCCTGTTAGGCCATCATCTACACGACATAGCCCTGAATTTTCCAATGCGCAGCTCTTTGCAAAAGAGAGATATTGGCAAGGAAAAGCTGTCTTGTACCATTGCATTTTTCTCCCAAACGAAGGACACTAGAAAGAAAATTTTAAAGCCTCCTGTTAGGCCATCATCTACACGACATAGCCCTGAATTTTCCAATGCGCAGCTCTTTGCAAAAGAGAGATATTGGCAAGGAAAAGCTGTCTTGTACCTTTGCATTTTTCTCCCAAACGAAGGTCACTAGAAAGAAAATTTTAAAGCCTCCTGTTAGGCCATCATCTACACGACATAGCCCTGAATTTTCCAATGAGTAGCTCTTTGCAAAAGAGAGATATTGGCAAGGAAAAGCTGTCTTGTACCTTTGCATTTTTCTCCCAAACGAAGGACACTAGAAAGAAAATTTTAAAGCCTCCTGTTAGGCCATCATCTACACGACATAGCCCTGAATTTTCCAATGCGCAGCTCTTTGCAAAAGAGAGATATTGGCAAGGAAAAGCTGTCTTGTACCATTGCATTTTTCTCCCAAACGAAGGACACTAGAAAGAAAATTTTAAAGCCTCCTGTTAGGCCATCATCTACACGACATAGCCCTGAATTTTCCAATGCGTAGCTCTTTGCAAAAGAGAGATATTGGCAAGGAAAAGCTGTCTTGTACCTTTGCATTTTTCTCCCAAACGAAGGACACTAGAAAGAAAATTTTAAAGCCTCCTGTTAGGCCATCATCTACACGACATAGCCCTGAATTTTCCAATGCGCAGCTCTTTGCAAAAGAGAGATATTGGCAAGGAAAAGCTGTCTTGTACCATTGCATTTTTCTCCCAAACGAAGGACACTAGAAAGAACATTTTAAAGCCTCCTGTTAGGCCATCATCTACACGACATAGCCCTGAATTTTCCAATGCGCAGCTCTTTGCAAAAGAGAGATATTGGCAAGGAAAAGCTGTCTTGTACCATTGCATTTTTCTCCCAAACGAAGGACACTAGAAAGAAAATTTTAAAGCCTCCTGTTAGGCCATCATCTACACGACATAGCCCTGAATTTTCCAATGCGCAGCTCTTTGCAAAAGAGAGATATTGGCAAGGAAAAGCTGTCTTGTACCTTTGCATTTTTCTCCCAAACGAAGGTCACTAGAAAGAAAATTTTAAAGCCTCCTGTTAGGCCATCATCTACACGACATAGCCCTGAATTTTCCAATGAGTAGCTCTTTGCAAAAGAGAGATATTGGCAAGGAAAAGCTGTCTTGTACCTTTGCATTTTTCTCCCAAACGAAGGACACTAGAAAGAAAATTTTAAAGCCTCCTGTTAGGCCATCATCTACACGACATAGCCCTGCATTTTCCAATGCGCAGCTCTTTGCAAAAGAGAGATATTGGCAAGGAAAAGCTGTCATGTACCATTGCAGTTTTCTCCCAAACGAAGGACACTAGAAAGAACATTTTAAAGCCTCCTGTTAGGCCATCATCTACACGACATAGCCCTGAATTTTCCAATGCGCAGCTCTTTGCAAAAGAGAGATATTGGCAAGGAAAAGCTGTCTTGTACCTTTGCATTTTTCTCCCAAACGAAGGACACTAGAAAGAAAATTTTAAAGCCTCCTGTTAGGCCATCATCTACACGACATAGCCCTGAATTTTCCAATGCGCAGCTCTTTGCAAAAGAGAGATATTGGCAAGGAAAAGCTGTCTTGTACCATTGCATTTTTCTCCCAAACGAAGGACACTAGAAAGAAAATTTTAAAGCCTCCTGTTAGGCCATCATCTACACGACATAGCCCTGAATTTTCCAATGCGTAGCTCTTTGCAAAAGAGAGATATTGGCAAGGAAAAGCTGTCTTGTACCTTTGCATTTTTCTCCCAAACGAAGGACACTAGAAAGAAAATTTTAAAGCCTCCTGTTAGGCCATCATCTACACGACATAGCCCTGAATTTTCCAATGCGCAGCTCTTTGCAAAAGAGAGATATTGGCAAGGAAAAGCTGTCTTGTACCATTGCATTTTTCTCCCAAACGAAGGACACTAGAAAGAACATTTTAAAGCCTCCTGTTAGGCCATCATCTACACGACATAGCCCTGAATTTTCCAATGCGCAGCTCTTTGCAAAAGAGAGATATTGGCAAGGAAAAGCTGTCTTGTACCTTTGCATTTTTCTCCCAAACGAAGGTCACTAGAAAGAAAATTTTAAAGCCTCCTGTTAGGCCATCATCTACACGACATAGCCCTGAATTTTCCAATGCGTAGCTCTTTGCAAAATAGAGATATTGGCAAGGAAAAGCTGTCTTGTACCTTTGCATTTTTCTCCCAAACGAAGGACACTAGAAAGAAAATTTTAAAGCCTCCTGTTAGGCCATCATCTACACGACATAGCCCTGAATTTTCCAATGCGTAGCTCTTTGCAAAAGAGAGATATTGGCAAGGAAAAGCTGTCTTGTACCTTTGCATTTTTCTCCCAAACGAAGGTCACTAGAAAGAAAATTTTAAAGCCTCCTGTTAGGCCATCATCTACACGACATAGCCCTGAATTTTCCAATGCGCAGCTCTTTGCAAAAGAGAGATATTGGCAAGGAAAAGCTGTCTTGTACCTTTGCATTTTTCTCCCAAACGAAGGTCACTAGAAAGAAAATTTTAAAGCCTCCTGTTAGGCCATCATCTACACGACATAGCCCTGAATTTTCCAATGAGTAGCTCTTTGCAAAAGAGATATTGGCAAGGAAAAGCTGTCTTGTACCATTGCATTTTTCTCCCAAACGAAGGACACTAGAAAGAAAATTTTAAAGCCTCCTGTTAGGCCATCATCTACACGACATAGCCCTGAATTTTCCAATGCACAGCTCTTTGCAAAAGAGAGATATTGGCAAGGAAAAGCTGTCTTGTACCATTGCATTTTTCTCCCAAACGAAGGACACTAGAAAGAACATTTTAAAGCCTCCTGTTAGGCCATCATCTACACGACATAGCCCTGAATTTTCCAATGCGCAGCTCTTTGCAAAAGAGAGATATTGGCAAGGAAAAGCTGTCTTGTACCTTTGCATTTTTCTCCCAAACGAAAGACACTAGAATGAAAATTTTAAAGCCTCCTGTTAGTGCTTCATCTACACGTTATAGCCCTGAATTTTCCAATGCCTATCTCTTTGCAAAAGAGATATATTGGCAAGGAAAAGCTGTATTGTACCTTTGCATTTTTCTCCCAAACGAAGGACACTAGAATGAAAATTTTAAAGCCTCCTGTTAGTGCTTCATCTACACGTTATAGCCCTGAATTTTCCAATGCCTATCTCTTTGCAAAAGAGAGATATCGGCAAGGAAAAGCTGTATTGTACCTTTGCATTTTTCTCCCAAACGAAAGACACTAGAATGAAAATTTTAAAGCCTCCTGTTAGTGCTTCATCTACACGTTATAGCCCTGCATTTTCCAATGCCTATCTCTTTGCAAAAGAGAGATATCGGCAAGGAAAAGCAGCATTGTACTTTTGCATTTTTCTCCCAAACGAAAGACACTAGAATGAAAATTTTAAAGCCTCCTGTTAGGCCATCATCTACACGACATAGCCCTGAATTTTCCAATTCGCAGCTCTTTGCAAAAGAGAGATGTTGGCAAGGAAAAGCTGTCTTGTACCTTTGCATTTTTCTCCCAAACGAAGGTCACTAGAAAGAAAATTTTAAAGCCTCCTGTTAGGCCATAATCTACACGACATAGCCCTGAATTTTCCAATGCGCAGCTCTTTGCAAAAGAGAGATATTGGCAAGGAAAAGCTGTCTTGTACCATTGCATTTTTCACCCAAACGAAGGACACTAGAAAGAAAATTTTAAAGCCTCCTGTTAGGCCATCATCTACACGACATAGCCCTGAATTTTCCAATGCGCAGCTCTTTGCAAAAGAGAGATATTGGCAAAGAAAAGCTGTCTTGTACCTTTGCATTTTTCTCCCAAACGAAGGTCACTAGAAAGAAAATTTTAAAGCCTCCTGTTAGGCCATCATCTACACGACATAGCCCTGAATTTTCCAATGAGTAGCTCTTTGCAAAAGAGAGATATTGGCAAGGAAAAGCTGTCTTGTACCTTTGCATTTTTCTCCCAAACGAAGGACACTAGAAAGAAAATTTTAAAGCCTCCTGTTAGGCCATCATCTACACGACATAGCCCTGAATTTTCCAATGCGCAGCTCTTTGCAAAAGAGAGATATTGGCAAGGAAAAGCTGTCTTGTACCATTGCATTTTTCTCCCAAACGAAGGACACTAGAAAGAAAATTTTAAAGCCTCCTGTTAGGCCATCATCTACACGACATAGCCCTGAATTTTCCAATGCGCAGCTCTTTGCAAAAGAGAGATATTGGCAAGGAAAAGCTGTCTTGTACCATTGCATTTTTCTCCCAAACGAAGGACACTAGAAAGAAAATTTTAAAGCCTCCTGTTAGGCCATCATCTACACGACATAGCCCTGAATTTTCCAATGCGCAGCTCTTTGCAAAAGAGAGATATTGGCAAGGAAAAGCTGTCTTGTACCTTTGCATTTTTCTCCCAAACGAAGGTCACTAGAAAGAAAATTTTAAAGCCTCCTGTTAGGCCATCATCTACACGACATAGCCCTGAATTTTCCAATGAGTAGCTCTTTGCAAAAGAGATATTGGCAAGGAAAAGCTGTCTTGTACCATTGCATTTTTCTCCCAAACGAAGGACACTAGAAAGAAAATTTTAAAGCCTCCTGTTAGGCCATCATCTACACGACATAGCCCTGAATTTTCCAATGCACAGCTCTTTGCAAAAGAGAGATATTGGCAAGGAAAAGCTGTCTTGTACCATTGCATTTTTCTCCCAAACGAAGGACACTAGAAAGAACATTTTAAAGCCTCCTGTTAGGCCATCATCTACACGACATAGCCCTGAATTTTCCAATGCGCAGCTCTTTGCAAAAGAGAGATATTGGCAAAGAAAAGCTGTCTTGTACCTTTGCATTTTTCTCCCAAACGAAGGTCACTAGAAAGAAAATTTTAAAGCCTCCTGTTAGGCCATCATCTACACGACATAGCCCTGAATTTTCCAATGAGTAGCTCTTTGCAAAAGAGAGATATTGGCAAGGAAAAGCTGTCTTGTACCTTTGCATTTTTCTCCCAAACGAAGGACACTAGAAAGAAAATTTTAAAGCCTCCTGTTAGGCCATCATCTACACGACATAGCCCTGAATTTTCCAATGCGCAGCTCTTTGCAAAAGAGAGATATTGGCAAGGAAAAGCTGTCTTGTACCATTGCATTTTTCTCCCAAACGAAGGACACTAGAAAGAAAATTTTAAAGCCTCCTGTTAGGCCATCATCTACACGACATAGCCCTGAATTTTCCAATGCGCAGCTCTTTGCAAAAGAGAGATATTGGCAAGGAAAAGCTGTCTTGTACCATTGCATTTTTCTCCCAAACGAAGGACACTAGAAAGAAAATTTTAAAGCCTCCTGTTAGGCCATCATCTACACGACATAGCCCTGAATTTTCCAATGCGTAGCTCTTTGCAAAAGAGAGATATTGGCAAGGAAAAGCTGTCTTGTACCTTTGCATTTTTCTCCCAAACGAAGGTCACTAGAAAGAAAATTTTAAAGCCTCCTGTTAGGCCATAATCTACACGACATAGCCCTGAATTTTCCAATGCGCAGCTCTTTGCAAAAGAGAGATATTGGCAAGGAAAAGCTGTCTTGTACCATTGCATTTTTCTCCCAAACGAAGGACACTAGAAAGAAAATTTTAAAGCCTCCTGTTAGGCCATCATCTACACGACATAGCCCTGAATTTTCCAATGCGCAGCTCTTTGCAAAAGAGAGATATTGGCAAAGAAAAGCTGTCTTGTACCTTTGCATTTTTCTCCCAAACGAAGGTCACTAGAAAGAAAATTTTAAAGCCTCCTGTTAGGCCATCATCTACACGACATAGCCCTGAATTTTCCAATGAGTAGCTCTTTGCAAAAGAGAGATATTGGCAAGGAAAAGCTGTCTTGTACCTTTGCATTTTTCTCCCAAACGAAGGACACTAGAAAGAAAATTTTAAAGCCTCCTGTTAGGCCATCATCTACACGACATAGCCCTGAATTTTCCAATGCGCAGCTCTTTGCAAAAGAGAGATATTGGCAAGGAAAAGCTGTCTTGTACCATTGCATTTTTCTCCCAAACGAAGGACACTAGAAAGAAAATTTTAAAGCCTCCTGTTAGGCCATCATCTACACGACATAGCCCTGAATTTTCCAATGCGCAGCTCTTTGCAAAAGAGAGATATTGGCAAGGAAAAGCTGTCTTGTACCATTGCATTTTTCTCCCAAACGAAGGACACTAGAAAGAAAATTTTAAAGCCTCCTGTTAGGCCATCATCTACACGACATTGCCCTGAATTTTCCAATGCGTAGCTCTTTGCAAAAGAGAGATATTGGCAAGGAAAAGCTGTCTTGTACCTTTGCATTTTTCTCCCAAACGAAGGACACTAGAAAGAAAATTTTAAAGCCTCCTGTTAGGCCATCATCTACACGACATAGCCCTGAATTTTCCAATGCGCAGCTCTTTGCAAAAGAGAGATATTGGCAAGGAAAAGCTGTCTTGTACCATTGCATTTTTCTCCCAAACGAAGGACACTAGAAAGAACATTTTAAAGCCTCCTGTTAGGCCATCATCTACACGACATAGCCCTGAATTTTCCAATGCGCAGCTCTTTGCAAAAGAGAGATATTGGCAAGGAAAAGCTGTCTTGTACCTTTGCATTTTTCTCCCAAACGAAGGTCACTAGAAAGAAAATTTTAAAGCCTCCTGTTAGGCCATCATCTACACGACATAGCCCTGAATTTTCCAATGCGTAGCTCTTTGCAAAATAGAGATATTGGCAAGGAAAAGCTGTCTTGTACCTTTGCATTTTTCTCCCAAACGAAGGACACTAGAAAGAAAATTTTAAAGCCTCCTGTTAGGCCATCATCTACACGACATAGCCCTGAATTTTCCAATGCGTAGCTCTTTGCAAAAGAGAGATATTGGCAAGGAAAAGCTGTCTTGTACCTTTGCATTTTTCTCCAAAACGAAGGTCACTAGAAAGAAAATTTTAAAGCCTCCTGTTAGGCCATCATCTACACGACATAGCCCTGAATTTTCCAATGCGCAGCTCTTTGCAAAAGAGAGATATTGGCAAGGAAAAGCTGTCTTGTACCTTTGCATTTTTCTCCCAAACGAAGGTCACTAGAAAGAAAATTTTAAAGCCTCCTGTTAGGCCATCATCTACACGACATAGCCCTGAATTTTCCAATGAGTAGCTCTTTGCAAAAGAGATATTGGCAAGGAAAAGCTGTCTTGTACCATTGCATTTTTCTCCCAAACGAAGGACACTAGAAAGAAAATTTTAAAGCCTCCTGTTAGGCCATCATCTACACGACATAGCCCTGAATTTTCCAATGCACAGCTCTTTGCAAAAGAGAGATATTGGCAAGGAAAAGCTGTCTTGTACCATTGCATTTTTCTCCCAAACGAAGGACACTAGAAAGAACATTTTAAAGCCTCCTGTTAGGCCATCATCTACACGACATAGCCCTGAATTTTCCAATGCGCAGCTCTTTGCAAAAGAGAGATATTGGCAAGGAAAAGCTGTCTTGTACCTTTGCATTTTTCTCCCAAACGAAGGTCACTAGAAAGAAAATTTTAAAGCCTCCTGTTAGGCCATCATCTACACGACATAGCCCTGAATTTTCCAATGCGTAGCTCTTTGCAAAATAGAGATATTGGCAAGGAAAAGCTGTCTTGTACCTTTGCATTTTTCTCCCAAACGAAGGACACTAGAAAGAAAATTTTAAAGCCTCCTGTTAGGCCATCATCTACACGACATAGCCCTGAATTTTCCAATGCGTAGCTCTTTGCAAAAGAGAGATATTGGCAAGGAAAAGCTGTCTTGTACCTTTGCATTTTTCTCCCAAACGAAGGTCACTAGAAAGAAAATTTTAAAGCCTCCTGTTAGGCCATCATCTACACGACATAGCCCTGAATTTTCCAATGCGCAGCTCTTTGCAAAAGAGAGATATTGGCAAGGAAAAGCTGTCTTGTACCTTTGCATTTTTCTCCCAAACGAAGGTCACTAGAAAGAAAATTTTAAAGCCTCCTGTTAGGCCATCATCTACACGACATAGCCCTGAATTTTCCAATGAGTAGCTCTTTGCAAAAGAGATATTGGCAAGGAAAAGCTGTCTTGTACCATTGCATTTTTCTCCCAAACGAAGGACACTAGAAAGAAAATTTTAAAGCCTCCTGTTAGGTCATCATCTACACGACATAGCCCTGAATTTTCCAATGCACAGCTCTTTGCAAAAGAGAGATATTGGCAAGGAAAAGCTGTCTTGTACCATTGCATTTTTCTCCCAAACGAAGGACACTAGAAAGAACATTTTAAAGCCTCCTGTTAGGCCATCATCTACACGACATAGCCCTGAATTTTCCAATGCGCAGCTCTTTGCAAAAGAGAGATATTGGCAAGGAAAAGCTGTCTTGTACCTTTGCATTTTTCTCCCAAACGAAGGTCACTAGAAAGAAAATTTTAAAGCCTCCTGTTAGGCCATCATCTACACGACATAGCCCTGAATTTTCCAATGAGTAGCTCTTTGCAAAAGAGAGATATTGGCAAGGAAAAGCTGTCTTGTACCATTGCATTTTTCTCCCAAACGAAGGACACTAGAAAGAACATTTTAAAGCCTCCTGTTAGGCCATCATCTACACGACATAGCCCTGAATTTTCCAATGCGCAGCTCTTTGCAAAAGAGAGATATTGGCAAGGAAAAGCTGTCTTGTACCTTTGCATTTTTCTCCCAAACGAAGGTCACTAGAAAGAAAATTTTAAAGCCTCCTGTTAGGCCATCATCTACACGACATAGCCCTGAATTTTCCAATGCTTAGCTCTTTGCAAAATAGAGATATTGGCAAGGAAAAGCTGTCTTGTACCTTTGCATTTTTCTCCCAAACGAAGGACACTAGAAAGAAAATTTTAAAGCCTCCTGTTAGGCCAGCATCTACACGACATAGCCCTGAATTTTCCAATGCGTAGCTCTTTGCAAAAGAGAGATATTGGCAAGGAAAAGCTGTCTTGTACCTTTGCATTTTTCTCCCAAACGAAGGTCACTAGAAAGAAAATTTTAAAGCCTCCTGTTAGGCCATCATCTACACGACATAGCCCTGAATTTTCCAATGCGCAGCTCTTTGCAAAAGAGAGATATTGGCAAGGAAAAGCTGTCTTGTACCTTTGCATTTTTCTCCCGAACGAAGGTCACTAGAAAGAAAATTTTAAAGCCTCCTGTTAGGCCATCATCTACACGACATAGCCCTGAATTTTCCAATGAGTAGCTCTTTGCAAAAGAGATATTGGCAAGGAAAAGCTGTCTTGTACCATTGCATTTTTCTCCCAAACGAAGGACACTAGAAAGAAAATTTTAAAGCCTCCTGTTAGGCCATCATCTACACGACATAGCCCTGAATTTTCCAATGCACAGCTCTTTGCAAAAGAGAGATATTGGCAAGGAAAAGCTGTCTTGTACCATTGCATTTTTCTCCCAAACGAAGGACACTAGAAAGAACATTTTAAAGCCTCCTGTTAGGCCATCATCTACACGACATAGCCCTGAATTTTCCAATGCGCAGCTCTTTGCAAAAGAGAGATATTGGCAAGGAAAAGCTGTCTTGTACCTTTGCATTTTTCTCCCAAACGAAAGACACTAGAATGAAAATTTTAAAGCCTCCTGTTAGTGCTTCATCTACACGTTATAGCCCTGAATTTTCCAATGCCTATCTCTTTGCAAAAGAGATATATTGGCAAGGAAAAGCTGTATTGTACCTTTGCATTTTTCTCCCAAACGAAGGACACTAGAATGAAAATTTTAAAGCCTCCTGTTAGTGCTTCATCTACACGTTATAGCCCTGAATTTTCCAATGCCTATCTCTTTGCAAAAGAGAGATATCGGCAAGGAAAAGCTGTATTGTACCTTTGCATTTTTCTCCCAAACGAAAGACACTAGAATGAAAATTTTAAAGCCTCCTGTTAGTGCTTCATCTACACGTTATAGCCCTGCATTTTCCAATGCCTATCTCTTTGCAAAAGAGAGATATCGGCAAGGAAAAGCAGCATTGTACTTTTGCATTTTTCTCCCAAACGAAAGACACTAGAATGAAAATTTTAAAGCCTCCTGTTAGGCCATCATCTACACGACATAGCCCTGAATTTTCCAATTCGCAGCTCTTTGCAAAAGAGAGATATTGGCAAGGAAAAGCTGTCTTGTACCTTTGCATTTTTCTCCCAAACGAAGGTCACTAGAAAGAAAATTTTAAAGCCTCCTGTTAGGCCATAATCTACACGACATAGCCCTGAATTTTCCAATGCGCAGCTCTTTGCAAAAGAGAGATATTGGCAAGGAAAAGCTGTCTTGTACCATTGCATTTTTCTCCCAAACGAAGGACACTAGAAAGAAAATTTTAAAGCCTCCTGTTAGGCCATCATCTACACGACATAGCCCTGAATTTTCCAATGCGCAGCTCTTTGCAAAAGAGAGATATTGGCAAGGAAAAGCTGTCTTGTACCTTTGCATTTTTCTCCCAAACGAAGGTCACTAGAAAGAAAATTTTAAAGCCTCCTGTTAGGCCATCATCTACACGACATAGCCCTGAATTTTCCAATGAGTAGCTCTTTGCAAAAGAGAGATATTGGCAAGGAAAAGCTGTCTTGTACCATTGCATTTTTCTCCCAAACGAAGGACACTAGAAAGAACATTTTAAAGCCTCCTGTTAGGCCATCATCTACACGACATAGCCCTGAATTTTCCAATGCGCAGCTCTTTGCAAAAGAGAGATATTGGCAAGGAAAAGCTGTCTTGTACCTTTGCATTTTTCTCCCAAACGAAGGTCACTAGAAAGAAAATTTTAAAGCCTCCTGTTAGGCCATCATCTACACGACATAGCCCTGAATTTTCCAATGCTTAGCTCTTTGCAAAATAGAGATATTGGCAAGGAAAAGCTGTCTTGTACCTTTGCATTTTTCTCCCAAACGAAGGACACTAGAAAGAAAATTTTAAAGCCTCCTGTTAGGCCAGCATCTACACGACATAGCCCTGAATTTTCCAATGCGTAGCTCTTTGCAAAAGAGAGATATTGGCAAGGAAAAGCTGTCTTGTACCTTTGCATTTTTCTCCCAAACGAAGGTCACTAGAAAGAAAATTTTAAAGCCTCCTGTTAGGCCATCATCTACACGACATAGCCCTGAATTTTCCAATGCGCAGCTCTTTGCAAAAGAGAGATATTGGCAAGGAAAAGCTGTCTTGTACCTTTGCATTTTTCTCCCAAACGAAGGTCACTAGAAAGAAAATTTTAAAGCCTCCTGTTAGGCCATCATCTACACGACATAGCCCTGAATTTTCCAATGAGTAGCTCTTTGCAAAAGAGATATTGGCAAGGAAAAGCTGTCTTGTACCATTGCATTTTTCTCCCAAACGAAGGACACTAGAAAGAAAATTTTAAAGCCTCCTGTTAGGCCATCATCTACACGACATAGCCCTGAATTTTCCAATGCACAGCTCTTTGCAAAAGAGAGATATTGGCAAGGAAAAGCTGTCTTGTACCATTGCATTTTTCTCCCAAACGAAGGACACTAGAAAGAACATTTTAAAGCCTCCTGTTAGGCCATCATCTACACGACATAGCCCTGAATTTTCCAATGCGCAGCTCTTTGCAAAAGAGAGATATTGGCAAGGAAAAGCTGTCTTGTACCTTTGCATTTTTCTCCCAAACGAAAGACACTAGAATGAAAATTTTAAAGCCTCCTGTTAGTGCTTCATCTACACGTTATAGCCCTGAATTTTCCAATGCCTATCTCTTTGCAAAAGAGATATATTGGCAAGGAAAAGCTGTATTGTACCTTTGCATTTTTCTCCCAAACGAAGGACACTAGAATGAAAATTTTAAAGCCTCCTGTTAGTGCTTCATCTACACGTTATAGCCCTGAATTTTCCAATGCCTATCTCTTTGCAAAAGAGAGATATCGGCAAGGAAAAGCTGTATTGTACCTTTGCATTTTTCTCCCAAACGAAAGACACTAGAATGAAAATTTTAAAGCCTCCTGTTAGTGCTTCATCTACACGTTATAGCCCTGCATTTTCCAATGCCTATCTCTTTGCAAAAGAGAGATATCGGCAAGGAAAAGCAGCATTGTACTTTTGCATTTTTCTCCCAAACGAAAGACACTAGAATGAAAATTTTAAAGCCTCCTGTTAGGCCATCATCTACACGACATAGCCCTGAATTTTCCAATTCGCAGCTCTTTGCAAAAGAGAGATATTGGCAAGGAAAAGCTGTCTTGTACCTTTGCATTTTTCTCCCAAACGAAGGTCACTAGAAAGAAAATTTTAAAGCCTCCTGTTAGGCCATAATCTACACGACATAGCCCTGAATTTTCCAATGCGCAGCTCTTTGCAAAAGAGAGATATTGGCAAGGAAAAGCTGTCTTGTACCATTGCATTTTTCTCCCAAACGAAGGACACTAGAAAGAAAATTTTAAAGCCTCCTGTTAGGCCATCATCTACACGACATAGCCCTGAATTTTCCAATGCGCAGCTCTTTGCAAAAGAGAGATATTGGCAAGGAAAAGCTGTCTTGTACCTTTGCATTTTTCTCCCAAACGAAGGTCACTAGAAAGAAATTTTTAAAGCCTCCTGTTAGGCCATCATCTACACGACATAGCCCTGAATTTTCCAATGAGTAGCTCTTTGCAAAAGAGAGATATTGGCAAGGAAAAGCTGTCTTGTACCATTGCATTTTTCTCCCAAACGAAGGACACTAGAAAGAACATTTTAAAGCCTCCTGTTAGGCCATCATCTACACGACATAGCCCTGAATTTTCCAATGCGCAGCTCTTTGCAAAAGAGAGATATTGGCAAGGAAAAGCTGTCTTGTACCTTTGCATTTTTCTCCCAAACGAAGGTCACTAGAAAGAAAATTTTAAAGCCTCCTGTTAGGCCATCATCTACACGACATAGCCCTGAATTTTCCAATGCTTAGCTCTTTGCAAAATAGAGATATTGGCAAGGAAAAGCTGTCTTGTACCTTTGCATTTTTCTCCCAAACGAAGGACACTAGAAAGAAAATTTTAAAGCCTCCTGTTAGGCCAGCATCTACACGACATAGCCCTGAATTTTCCAATGCGCAGCTCTTTGCAAAAGAGAGATATTGGCAAGGAAAAGCTGTCTTGTACCTTTGCATTTTTCTCCCAAACGAAGGACACTAGAAAGAAAATTTTAAAGCCTCCTGTTAGGCCATCATCTACACGACATAGCCCTGAATTTTCCAATGCGTAGCTCTTTGCAAAAGAGAGATATTGGCAAGGAAAAGCTGTCTTGTACCTTTGCATTTTTCTCCCAAACGAAGGACACTAGAAAGAAAATTTTAAAGCCATCATCTACACGACATAGCCCTGAATTTTCCAATGCGTAGCTCTTTGCAAAAGAGAGATATTGGTTTCTCCCAAACGAAGGACACTAGAAAGAAAATTTTAAAGCCTCCTGTTAGGCCATCATCTACACGACATAGCCCTGAATTTTCCAATCCGTAGCTCTTTGCAAAAGAGAGATATTGGCAAGGAAAAGCTGAATTGTACCTTTGCATTTTTCTCCCAAACGAAGGACACTAGAAAGAAAATTTTAAAGCCTCCTGTTAGGCCATCATCTACACGACATAGCCCTGAATTTTCAAATGCGCAGCTCTTTGCAAAAGAGAGATATTGGCAAGGAAAAGCTGTCTTGTACCATTGCATTTTTCTCCCAAACGAAGGACACTAGAATGAAAATTTTAAAGCCTCCTGTTAGTGCTTCATCTAAACGTAATAGCCCTGAATTTTCCTATGCCTATCTCTTTGCAAAAGAGAGATATCGGCAAGGAAATGCTGTATTGTACTTTTGCATTTTTCTCCCAAACGAAAGACACTAGAATGAAAATTTTAAAGCCTACTGTTAGTGCTTCATCTACACGTTATAGCCCTGCATTTTCCAATGCCTATCTCTTTGCAAAAGAGAGATATCGGCAAGGAAAAGCTTCATTGTACTTTTGCATTTTTCTCCCAAACGAAAGACACTAGAATGAAAATTTTAAAGCCTCCTGTTAGTGCTTCATCTACACGTTATAGCCCTGAATTTTCCAATGCCTAGCTCTTTGCAAAAGAGAGATATTGGCAAGGAAAAGCTGTATTGTACCTTTGCATTTTTCTCCCAAACGAAAGACACTAGAATGAAAATTTTAAAGCCTCCTGTTAGTGCTTCATCTACACGTTATAGCCCTGAATTTTCCAATGCCTATCTCTTTGCAAAAGAGAGATATCGGCAAGGAAAAACTGTATTGTACCTTTGCATTTTTCTCCCAAACGAAAGACACTAGAATGAAAATTTTAAAGCCTCCTGTTAGTGCTTCAACTACACGTTATAGCCCTGAATTTTCCAATGCCTATCTCTTTGCAAAAGAGAGATATCGGCAAGGAAAAGCTGTGTTGTACCTTTGCATTTTTCTCCCAAACGAAGGACACTAGAATGAAAATTTAAAAGCCTCCTGTTTAGTGCTTCATCTACACGGTATAGCCCTGAATTTTCCAATGCCTAGCTCTTTGCAAAAGAGAGATATTGGCAAGGAAAAGCTGTATTGTACCTTTGCATTTTTCTCCCAAACGAAGGACACTAGAATGAAAATTTTAAAGCCTCCTGTTAGTGCTTCATCTACACGTTATAGCCCTGAATTTTCCAATGCCTATCTCTTTGCAAAAGAGAGATATCGGCAAGGAAAAACTGTATTGTACCTTTGCATTTTTCTCCCAAACGAAAGACACTAGAATGAAAATTTTAAAGCCTCCTGTTAGTGCTTCATCTACACGTTATAGCCCTGAATTTTCCAATGCCTATCTCTTTGCAAAAGAGAGATATCGGCAACGAAATGCTGTATTGTACCTTTGCATTTTTCTCCCAAACGAAAGACACTAGAATGAAAATTTTAAAGCCTCCTGTTAGTGCTTCATCTACACGTTATAGCCCTGCATTTTCCAATGCCTATCTCTTTGCAAAAGAGAGATATCGGCAAGGAAAAGCTGCATTGTACTTTTGCATTTTTCTCCCAAACGAAAGACACTAGAATGAAAATTTTAATGCCTCCTTTTAGTGTTTCATCTACACGTAATAGCCCTGAATTTTCCAATGCCTATCTCTTTGCAAAAGAGAGATATCGGCAAGGAAAAGCTGTATTGTACCTTTGCATTTTTCTCCCAAACGAAGGACACTAGAATGAAAATTTAAAAGCCTCCTGTTTAGTGCTTCATCTACACGGTATAGCCCTGAATTTTCCAATGCCTAGCTCTTTGCAAAAGAGAGATATTGGCAAGGAAAAGCTGTATTGTACCTTTGCATTTTTCTCCCAAACGAAGGTCACTAGAAAGAAAATTTTAAAGCCTCCTGTTAGGCTATCATCTACACGACATAGCCCTGAATTTTCCAATGAGTAGCTCTTTGCAAAATAGAGATATTGGCAAGGAAAAGCTGTCTTGTACCTTTGCATTTTTCTCCCAAACGAAGGACACTAGAAAGAAAATTTTAAAGCCTCCTGTTAGGCCATCATCTACACGACATAGCCCTGAATTTTCCAAAGCGCAGCTCTTTGCAAAAGAGAGATATTGGCAAGGAAAAGCTGTCTTGTACCTTTGCATTTTTCTCCCAAACGAAGGACACTAGAAAGAAAATTTTAAAGCCTCCTGTTAGGCCATCGTCTACACGACATAGCCCTGAATTTTCCAATGCGCAGCTCTTTGCAAAAGAGAGATATTGGCAAGGAAAAGCTGTCTTGTACCATTGCATTTTTCTCCCAAACGAAGGACACTAGAAAGAAAATTTTAAAGCCTCCTGTTAGGCCATCATCTACACGACATATCCCTGAATTTTCCAATGCGTAGCTCTTTGCAAAAGAGAGATATTGGCAAGGAAAAGCTGTCTTGTACCTTTGCATTTTTCTCCCAAACGAAGGACACTAGAAAGAAAATTTTAAAGCCTCCTGTTAGGCCATCATCTACACGACATAGCCCTGAATTTTCAAATGCGCAGCACTTTGCAAAAGAGAGATATTGGCAAGGAAAAGCTGTCTTGTACCATTGCATTTTTCTCCCAAACGAAGGACACTAGAATGAAAATTTTAAAGCCTCCTGTTAGTGCTTCATCTACACGTTATAGCCCTGAATTTTCCAATGCCTATCTCTTTGCAAAAGAGAGATATCGGCAAGGAAATGCTGTATTGTACCTTTGCATTTTTCTCCCAAACGAAAGACACTAGAATGAAAATTTTAAATCCTCCTGTTAGTGCTTCATCTACACGTTATAGCCCTGCATTTTCCAATGCCTATCTCTTTGCAAAAGAGAGATATCGGCAAGGAAAAGCTGCATTTTACTTTTGCATTTTTCTCCCAAATGAAAGACACTAGAATGAAAATTTTAAAGCCTCCTTTTAGTGCTTCATCTACACGTAATAGCCCTGAATTTTCCTATGCCTATCTCTTTGCAAAAGAGAGATATCGGCAAGGAAATGCTGTATTGTACCTTTGCATTTTTCTCCCAAACGAAAGACACTAGAATGAAAATTTTAAAGCCTACTGTTAGTGCTTCATCTACACGTTATAGCCCTACATTTTCCAATGCCTATCTCTTTGCAAAAGAGAGATATCGGCAAGGAAAAGCTTCATTGTACTTTTGCATTTTTCTCCCAAACGAAAGACACTAGAATGAAAATTTTAAAGCCTCCTGTTAGTGCTTCATCTACACGTTATAGCCCTGAATTTTCCAATGCCTAGCTCTTTGCAAAAGAGAGATATTGGCAAGGAAAAGCTGTATTGTACCTTTGCATTTTTCTCCCAAACGAAAGACACTAGAATGAAAATTTTAAAGCCTCCTGTTAGTGCTTCATCTACACGTTATAGCCCTGAATTTTCCAATGCCTATCTCTTTGCAAAAGAGAGATATCGGCAAGGAAAAACTGTATTGTACCTTTGCATTTTTCTCCCAAACGAAAGACACTAGAATGAAAATTTTAAAGCCTCCTGTTAGTGCTTCAACTACACGTTATAGCTCTGAATTTTCCAATGCCTATCTCTTTGCAAAAGAGAGATATCGGCAAGGAAAAGCTGTATTGTACCTTTGCATTTTTCTCCCAAACGAAGGACACTAGAATGAAAATTTAAAAGCCTCCTGTTTAGTGCTTCATCTACACGGTATAGCCCTGAATTTTCCAATGCCTAGCTCTTTGCAAAAGAGAGATATTGGCAAGGAAAAGCTGTATTGTACCTTTGCATTTTTCTCCCAAACGAAGGACACTAGAATGAAAATTTTAAAGCCTCCTGTTAGTGCTTCATCTACACGTTATAGCCCTGAATTTTCCAATGTCTATCTCTTTGCAAAAGAGAGATATCGGCAAGGAAAAACTGTATTGTACCTTTGCATTTTTCTCCCAAACGAAAGACACTAGAATGAAAATTTTAAAGCCTCCTGTTAGTGCTTCATCTACACGTTATAGCCCTGAATTTTCCAATGCCTAGCTCTTTGCAAAAGAGAGATATTGGCAAGGAAAAGCTGTATTGTACCTTTGCATTTTTCTCCCAAACTAAAGACACTAGAATGAAAATTTTAAAGCCTACTGTTAGTGCTTCATCTACACGTTATAGCCCTGAATTTTCCAATGCCTATCTCTTTGCAAAAGAGAGATATCGGCAACGAAATGCTGTATTGTACCTTTGCATTTTTCTCCCAAACGAAAGACACTAGAATGAAAATTTTAAAGCCTCCTGTTAGTGCTTCATCTACCCGTTATAGCCCTGCATTTTCCAATGCCTATCTCTTTGCAAAAGAGAGATATCGGCAAGGAAAAGCTGCATTGTACTTTTGCATTTTTCTCCCAAACGAAAGACACTAGAATGAAAATTTTAAAGCCTCCTTTTAGTGCTTCATCTACACGTAATAGCCCTGAATTTTCCAATGCCTATCTCTTTGCAAAAGAGAGATATCGGCAAGGAAAAGCTGTATTGTACCTTTGCATTTTTCTCCCAAACGAAGGACACTAGAATGAAAATTTAAAAGCCTCCTGTTTAGTGCTTCATCTACACGGTATAGCCCTGAATTTTCCAATGCCTAGCTCTTTGCAAAAGAGAGATATTGGCAAGGAAAAGCTGTATTGTACCTTTGCATTTTTCTCCCAAACGAAGGACACTAGAATGAAAATTTTAAAGCCTCCTGTTAGTGCTTCATCTACACGTTATAGCCCTGAATTTTCCAATGTCTATCTCTTTGCAAAAGAGAGATATCGGCAAGGAAAAACTGTATTGTACCTTTGCATTTTTCTCCCAAACGAAAGACACTAGAATGAAAATTTTAAAGCCTCCTGTTAGTGCTTCATCTACACGTTATAGCCCTGAATTTTCCAATGCCTATCTCTTTGCAAAAGAGAGATATCGGCAACGAAATGCTGTATTGTACCTTTGCATTTTTCTCCCAAACGAAAGACACTAGAATGAAAATTTTAAAGCCTCCTGTTAGTGCTTCATCTACCCGTTATAGCCCTGCATTTTCCAATGCCTATCTCTTTGCAAAAGAGAGATATCGGCAAGGAAAAGCTGCATTGTACTTTTGCATTTTTCTCCCAAACGAAAGACACTAGAATGAAAATTTTAAAGCCTCCTTTTAGTGCTTCATCTACACGTAATAGCCCTGAATTTTCCAATGCCTATCTCTTTGCAAAAGAGAGATATCGGCAAGGAAAAGCTGTATTGTACCTTTGCATTTTTCTCCCAAACGAAGGACACTAGAATGAAAATTTAAAAGCCTCCTGTTTAGTGCTTCATCTACACGGTATAGCCCTGAATTTTCCAATGCCTAGCTCTTTGCAAAAGAGAGATATTGGCAAGGAAAAGCTGTATTGTACCTTTGCATTTTTCTCCCAAACGAAGGACACTAGAATGAAAATTTTAAAGCCTCCTGTTAGTTCTTCATCTACACGTTATAGCCCTGAATTTTCCAATGCCTATCTCTTTGCAAAAGAGAGATATCGGCAAGGAAAAACTGTATTGTACCTTTGCATTTTTCTCCCAAACGAAAGACACTAGAATGAAAATTTTAAAGCCTCCTGTTAGTGCTTCATCTACACGTTATAGCCCTGAATTTTCCAATGCCTATCTCTTTGCAAAAGAGAGATATCGGCAACGAAATGCTGTATTGTACCTTTGCATTTTTCTCCCAAACGAAAGACACTAGAATGAAAATTTTAAAGCCTCCTGTTAGTGCTTCATCTACACGTTATAGCCCTGCATTTTCCAATGCCTATCTCTTTGCAAAAGAGAGATATCGGCAAGGAAAAGCTGCATTGTACTTTTGCATTTTTCTCCCAAACGAAGGACACTAGAATGAAAATTTAAAAGCCTCCTGTTTAGTGCTTCATCTACACGGTATAGCCCTGAATTTTCCAATGCCTAGCTCTTTGCAAAAGAGAGATATTGGCAAGGAAAAGCTGTATTGTACCTTTGCATTTTTCTCCCAAACGAAGGACACTAGAATGAAAATTTTAAAGCCTCCTGTTAGTGCTTCATCTACACGTTATAGCCCTGAATTTTCCAATGTCTATCTCTTTGCAAAAGAGAGATATCGGCAAGGAAAAACTGTATTGTACCTTTGCATTTTTCTCCCAAACGAAAGACACTAGAATGAAAATTTTAAAGCCTCCTGTTAGTGCTTCATCTACACGTTATAGCCCTGAATTTTCCAATGCCTAGCTCTTTGC
The DNA here is from genome assembly GCF_028390025.1 of Pseudophryne corroboree. NCBI lineage: Eukaryota > Metazoa > Chordata > Amphibia > Anura > Myobatrachidae > Pseudophryne > Pseudophryne corroboree. The sequence continues at coordinate 96,745 of NW_026970103.1, forward strand.
AAAAGAGAGATATTGGCAAGGAAAAGCTGTATTGTACCTTTGCATTTTTCTCCCAAACTAAAGACACTAGAATGAAAATTTTAAAGCCTACTGTTAGTGCTTCATCTACACGTTATAGCCCTGAATTTTCCAATGCCTATCTCTTTGCAAAAGAGAGATATCGGCAACGAAATGCTGTATTGTACCTTTGCATTTTTCTCCCAAACGAAAGACACTAGAATGAAAATTTTAAAGCCTCCTGTTAGTGCTTCATCTACCCGTTATAGCCCTGCATTTTCCAATGCCTATCTCTTTGCAAAAGAGAGATATCGGCAAGGAAAAGCTGCATTGTACTTTTGCATTTTTCTCCCAAACGAAAGACACTAGAATGAAAATTTTAAAGCCTCCTTTTAGTGCTTCATCTACACGTAATAGCCCTGAATTTTCCAATGCCTATCTCTTTGCAAAAGAGAGATATCGGCAAGGAAAAGCTGTATTGTACCTTTGCATTTTTCTCCCAAACGAAGGACACTAGAATGAAAATTTAAAAGCCTCCTGTTTAGTGCTTCATCTACACGGTATAGCCCTGAATTTTCCAATGCCTAGCTCTTTGCAAAAGAGAGATATTGGCAAGGAAAAGCTGTATTGTACCTTTGCATTTTTCTCCCAAACGAAGGACACTAGAATGAAAATTTTAAAGCCTCCTGTTAGTGCTTCATCTACACGTTATAGCCCTGAATTTTCCAATGTCTATCTCTTTGCAAAAGAGAGATATCGGCAAGGAAAAACTGTATTGTACCTTTGCATTTTTCTCCCAAACGAAAGACACTAGAATGAAAATTTTAAAGCCTCCTGTTAGTGCTTCATCTACACGTTATAGCCCTGAATTTTCCAATGCCTATCTCTTTGCAAAAGAGAGATATCGGCAACGAAATGCTGTATTGTACCTTTGCATTTTTCTCCCAAACGAAAGACACTAGAATGAAAATTTTAAAGCCTCCTGTTAGTGCTTCATCTACCCGTTATAGCCCTGCATTTTCCAATGCCTATCTCTTTGCAAAAGAGAGATATCGGCAAGGAAAAGCTGCATTGTACTTTTGCATTTTTCTCCCAAACGAAAGACACTAGAATGAAAATTTTAAAGCCTCCTTTTAGTGCTTCATCTACACGTAATAGCCCTGAATTTTCCAATGCCTATCTCTTTGCAAAAGAGAGATATCGGCAAGGAAAAGCTGTATTGTACCTTTGCATTTTTCTCCCAAACGAAGGACACTAGAATGAAAATTTAAAAGCCTCCTGTTTAGTGCTTCATCTACACGGTATAGCCCTGAATTTTCCAATGCCTAGCTCTTTGCAAAAGAGAGATATTGGCAAGGAAAAGCTGTATTGTACCTTTGCATTTTTCTCCCAAACGAAGGACACTAGAATGAAAATTTTAAAGCCTCCTGTTAGTTCTTCATCTACACGTTATAGCCCTGAATTTTCCAATGCCTATCTCTTTGCAAAAGAGAGATATCGGCAAGGAAAAACTGTATTGTACCTTTGCATTTTTCTCCCAAACGAAAGACACTAGAATGAAAATTTTAAAGCCTCCTGTTAGTGCTTCATCTACACGTTATAGCCCTGAATTTTCCAATGCCTATCTCTTTGCAAAAGAGAGATATCGGCAACGAAATGCTGTATTGTACCTTTGCATTTTTCTCCCAAACGAAAGACACTAGAATGAAAATTTTAAAGCCTCCTGTTAGTGCTTCATCTACACGTTATAGCCCTGCATTTTCCAATGCCTATCTCTTTGCAAAAGAGAGATATCGGCAAGGAAAAGCTGCATTGTACTTTTGCATTTTTCTCCCAAACGAAAGACACTAGAGTGAAAATTTTAAAGCCTCCTTTTAGTGTTTCATCTACACGTAATAGCCCTGAATTTTCCAATGCCTATCTCTTTGCAAAAGAGAGATATCGGCAAGGAAAAGCTGTATTGTACCTTTGCATTTTTCTCCCAAACGAAGGACACTAGAATGAAAATTTAAAAGCCTCCTGTTTAGTGCTTCATCTACACGGTATAGCCCTGAATTTTCCAATGCCTAGCTCTTTGCAAAAGAGAGATATTGGCAAGGAAAAGCTGTATTGTACCTTTGCATTTTTCTCCCAAACGAAGGTCACTAGAATGAAAATTTTAAAGCCTCCTGTTAGTGCTTCATCTACACGTTATAGCCCTGAATTTTCCAATGCCTATCTCTTTGCAAAAGAGAGATATCGGCAAGGAAAAACTGTATTGTACCTTTGCATTTTTCTCCCAAACGAAAGACACTAGAATGAAAATTTTAAAGCCTCCTGTTAGTGCTTCATCTACACGTTATAGCCCTGCATTTTCCAATGCGCAGCTCTTTGCAAAAGAGAGATATTGGCAAGGAAAAGCTGTCTTGTACCTTTGCATTTTTCTCCCAAACGAAGGACACTAGAAAGAAAATTTTAAAGCCTCCTGTTAGGCCATCATCTACACGACATAGCCCTGAATTTTCCAATGCGCAGCTCTTTGCAAAAGAGAGATATTGGCAAGGAAAAGCTGTCTTGTACCTTTGCATTTTTCTCCCAAACGAAGGACACTAGAAAGAAAATTTTAAAGCCTCCTGTTAGGCCATCATCTACACGACATAGCCCTGAATTTTCCAATGCGTAGCTCTTTGCAAAAGAGAGATATTGGCAAGGAAAAGCTGTCTTGTACCTTTGCATTTTTCTCCCAAACGAAGGACACTAGAAAGAAAATTTTAAAGCCTCCTGTTAGGCCATCATCTACACGACATAGCCCTGAATTTTCCAATGCGCAGCTCTTTGCAAAAGAGAGATATTGGCAAGGAAAAGCTGTCTTGTACCATTGCATTTTTCTCCCAAAGGAAGGACACTAGAAAGAAAATTTTAAAGCCTCCTGTTAGGCCATCATCTACACGACATAGCCCTGAATTTTCCAATGCGTAGCTCTTTGCAAAAGAGAGATATCGGCAAGGAAAAGCTGCATTGTACTTTTGCATTTTTCTCCCAAATGAAAGACACTAGAATGAAAATTTTAAAGCCTCCTTTTAGTGCTTCATCTACACGTAATAGCCCTGAATTTTCCTATGCCTATCTCTTTGCAAAAGAGAGATATCGGCAAGGAAATGCTGTATTGTACCTTTGCATTTTTCTCCCAAACGAAAGACACTAGAATGAAAATTTTAAAGCCTACTGTTAGTGCTTCATCTACACGTTATAGTCCTGCATTTTCCAATGCCTATCTCTTTGCAAAAGAGAGATATCGGCAAGGAAAAACTGTATTGTACCTTTGCATTTTTCTCCCAAACGAAAGACACTAGAATGAAAATTTAAAAGCCTCCTGTTTAGTGCTTCATCTACACGGTATAGCCCTGAATTTTCCAATGCCTAGCTCTTTGCAAAAGAGAGATATTGGCAAGGAAAAACTGTATTGTACCTTTGCATTTTTCTCCCAAACGAAGGACACTAGAATGAAAATTTTAAAGCCTCCTGTTAGTGCTTCATCTACACGTTATAGCCCTGAATTTTCCAATGCCTATCTCTTTGCAAAAGAGAGATATCGGCAAGGAAAAACTGTATTGTACCTTTGCATTTTTCTCCCAAACGAAAGACACTAGAATGAAAATTTTAAAGCCTCCTGTTAGTGCTTCATCTACACGTTATAGCCCTGAATTTTCCAATGCCTAGCTCTTTGCAAAAGAGAGATATTGGCAAGGAAAAGCTGTATTGTACCTTTGCATTTTTCTCCCAAACTAAAGACACTAGAATGAAAATTTTAAAGCCTACTGTTAGTGCTTCATCTACACGTTATAGCCCTGAATTTTCCAATGCCTATCTCTTTGCAAAAGAGAGATATCGGCAACGAAATGCTGTATTGTACCTTTGCATTTTTCTCCCAAACGAAAGACACTAGAATGAAAATTTTAAAGCCTCCTGTTAGTGCTTCATCTACACGTTATAGCCCTGAATTTTCCAATGCCTATCTCTTTGCAAAAGAGAGATATCGGCAAGGAAAAACTGTATTGTACCTTTGCATTTTTCTCCCAAACGAAAGACACTAGAATGAAAATTTTAAAGCCTCCTGTTAGTGCTTCATCTACACGTTATAGCCCTGAATTTCCCAATGCCTAGCTCTTTGCAAAAGAGAGATATTGGCAAGGAAAAGCTGTATTGTACCTTTGCATTTTTCTCCCAAACTAAAGACACTAGAATGAAAATTTTAAAGCCTACTGTTAGTGCTTCATCTACACGTTATAGCCCTGAATTTTCCAATGCCTATCTCATTGCAAAAGAGAGATATCGGCAAGGAAAAGCTGCATTGTACTTTTGCATTTTTTTCCCAAACGAAAGACACTAGAATGAAAATTTTAAAGCCTCCTTTTAGTGCTTCATCTACACGTAATAGCCCTGAATTTTCCAATGCCTATCTCTTTGCAAAAGAGAGATATCGGCAAGGAAATGCTGTATTGTACCTTTGCATTTTTCTCCCAAACGAAAGACACTAGAATGAAAATTTTAAAGCCTACTGTTAGTGCTTCATCTACACGTTATAGCCCTGCATTTTCCAATGCCTATCTCTTTGCAAAAGAGAGATATCGGCAAGGAAAAGCTGCATTGTACTTTTGCATTTTTCTCCCAAACGAAAGACACTAGAATGAATATTTTAAAGCCTCCTGTTAGTGCTTCATCTACACGGTATAGCCCTGAATTTTCCAATGCCTAGCTCTTTGCAAAAGAGAGATATTGGCAAGGAAAAGCTGTATTGTACCTTTGCATTTTTCTCCCAAACGAAGGACACTAGAATGAAAATTTTAAAGCCTCCTGTTAGTGCTTCATCTACACGTTATAGCCCTGAATTTTCCAATGCGCAGCTCTTTGCAAAAGAGAGATATTGGCAAGGAAAAGCTGTCTTGTACCTTTGCATTTTTCTCCCAAACGAAGGACACTAGAAAGAAAATTTTAAAGCCTCCTGTTAGGCCATCATCTACACGACATAACCCTGAATTTTCCAATGCGCAGCTCTTTGCAAAAGAGAGATATTGGCAAGGAAAAGCTGTCTTGTTCCATTGCATTTTTCTCCCAAACGAAGGACACTAGAAAGAACATTTTAAAGCCTCCTGTTAGGCCATCATCTACACGACATAGCCCTGAATTTTCCAATGCGCAGCTCTTTGCAAAAGAGAGATATTGGCAAGGAAAAGCTGTCTTGTACCTTTGCATTTTTCTCCCAAACGAAGGTCACTAGAAAGAAAATTTTAAAGCCTCCTGTTAGGCCATCATCTACACGACATAGCCCTGAATTTTCCAATGCGCAGCTCTTTGCAAAAGAGAGATATTGGCAAGGAAAAGCTGTCTTGTACCATTGCATTTTTCTCCCAAACGAAGGACACTAGAAAGAAAATTTTAAAGCCTCCTGTTAGGCCATCATCTACACGACATAGCCCTGAATTTTCCAATGCGCAGCTCTTTGCAAAAGAGAGATATTGGCAAGGAAAAGCTGTCTTGTACCATTGCATTTTTCTCCCAAACGAAGGGCACTAGAAAGAAAATTTTAAAGCCTCCTGTTAGGCCATCATCTACACGACATAGCCCTGAATTTTCCAATGCGCAGCTCTTTGCAAAAGAGAGATATTAGCAAGGAAAAGCTGTCTTGTACCATTGCATTTTTCTCCCAAACGAAGGGCACTAGAACGAAAATTTTAAAGCCTCCTGTTAGGCCATCATCTACACGACATAGCCCTGAATTTTCCAATGCGCAGCTCTTTGCAAAAGAGAGATATTGGCAAGGAAAAGCTGTCTTGTACCTTTGCATTTTTCTCCCAAACGAAGGTCACTAGAAAGAAAATTTTAAAGCCTCCTGTTAGGCCATCATCTACACGACATAGCCCTGAATTTTCCAATGCGCAGCTCTTTGCAAAAGAGAGATATTGGCAAGGAAAAGCTGTCTTGTACCATTGCATTTTTCTCCCAAACGAAGGACACTAGAAAGAAAATTTTAAAGCCTCCTGTTAGGCCATCATCTACACGACATAGCCCTGAATTTTCCAATGCGCAGCTCTTTGCAAAAGAGAGATATTGGCAAGGAAAAGCTGTCTTGTACCTTTGCATTTTTCTCCCAAACGAAGGACACTAGAAAGAAAATTTTAAAGCCTCCTGTTAGGCCATCATCTACACGACATAGCCCTGAATTTTCCAATGCGCAGCTCTTTGCAAAAGAGAGATATTGGCAAGGAAAAGCTGTCTTGTACCATTGCATTTTTCTCCCAAACGAAGGACACTAGAAAGAAAATTTTAAAGCCTCCTTTTAGGCCATCATCTACACGACATAGCCCTGAATTTTCCAATGCGCAGCTCTTTGCAAAAGAGAGATATTGGCAAGGAAAAGCTGTCTTGTACCATTGCATTTTTCTCCCAAACGAAGGACACTAGAAAGAAAATTTTAAAGCCTCCTGTTAGGCCATCATCTACACGACATAGCCCTGAATTTTCCAATGCGCAGCTCTTTGCAAAAGAGAGATATTGGCAAGGAAAAGCTGTCTTGTACCATTGCATTTTTCTCCCAAACGAAGGACACTAGAAAGAACATTTTAAAGCCTCCTGTTAGGCCATCATCTACACGACATAGCCCTGAATTTTCCAATGCGCAGCTCTTTGCAAAAGAGAGATATTGGCAAGGAAAAGCTGTCTTGTACCTTTGCATTTTTCTCCCAAACGAAGGACACTAGAAAGAAAATTTTAAAGCCTACTGTTAGGCCATCATCTACACGACATAGCCCTGAATTTTCCAATGCGCAGCTCTTTGCAAAAGAGAGATATTGGCAAGGAAAAGCTGTCTTGTACCTTTGCATTTTTCTCCCAAACGAAGGTCACTAGAAAGAAAATTTTAAAGCCTCCTGTTAGGCCATCATCTACACGACATAGCCCTGAATTTTCCAATGCGCAGCTCTTTGCAAAAGAGAGATATTGGCAAGGAAAAGCTGTCTTGTACCATTGCATTTTTCTCCCAAACGAAGGACACTAGAAAGAATATTTTAAAGCCTCCTGTTAGGCCATCATCTACACGACATAGCCCTGAATTTTCCAATGCGCAGCTCTTTGCAAAAGAGAGATATTGGCAAGGAAAAGCTGTCTTGTACCTTTGCATTTTTCTACCAAACGAAGGTCACTAGAAAGAAAATTTTAAAGCCTCCTGTTAGGCCATCATCTACACGACATAGCCCTGAATTTTCCAATGCGTAGCTCTTTGCAAAAGAGAGATATTGGCAAGGAAAAGCTGTCTTGTACCTTTGCATTTTTCTCCCAAACGAAGGACACTAGAAAGAAAATTTTAAAGCCTCCTGTTAGGCCATCATCTACACGACATAGCCCTGAATTTTCCAATGCGCAGCTCTTTGCAAAAGAGAGATATTGGCAAGGAAAAGCTGTCTTGTACCATTGCATTTTTCTCCCAAACGAAGGGCACTAGAAAGAAAATTTTAAAGCCTCCTGTTAGGCCATCATCTACACGACATAGCCCTGAATTTTCCAATGCGCAGCTCTTTGCAAAAGAGAGATATTGGCAAGGAAAAGCTGTCTTGTACCTTTGCATTTTTCTCCCAAACGAAGGTCACTAGAAAGAAAATTTTAAAGCCTCCTGTTAGGCCATCATCTACACGACATAGCCCTGAATTTTCCAATGCGCAGCTCTTTGCAAAAGAGAGATATTGGCAAGGAAAAGCTGTCTTGTACCTTTGCATTTTTCTCCCAAACGAAGGTCACTAGAAAGAAAATTTTAAAGCCTCCTGTTAGGCCATCATCTACACGACATAGCCCTGAATTTTCCAATGCGCAGCTCTTTGCAAAAGAGAGATATTGGCAAGGAAAAGCTGTCTTGTACCATTGCATTTTTCTCCCAAACGAAGGACACTAGAAAGAAAATTTTAAAGCCTCCTGTTAGGCCATCATCTACACGACATAGCCCTAAATTTTCCAATGCGCAGCTCTTTGCAAAAGAGAGATATTGGCAAGGAAAAGCTGTCTTGTACCTTTGCATTTTTCTCCCAAACGAAGGTCACTAGAAAGAAAATTTTAAAGCCTCCTGTTAGGCCATCATCTACACGACATAGCCCTGAATTTTCCAATGCGCAGCTCTTTGCAAAAGAGAGATATTGGCAAGGAAAAGCTGTCTTGTACCATTGCATTTTTCTCCCAAACGAAGGGCACTAGAAAGAAAATTTTAAAGCCTCCTGTTAGGCCATCATCTACACGACATAGCCCTGAATTTTCCAATGCGCAGCTCTTTGCAAAAGAGAGATATTGGCAAGGAAAAGCTGTCTTGTACCTTTGCATTTTTCTCCCAAACGAAGGTCACTAGAAAGAAAATTTTAAAGCCTCCTGTTAGGCCATCATCTACACGACATAGCCCTGAATTTTCCAATGCGCAGCTCTTTGCAAAAGAGAGATATTGGCAAGGAAAAGCTGTCTTGTACCTTTGCATTTTTCTCCCAAACGAAGGTCACTAGAAAGAAAATTTTAAAGCCTCCTGTTAGGCCATCATCTACACGACATAGCCCTGAATTTTCCAATGCGCAGCTCTTTGCAAAAGAGAGATATTGGCAAGGAAAAGCTGTCTTGTACCATTGCATTTTTCTCCCAAACGAAGGACACTAGAAAGAAAATTTTAAAGCCTCCTGTTAGGCCATCATCTACACGACATAGCCCTAAATTTTCCAATGCGCAGCTCTTTGCAAAAGAGAGATATTGGCAAGGAAAAGCTGTCTTGTACCTTTGCATTTTTCTCCCAAACGAAGGTCACTAGAAAGAAAATTTTAAAGCCTCCTGTTAGGCCATCATCTACACGACATAGCCCTGAATTTTCCAATGCGCAGCTCTTTGCAAAAGAGAGATATTGGCAAGGAAAAGCTGTCTTGTACCATTGCATTTTTCTCCCAAACGAAGGGCACTAGAAAGAAAATTTTAAAGCCTCCTGTTAGGCCATCATCTACACGACATAGCCCTGAATTTTCCAATGCGCAGCTCTTTGCAAAAGAGAGATATTGGCAAGGAAAAGCTGTCTTGTACCTTTGCATTTTTCTCCCAAACGAAGGTCACTAGAAAGAAAATTTTAAAGCCTCCTGTTAGGCCATCATCTACACGACATAGCCCTGAATTTTCCAATGCGCAGCTCTTTGCAAAAGAGAGATATTGGCAAGGAAAAGCTGTCTTGTACCATTGCATTTTTCTCCCAAACGAAGGACACTAGAAAGAAAATTTTAAAGCCTCCTGTTAGGCCATCATCTACACGACATAGCCCTGAATTTTCCAATGCGAGCTCTTTGCAAAAGAGAGATATTGGCAAGGAAAAGCTGTCTTGTACCATTGCATTTTTCTCCCAAACGAAGGACACTAGAAAGAACATTTTAAAGCCTCCTGTTAGGCCATCATCTACACGACATAGCCCTGAATTTTCCAATGCGCAGCTCTTTGCAAAAGAGAGATATTGGCAAGGAAAAGCTGTCTTGTACCATTGCATTTTTCTCCCAAACGAAGGACACTAGAAAGAATATTTTAAAGCCTCCTGTTAGGCCATCATCTACACGACATAGCCCTGAATTTTCCAATGCGCAGCTCTTTGCAAAAGAGAGATATTGGCAAGGAAAAGCTGTCTTGTACCTTTGCATTTTTCTCCCAAACGAAGGACACTAGAAAGAATATTTTAAAGCCTCCTGTTAGGCCATCATCTACACGACATAGCCCTGAATTTTCCAATGCGCAGCTCTTTGCAAAAGAGAGATATTGGCAAGGAAAAGCTGTCTTGTACCATTGCATTTTTCTCCCAAACGAAGGACACTAGAAAGAAAATTTTAAAGCCTCCTGTTAGGCCATCATCTACACGACATAGCCCTGAATTTTCCAATGCGCAGCTCTTTGCAAAAGAGAGATATTGGCAAGGAAAAGCTGTCTTGTACCATTGCATTTTTCTCCCAAACGAAGGACACTAGAAAGAACATTTTAAAGCCTCCTGTTAGGCCATCATCTACACGACATTGCCCTGAATTTTCCAATGCGCAGCTCTTTGCAAAAGAGAGATATTGGCAAGGAAAAGCTGTCTTGTACCTTTGCATTTTTCTCCCAAACGAAGGTCACTAGAAAGAAAATTTTAAAGCCTCCTGTTAGGCCATCATCTACACGACATAGCCCTGAATTTTCCAATGCGCAGCTCTTTGCAAAAGAGAGATATTGGCAAGGAAAAGCTGTCTTGTACCATTGCATTTTTCTCCCAAACGAAGGACACTAGAAAGAATATTTTAAAGCCTCCTGTTAGGCCATCATCTACACGACATAGCCCTGAATTTTCCAATGCGCAGCTCTTTGCAAAAGAGAGATATTGGCAAGGAAAAGCTGTCTTGTACCTTTGCATTTTTCTACCAAACGAAGGTCACTAGAAAGAAAATTTTAAAGCCTCCTGTTAGGCCATCATCTACACGACATAGCCCTGAATTTTCCAATGCGTAGCTCTTTGCAAAAGAGAGATATTGGCAAGGAAAAGCTGTCTTGTACCTTTGCATTTTTCTCCCAAACGAAGGACACTAGAAAGAAAATTTTAAAGCCTCCTGTTAGGCCATCATCTACACGACATAGCCCTGAATTTTCCAATGCGCAGCTCTTTGCAAAAGAGAGATATTGGCAAGGAAAAGCTGTCTTGTACCATTGCATTTTTCTCCCAAACGAAGGGCACTAGAAAGAAAATTTTAAAGCCTCCTGTTAGGCCATCATCTACACGACATAGCCCTGAATTTTCCAATGCGCAGCTCTTTGCAAAAGAGAGATATTGGCAAGGAAAAGCTGTCTTGTACCTTTGCATTTTTCTCCCAAACGAAGGTCACTAGAAAGAAAATTTTAAAGCCTCCTGTTAGGCCATCATCTACACGACATAGCCCTGAATTTTCCAATGCGCAGCTCTTTGCAAAAGAGAGATATTGGCAAGGAAAAGCTGTCTTGTACCTTTGCATTTTTCTCCCAAACGAAGGTCACTAGAAAGAAAATTTTAAAGCCTCCTGTTAGGCCATCATCTACACGACATAGCCCTGAATTTTCCAATGCGCAGCTCTTTGCAAAAGAGAAATATTGGCAAGGAAAAGCTGTCTTGTACCATTGCATTTTTCTCCCAAACGAAGGACACTAGAAAGAAAATTTTAAAGCCTCCTGTTAGGCCATCATCTACACGACATAGCCCTAAATTTTCCAATGCGCAGCTCTTTGCAAAAGAGAGATATTGGCAAGGAAAAGCTGTCTTGTACCTTTGCATTTTTCTCCCAAACGAAGGTCACTAGAAAGAAAATTTTAAAGCCTCCTGTTAGGCCATCATCTACACGACATAGCCCTGAATTTTCCAATGCTCAGCTCTTTGCAAAAGAGAGATATTGGCAAGGAAAAGCTGTCTTGTACCATTGCATTTTTCTCCCAAACGAAGGACACTAGAAAGAACATTTTAAAGCCTCCTGTTAGGCCATCATCTACACGACATAGCCCTGAATTTTCCAATGCGCAGCTCTTTGCAAAAGAGAGATATTGGCAAGGAAAAGCTGTCTTGTACCATTGCATTTTTCTCCCAAACGAAGGGCACTAGAAAGAAAATTTTAAAGCCTCCTGTTAGGCCATCATCTACACGACATAGCCCTGAATTTTCCAATGCGCAGCTCTTTGCAAAAGAGAGATATTGGCAAGGAAAAGCTGTCTTGTACCTTTGCATTTTTCTCCCAAACGAAGGTCACTAGAAAGAAAATTTTAAAGCCTCCTGTTAGGCCATCATCTACACGACATAGCCCTGAATTTTCCAATGCGCAGCTCTTTGCAAAAGAGAGATATTGGCAAGGAAAAGCTGTCTTGTACCTTTGCATTTTTCTCCCAAACGAAGGTCACTAGAAAGAAAATTTTAAAGCCTCCTGTTAGGCCATCATCTACACGACATAGCCCTGAATTTTCCAATGCGCAGCTCTTTGCAAAAGAGAGATATTGGCTAGGAAAAGCTGTCTTGTACCATTGCATTTTTCTACCAAACGAAGGACACTAGAAAGAAAATTTTAAAGCCTCCTGTTAGGCCATCATCTACACGACATAGCCCTAAATTTTCCAATGCGCAGCTCTTTGCAAAAGAGAGATATTGGCAAGGAAAAGCTGTCTTGTACCTTTGCATTTTTCTCCCAAACGAAGGTCACTAGAAAGAAAATTTTAAAGCCTCCTGTTAGGCCATCATCTACACGACATAGCCCTGAATTTTCCAATGCGCAGCTCTTTGCAAAAGAGAGATATTGGCAAGGAAAAGCTGTCTTGTACCATTGCATTTTTCTCCCAAACGAAGGGCACTAGAAAGAAAATTTTAAAGCCTCCTGTTAGGCCATCATCTACACGACATATCCCTGAATTTTCCAATGCGCAGCTCTTTGCAAAAGAGAGATATTGGCAAGGAAAAGCTGTCTTGTACCTTTGCATTTTTCTCCCAAACGAAGGTCACTAGAAAGAAAATTTTAAAGCCTCCTGTTAGGCCATCATCTACACGACATAGCCCTGAATTTTCCAATGCGCAGCTCTTTGCAAAAGAGAGATATTGGCAAGGAAAAGCTGTCTTGTACCATTGCATTTTTCTCCCAAACGAAGGACACTAGAAAGAAAATTTTAAAGCCTCCTGTTAGGCCATCATCTACACGACATAGCCCTGAATTTTCCAATGCGCAGCTCTTTGCAAAAGAGAGATATTGGCAAGGAAAAGCTGTCTTGTACCATTGCATTTTTCTCCCAAACGAAGGACACTAGAAAGAAAATTTTAAAGCCTCCTGTTAGGCCATCATCTACACGACATAGCCCTGAATTTTCCAATGCGCAGCTCTTTGCAAAAGAGAGATATTGGCAAGGAAAAGCTGTCTTGTACCATTGCATTTTTCTCCCAAACGAAGGACACTAGAAAGAACATTTTAAAGCCTCCTGTTAGGCCATCATCTACACGACATTGCCCTGAATTTTCCAATGCGCAGCTCTTTGCAAAAGAGAGATATTGGCAAGGAAAAGCTGTCTTGTACCTTTGCATTTTTCTCCCAAACGAAGGTCACTAGAAAGAAAATTTTAAAGCCTCCTGTTAGGCCATCATCTACACGACATAGCCCTGAATTTTCCAATGCGCAGCTCTTTGCAAAAGAGAGATATTGGCAAGGAAAAGCTGTCTTGTACCTTTGCATTTTTCTCCCAAACGAAGGTCACTAGAAAGAAAATTTTAAAGCCTCCTGTTAGGCCATCATCTACACGACATAGCCCTGAATTTTCCAATGCGCAGCTCTTTGCAAAAGAGAGATATTGGCAAGGAAAAGCTGTCTTGTACCATTGCATTTTTCTCCCAAACGAAGGACACTAGAAAGAATATTTTAAAGCCTCCTGTTAGGCCATCATCTACACGACATAGCCCTGAATTTTCCAATGCGCAGCTCTTTGCAAAAGAGAGATATTGGCAAGGAAAAGCTGTCTTGTACCTTTGCATTTTTCTACCAAACGAAGGTCACTAGAAAGAAAATTTTAAAGCCTCCTGTTAGGCCATCATCTACACGACATAGCCCTGAATTTTCCAATGCGTAGCTCTTTGCAAAAGAGAGATATTGGCAAGGAAAAGCTGTCTTGTACCTTTGCATTTTTCTCCCAAACGAAGGACACTAGAAAGAAAATTTTAAAGCCTCCTGTTAGGCCATCATCTACACGACATAGCCCTGAATTTTCCAATGCGCAGCTCTTTGCAAAAGAGAGATATTGGCAAGGAAAAGCTGTCTTGTACCATTGCATTTTTCTCCCAAACGAAGGGCACTAGAAAGAAAATTTTAAAGCCTCCTGTTAGGCCATCATCTACACGACATAGCCCTGAATTTTCCAATGCGCAGCTCTTTGCAAAAGAGAGATATTGGCAAGGAAAAGCTGTCTTGTACCTTTGCATTTTTCTCCCAAACGAAGGTCACTAGAAAGAAAATTTTAAAGCCTCCTGTTAGGCCATCATCTACACGACATAGCCCTGAATTTTCCAATGCGCAGCTCTTTGCAAAAGAGAGATATTGGCAAGGAAAAGCTGTCTTGTACCTTTGCATTTTTCTCCCAAACGAAGGTCACTAGAAAGAAAATTTTAAAGCCTCCTGTTAGGCCATCATCTACACGACATAGCCCTGAATTTTCCAATGCGCAGCTCTTTGCAAAAGAGAAATATTGGCAAGGAAAAGCTGTCTTGTACCATTGCATTTTTCTCCCAAACGAAGGACACTAGAAAGAAAATTTTAAAGCCTCCTGTTAGGCCATCATCTACACGACATAGCCCTAAATTTTCCAATGCGCAGCTCTTTGCAAAAGAGAGATATTGGCAAGGAAAAGCTGTCTTGTACCTTTGCATTTTTCTCCCAAACGAAGGTCACTAGAAAGAAAATTTTAAAGCCTCCTGTTAGGCCATCATCTACACGACATAGCCCTGAATTTTCCAATGCGCAGCTCTTTGCAAAAGAGAGATATTGGCAAGGAAAAGCTGTCTTGTACCATTGCATTTTTCTCCCAAACGAAGGACACTAGAAAGAACATTTTAAAGCCTCCTGTTAGGCCATCATCTACACGACATAGCCCTGAATTTTCCAATGCGCAGCTCTTTGCAAAAGAGAGATATTGGCAAGGAAAAGCTGTCTTGTACCATTGCATTTTTCTCCCAAACGAAGGGCACTAGAAAGAAAATTTTAAAGCCTCCTGTTAGGCCATCATCTACACGACATAGCCCTGAATTTTCCAATGCGCAGCTCTTTGCAAAAGAGAGATATTGGCAAGGAAAAGCTGTCTTGTACCTTTGCATTTTTCTCCCAAACGAAGGTCACTAGAAAGAAAATTTTAAAGCCTCCTGTTAGGCCATCATCTACACGACATAGCCCTGAATTTTCCAATGCGCAGCTCTTTGCAAAAGAGAGATATTGGCAAGGAAAAGCTGTCTTGTACCTTTGCATTTTTCTCCCAAACGAAGGTCACTAGAAAGAAAATTTTAAAGCCTCCTGTTAGGCCATCATCTACACGACATAGCCCTGAATTTTCCAATGCGCAGCTCTTTGCAAAAGAGAGATATTGGCTAGGAAAAGCTGTCTTGTACCATTGCATTTTTCTACCAAACGAAGGACACTAGAAAGAAAATTTTAAAGCCTCCTGTTAGGCCATCATCTACACGACATAGCCCTAAATTTTCCAATGCGCAGCTCTTTGCAAAAGAGAGATATTGGCAAGGAAAAGCTGTCTTGTACCTTTGCATTTTTCTCCCAAACGAAGGTCACTAGAAAGAAAATTTTAAAGCCTCCTGTTAGGCCATCATCTACACGACATAGCCCTGAATTTTCCAATGCGCAGCTCTTTGCAAAAGAGAGATATTGGCAAGGAAAAGCTGTCTTGTACCATTGCATTTTTCTCCCAAACGAAGGGCACTAGAAAGAAAATTTTAAAGCCTCCTGTTAGGCCATCATCTACACGACATATCCCTGAATTTTCCAATGCGCAGCTCTTTGCAAAAGAGAGATATTGGCAAGGAAAAGCTGTCTTGTACCTTTGCATTTTTCTCCCAAACGAAGGTCACTAGAAAGAAAATTTTAAAGCCTCCTGTTAGGCCATCATCTACACGACATAGCCCTGAATTTTCCAATGCGCAGCTCTTTGCAAAAGAGAGATATTGGCAAGGAAAAGCTGTCTTGTACCATTGCATTTTTCTCCCAAACGAAGGACACTAGAAAGAAAATTTTAAAGCCTCCTGTTAGGCCATCATCTACACGACATAGCCCTGAATTTTCCAATGCGCAGCTCTTTGCAAAAGAGAGATATTGGCAAGGAAAAGCTGTCTTGTACCATTGCATTTTTCTCCCAAACGAAGGACACTAGAAAGAACATTTTAAAGCCTCCTGTTAGGCCATCATCTACACGACATAGCCCTGAATTTTCCAATGCGCAGCTCTTTGCAAAAGAGAGATATTGGCAAGGAAAAGCTGTCTTGTACCATTGCATTTTTCTCCCAAACGAAGGACACTAGAAAGAAAATTTTAAAGCCTCCTGTTAGGCCATCATCTACACGACATAGCCCTGAATTTTCCAATGCGCAGCTCTTTGCAAAAGAGAGATATTGGCAAGGAAAAGCTGTCTTGTACCTTTGCATTTTTCTCCCAAACGAAGGTCACTAGAAAGAAAATTTTAAAGCCTCCTGTTAGGCCATCATCTACACGACATAGCCCTGAATTTTCCAATGCGCAGCTCTTTGCAAAAGAGAGATATTGGCAAGGAAAAGCTGTCTTGTACCATTGCATTTTTCTCCCAAACGAAGGACACTAGAAAGAAAATTTTAAAGCCTCCTGTTAGGCCATCATCTACACGACATAGCCCTGAATTTTCCAATGCGCAGCTCTTTGCAAAAGAGAGATATTGGCAAGGAAAAGCTGTCTTGTACCATTGCATTTTTCTCCCAAACGAAGGACACTAGAAAGAACATTTTAAAGCCTCCTGTTAGGCCATCATCTACACGACATAGCCCTGAATTTTCCAATGCGCAGCTCTTTGCAAAAGAGAGATATTGGCAAGGAAAAGCTGTCTTGTACCTTTGCATTTTTCTCCCAAACGAAGGACACTAGAAAGAAAATTTTAAAGCCTACTGTTAGGCCATCATCTACACGACATAGCCCTGAATTTTCCAATGCGCAGCTCTTTGCAAAAGAGAGATATTGGCAAGGAAAAGCTGTCTTGTACCTTTGCATTTTTCTCCCAAACGAAGGTCACTAGAAAGAAAATTTTAAAGCCTCCTGTTAGGCCATCATCTACACGACATAGCCCTGAATTTTCCAATGCGCAGCTCTTTGCAAAAGAGAGATATTGGCAAGGAAAAGCTGTCTTGTACCTTTGCATTTTTCTCCCAAACGAAGGTCACTAGAAAGAAAATTTTAAAGCCTCCTGTTAGGCCATCATCTACACGACATAGCCCTGAATTTTCCAATGCGCAGCTCTTTGCAAAAGAGAGATATTGGCAAGGAAAAGCTGTCTTGTACCATTGCATTTTTCTCCCAAACGAAGGACACTAGAAAGAAAATTTTAAAGCCTCCTGTTAGGCCATCATCTACACGACATAGCCCTGAATTTTCCAATGCGCAGCTCTTTGCAAAAGAGAGATATTGGCAAGGAAAAGCTGTCTTGTACCATTGCATTTTTCTCCCAAACGAAGGACACTAGAAAGAACATTTTAAAGCCTCCTGTTAGGCCATCATCTACACGACATAGCCCTGAATTTTCCATTGCGCAGCTCTTTGCAAAAGAGAGATATTGGCAAGGAAAAGCTGTCTTGTACCTTTGCATTTTTCTCCCAAACGAAGGTCACTAGAAAGAAAATTTTAAAGCCTCCTGTTAGGCCATCATCTACACGACATAGCCCTGAATTTTCCAATGCGCAGCTCTTTGCAAAAGAGAGATATTGGCAAGGAAAAGCTGTCTTGTACCATTGCATTTTTCTCCCAAACGAAGGACACTAGAAAGAAAATTTTAAAGCCTCCTGTTAGGCCATCATCTACACGACATAGCCCTGAATTTTCCAATGCGCAGCTCTTTGCAAAAGAGAGATATTGGCAAGGAAAAGCTGTCTTGTACCATTGCATTTTTCTCCCAAACGAAGGACACTAGAAAGAACATTTTAATGCCTCCTGTTAGGCCATCATCTACACGACATAGCCCTGAATTTTCCAATGCGCAGCTCTTTGCAAAAGAGAGATATTGGCAATGAAAAGCTGTCTTGTACCTTTGCATTTTTCTCCCAAACGAAGGTCACTAGAAAGAAAATTTTAAAGCCTTCTGTTAGGCCATCATCTACACGACATAGCCCTGAATTTTCCAATGCGCAGCTCTTTGCAAAAGAGAGATATTGGCAAGGAAAAGCTGTCTTGTACCATTGCATTTTTCTCCCAAACGAAGGTCACTAGAAAGAAAATTTTAAAGCCTTCTGTTAGGCCATCATCTACACGACATAGCCCTGAATTTTCCAATGCGCAGCTCTTTGCAAAAGAGAGATATTGGCAAGGAAAAGCTGTCTTGTACCATTGCATTTTTCTCCCAAACGAAGGGAACTAGAAAGAAAATTTTAAAGCCTCCTGTTAGGCCATCATCTACACGACATAGCCCTGAATTTTCCAATGCGCAGCTCTTTGCAAAAGAGAGATATTGGCAAGGAAAAGCTGTCTTGTACCTTTGCATTTTTCTCCCAAACGAAGGTCACTAGAAAGAAAATTTTAAAGCCTCCTGTTAGGCCATCATCTACACGACATAGCCCTGAATTTTCCAATGCGCAGCTCTTTGCAAAAGAGAGATATTGGCAAGGAAAAGCTGTCTTGTACCTTTGCATTTTTCTCCCAAACGAAGGTCACTAGAAAGAAAATTTTAAAGCCTCCTGTTAGGCCATCATCTACACGACATAGCCCTGAATTTTCCAATGCGCAGCTCTTTGCAAAAGAGAGATATTGGCAAGGAAAAGCTGTCTTGTACCATTGCATTTTTCTCCCAAACGAAGGACACTAGAAAGAACATTTTAAAGCCTCCTGTTAGGCCATCATCTACACGACATAGCCCTGAATTTTCCAATGCGCAGCTCTTTGCAAAAGAGAGATATTGGCAAGGAAAAGCTGTCTTGTACCTTTGCATTTTTCTCCCAAACGAAGGACACTAGAAAGAAAATTTTAAAGCCTACTGTTAGGCCATCATCTACACGACATAGCCATGAATTTTCCAATGCGCAGCTCTTTGCAAAAGAGAGATATTGGCAAGGAAAAGCTGTCTTGTACCTTTGCATTTTTCTCCCAAACGAAGGTCACTAGAAAGAAAATTTTAAAGCCTCCTGTTAGGCCATCATCTACACGACATAGCCCTGAATTTTCCAATGCGCAGCTCTTTGCAAAAGAGAGATATTGGCAAGGAAAAGCTGTCTTGTACCATTGCATTTTTCTCCCAAACGAAGGGCACTAGAAAGAAAATTTTAAAGCCTCCTGTTAGGCCATCATCTACACGACATAGCCCTGAATTTTCCAATGCGCAGCTCTTTGCAAAAGAGAGATATTGGCAAGGAAAAGCTGTCTTGTACCATTGCATTTTTCTCCCAAACGAAGGACACTAGAAAGAACATTTTAATGCCTCTTGTTAGGCCATCATCTACACGACATAGCCCTGAATTTTCCAATGCGCAGCTCTTTGCAAAAGAGAGATATTGGCAAGGAAAAGCTGTCTTGTACCTTTGCATTTTTCTCCCAAACGAAGGTCACTAGAAAGAAAATTTTAAAGCCTTCTGTTAGGCCATCATCTACACGACATAGCCCTGAATTTTCCAATGCGCAGCTCTTTGCAAAAGAGAGATATTGGCAAGGAAAAGCTGTCTTGTACCATTGCATTTTTCTCCCAAACGAAGGGAACTAGAAAGAAAATTTTAAAGCCTCCTGTTAGGCCATCATCTACACGACATAGCCCTGAATTTTCCAATGCGCAGCTCTTTGCAAAAGAGAGATATTGGCAAGGAAAAGCTGTCTTGTACCTTTGCATTTTTCTCCCAAACGAAGGTCACTAGAAAGAAAATTTTAAAGCCTCCTGTTAGGCCATCATCTACACGACATAGCCCTGAATTTTCCAATGCGCAGCTCTTTGCAAAAGAGAGATATTGGCAAGGAAAAGCTGTCTTGTACCTTTGCATTTTTCTCCCAAACGAAGGTCACTAGAAAGAAAATTTTAAAGCCTCCTGTTAGGCCATCATCTACACGACATAGCCCTGAATTTTCCAATGCGCAGCTCTTTGCAAAAGAGAGATATTGGCAAGGAAAAGCTGTCTTGTACCATTGCATTTTTCTCCCAAACGAAGGACACTAGAAAGAACATTTTAAAGCCTCCTGTTAGGCCATCATCTACACGACATAGCCCTGAATTTTCCAATGCGCAGCTCTTTGCAAAAGAGAGATATTGGCAAGGAAAAGCTGTCTTGTACCTTTGCATTTTTCTCCCAAACGAAGGACACTAGAAAGAAAATTTTAAAGCCTACTGTTAGGCCATCATCTACACGACATAGCCCTGAATTTTCCAATGCGCAGCTCTTTGCAAAAGAGAGATATTGGCAAGGAAAAGCTGTCTTGTACCTTTGCATTTTTCTCCCAAACGAAGGTCACTAGAAAGAAAATTTTAAAGCCTCCTGTTAGGCCATCATCTACACGACATAGCCCTGAATTTTCCAATGCGCAGCTCTTTGCAAAAGAGAGATATTGGCAAGGAAAAGCTGTCTTGTACCATTGCATTTTTCTCCCAAACGAAGGGCACTAGAAAGAAAATTTTAAAGCCTCCTGTTAGGCCATCATCTACACGACATAGCCCTGAATTTTCCAATGCGCAGCTCTTTGCAAAAGAGAGATATTGGCAAGGAAAAGCTGTCTTGTACCTTTGCATTTTTCTCCCAAACGAAGGTCACTAGAAAGAAAATTTTAAAGCCTCCTGTTAGGCCATCATCTACACGACATAGCCCTGAATTTTCCAATGCGCAGCTCTTTGCAAAAGAGAGATATTGGCAAGGAAAAGCTGTCTTGTACCATTGCATTTTTCTCCCAAACGAAGGACACTAGAAAGAAAATTGTAAAGCCTCCTGTTAGGCCATCATCTACACGACATAGCCCTGAATTTTCCAATGCGCAGCTCTTTGCAAAAGAGAGATATTGGCAAGGAAAAGCTGTCTTGTACCATTGCATTTTTCTCCCAAACGAAGGACACTAGAAAGAACATTTTAAAGCCTCCTGTTAGGCCATCATCTACACGACATAGCCCTGAATTTTCCAATGCGCAGCTCTTTGCAAAAGAGAGATATTGGCAAGGAAAAGCTGTCTTGTACCTTTGCATTTTTCTCCCAAACGAAGGTCACTAGAAAGAAAATTTTAAAGCCTCCTGTTAGGCCATCATCTACACGACATAGCCCTGAATTTTCCAATGCGCAGCTCTTTGCAAAAGAGAGATATTGGCAAGGAAAAGCTGTCTTGTACCATTGCATTTTTCTCCCAAACGAAGGACACTAGAAAGAATATTTTAAAGCCTCCTGTTAGGCCATCATCTACACGACATAGCCCTGAATTTTCCAATGCGCAGCTCTTTGCAAAAGAGAGATATTGGCAAGGAAAAGCTGTCTTGTACCTTTGCATTTTTCTACCAAACGAAGGTCACTAGAAAGAAAATTTTAAAACCTCCTGTTAGGCCATCATCTACACGACATAGCCCTGAATTTTCCAATGCGTAGCTCTTTGCAAAAGAGAGATATTGGCAAGGAAAAGCTGTCTTGTACCTTTGCATTTTTCTCCCAAACGAAGGACACTAGAAAGAAAATTTTAAAGCCTCCTGTTAGGCCATCATCTACACGACATAGCCCTGAATTTTCCAATGCGCAGCTCTTTGCAAAAGAGAGATATTGGCAAGGAAAAGCTGTCTTGTACCATTGCATTTTTCTCCCAAACGAAGGACACTAGAAAGAAAATTTTAAAGCCTCCTGTTAGGCCATCATCTACACGACATAGCCCTGAATTTTCCAATGCGCAGCTCTTTGCAAAAGAGAGATATTGGCAAGGAAAAGCTGTCTTGTACCATTGCATTTTTCTCCCAAACGAAGGACACTAGAAAGAACATTTTAATGCCTCCTGTTAGGCCATCATCTACACGACATAGCCCTGAATTTTCCAATGCGCAGCTCTTTGCAAAAGAGAGATATTGGCAATGAAAAGCTGTCTTGTACCTTTGCATTTTTCTCCCAAACGAAGGTCACTAGAAAGAAAATTTTAAAGCCTTCTGTTAGGCCATCATCTACACGACATAGCCCTGAATTTTCCAATGCGCAGCTCTTTGCAAAAGAGAGATATTGGCAAGGAAAAGCTGTCTTGTACCATTGCATTTTTCTCCCAAACGAAGGGAACTAGAAAGAAAATTTTAAAGCCTCCTGTTAGGCCATCATCTACACGACATAGCCCTGAATTTTCCAATGCGCAGCTCTTTGCAAAAGAGAGATATTGGCAAGGAAAAGCTGTCTTGTACCTTTGCATTTTTCTCCCAAACGAAGGTCACTAGAAAGAAAATTTTAAAGCCTCCTGTTAGGCCATCATCTACACGACATAGCCCTGAATTTTCCAATGCGCAGCTCTTTGCAAAAGAGAGATATTGGCAAGGAAAAGCTGTCTTGTACCTTTGCATTTTTCTCCCAAACGAAGGTCACTAGAAAGAAAATTTTAAAGCCTCCTGTTAGGCCATCATCTACACGACATAGCCCTGAATTTTCCAATGCGCAGCTCTTTGCAAAAGAGAGATATTGGCAAGGAAAAGCTGTCTTGTACCATTGCATTTTTCTCCCAAACGAAGGACACTAGAAAGAACATTTTAAAGCCTCCTGTTAGGCCATCATCTACACGACATAGCCCTGAATTTTCCAATGCGCAGCTCTTTGCAAAAGAGAGATATTGGCAAGGAAAAGCTGTCTTGTACCTTTGCATTTTTCTCCCAAACGAAGGTCACTAGAAAGAAAATTTTAAAGCCTCCTGTTAGGCCATCATCTACACGACATAGCCCTGAATTTTCCAATGCGCAGCTCTTTGCAAAAGAGAGATATTGGCAAGGAAAAGCTGTCTTGTACCATTGCATTTTTCTCCCAAACGAAGGACACTAGAAAGAAAATTGTAAAGCCTCCTGTTAGGCCATCATCTACACGACATAGCCCTGAATTTTCCAATGCGCAGCTCTTTGCAAAAGAGAGATATTGGCAAGGAAAAGCTGTCTTGTACCATTGCATTTTTCTCCCAAACGAAGGACACTAGAAAGAACATTTTAAAGCCTCCTGTTAGGCCATCATCTACACGACATAGCCCTGAATTTTCCAATGCGCAGCTCTTTGCAAAAGAGAGATATTGGCAAGGAAAAGCTGTCTTGTACCTTTGCATTTTTCTCCCAAACGAAGGTCACTAGAAAGAAAATTTTAAAGCCTCCTGTTAGGCCATCATCTACACGACATAGCCCTGAATTTTCCAATGCGCAGCTCTTTGCAAAAGAGAGATATTGGCAAGGAAAAGCTGTCTTGTACCATTGCATTTTTCTCCCAAACGAAGGACACTAGAAAGAATATTTTAAAGCCTCCTGTTAGGCCATCATCTACACGACATAGCCCTGAATTTTCCAATGCGCAGCTCTTTGCAAAAGAGAGATATTGGCAAGGAAAAGCTGTCTTGTACCTTTGCATTTTTCTACCAAACGAAGGTCACTAGAAAGAAAATTTTAAAACCTCCTGTTAGGCCATCATCTACACGACATAGCCCTGAATTTTCCAATGCGTAGCTCTTTGCAAAAGAGAGATATTGGCAAGGAAAAGCTGTCTTGTACCTTTGCATTTTTCTCCCAAACGAAGGACACTAGAAAGAAAATTTTAAAGCCTCCTGTTAGGCCATCATCTACACGACATAGCCCTGAATTTTCCAATGCGCAGCTCTTTGCAAAAGAGAGATATTGGCAAGGAAAAGCTGTCTTGTACCATTGCATTTTTCTCCCAAACGAAGGACACTAGAAAGAAAATTTTAAAGCCTCCTGTTAGGCCATCATCTACACGACATAGCCCTGAATTTTCCAATGCGCAGCTCTTTGCAAAAGAGAGATATTGGCAAGGAAAAGCTGTCTTGTACCATTGCATTTTTCTCCCAAACGAAGGACACTAGAAAGAACATTTTAATGCCTCCTGTTAGGCCATCATCTACACGACATAGCCCTGAATTTTCCAATGCGCAGCTCTTTGCAAAAGAGAGATATTGGCAATGAAAAGCTGTCTTGTACCTTTGCATTTTTCTCCCAAACGAAGGTCACTAGAAAGAAAATTTTAAAGCCTTCTGTTAGGCCATCATCTACACGACATAGCCCTGAATTTTCCAATGCGCAGCTCTTTGCAAAAGAGAGATATTGGCAAGGAAAAGCTGTCTTGTACCTTTGCATTTTTCTCCCAAACGAAGGTCACTAGAAAGAAAATTTTAAAGCCTCCTGTTAGGCCATCATCTACACGACATAGCCCTGAATTTTCCAATGCGCAGCTCTTTGCAAAAGAGAGATATTGGCAAGGAAAAGCTGTCTTGTACCTTTGCATTTTTCTCCCAAACGAAGGTCACTAGAAAGAAAATTTTAAAGCCTCCTGTTAGGCCATCATCTACACGACATAGCCCTGAATTTTCCAATGCGCAGCTCTTTGCAAAAGAGAGATATTGGCAAGGAAAAGCTGTCTTGTACCATTGCATTTTTCTCCCAAACGAAGGACACTAGAAAGAACATTTTAAAGCCTCCTGTTAGGCCATCATCTACACGACATAGCCCTGAATTTTCCAATGCGCAGCTCTTTGCAAAAGAGAGATATTGGCAAGGAAAAGCTGTCTTGTACCTTTGCATTTTTCTCCCAAACGAAGGACACTAGAAAGAAAATTTTAAAGCCTACTGTTAGGCCATCATCTACACGACATAGCCATGAATTTTCCAATGCGCAGCTCTTTGCAAAAGAGAGATATTGGCAAGGAAAAGCTGTCTTGTACCTTTGCATTTTTCTCCCAAACGAAGGTCACTAGAAAGAAAATTTTAAAGCCTCCTGTTAGGCCATCATCTACACGACATAGCCCTGAATTTTCCAATGCGCAGCTCTTTGCAAAAGAGAGATATTGGCAAGGAAAAGCTGTCTTGTACCATTGCATTTTTCTCCCAAACGAAGGGCACTAGAAAGAAAATTTTAAAGCCTCCTGTTAGGCCATCATCTACACGACATAGCCCTGAATTTTCCAATGCGCAGCTCTTTGCAAAAGAGAGATATTGGCAAGGAAAAGCTGTCTTGTACCATTGCATTTTTCTCCCAAACGAAGGACACTAGAAAGAACATTTTAATGCCTCTTGTTAGGCCATCATCTACACGACATAGCCCTGAATTTTCCAATGCGCAGCTCTTTGCAAAAGAGAGATATTGGCAAGGAAAAGCTGTCTTGTACCTTTGCATTTTTCTCCCAAACGAAGGTCACTAGAAAGAAAATTTTAAAGCCTTCTGTTAGGCCATCATCTACACGACATAGCCCTGAATTTTCCAATGCGCAGCTCTTTGCAAAAGAGAGATATTGGCAAGGAAAAGCTGTCTTGTACCATTGCATTTTTCTCCCAAACGAAGGGAACTAGAAAGAAAATTTTAAAGCCTCCTGTTAGGCCATCATCTACACGACATAGCCCTGAATTTTCCAATGCGCAGCTCTTTGCAAAAGAGAGATATTGGCAAGGAAAAGCTGTCTTGTACCTTTGCATTTTTCTCCCAAACGAAGGTCACTAGAAAGAAAATTTTAAAGCCTCCTGTTAGGCCATCATCTACACGACATAGCCCTGAATTTTCCAATGCGCAGCTCTTTGCAAAAGAGAGATATTGGCAAGGAAAAGCTGTCTTGTACCTTTGCATTTTTCTCCCAAACGAAGGTCACTAGAAAGAAAATTTTAAAGCCTCCTGTTAGGCCATCATCTACACGACATAGCCCTGAATTTTCCAATGCGCAGCTCTTTGCAAAAGAGAGATATTGGCAAGGAAAAGCTGTCTTGTACCATTGCATTTTTCTCCCAAACGAAGGACACTAGAAAGAACATTTTAAAGCCTCCTGTTAGGCCATCATCTACACGACATAGCCCTGAATTTTCCAATGCGCAGCTCTTTGCAAAAGAGAGATATTGGCAAGGAAAAGCTGTCTTGTACCTTTGCATTTTTCTCCCAAACGAAGGACACTAGAAAGAAAATTTTAAAGCCTACTGTTAGGCCATCATCTACACGACATAGCCCTGAATTTTCCAATGCGCAGCTCTTTGCAAAAGAGAGATATTGGCAAGGAAAAGCTGTCTTGTACCTTTGCATTTTTCTCCCAAACGAAGGTCACTAGAAAGAAAATTTTAAAGCCTCCTGTTAGGCCATCATCTACACGACATAGCCCTGAATTTTCCAATGCGCAGCTCTTTGCAAAAGAGAGATATTGGCAAGGAAAAGCTGTCTTGTACCATTGCATTTTTCTCCCAAACGAAGGGCACTAGAAAGAAAATTTTAAAGCCTCCTGTTAGGCCATCATCTACACGACATAGCCCTGAATTTTCCAATGCGCAGCTCTTTGCAAAAGAGAGATATTGGCAAGGAAAAGCTGTCTTGTACCTTTGCATTTTTCTCCCAAACGAAGGTCACTAGAAAGAAAATTTTAAAGCCTCCTGTTAGGCCATCATCTACACGACATAGCCCTGAATTTTCCAATGCGCAGCTCTTTGCAAAAGAGAGATATTGGCAAGGAAAAGCTGTCTTGTACCATTGCATTTTTCTCCCAAACGAAGGACACTAGAAAGAAAATTGTAAAGCCTCCTGTTAGGCCATCATCTACACGACATAGCCCTGAATTTTCCAATGCGCAGCTCTTTGCAAAAGAGAGATATTGGCAAGGAAAAGCTGTCTTGTACCATTGCATTTTTCTCCCAAACGAAGGACACTAGAAAGAACATTTTAAAGCCTCCTGTTAGGCCATCATCTACACGACATAGCCCTGAATTTTCCAATGCGCAGCTCTTTGCAAAAGAGAGATATTGGCAAGGAAAAGCTGTCTTGTACCTTTGCATTTTTCTCCCAAACGAAGGTCACTAGAAAGAAAATTTTAAAGCCTCCTGTTAGGCCATCATCTACACGACATAGCCCTGAATTTTCCAATGCGCAGCTCTTTGCAAAAGAGAGATATTGGCAAGGAAAAGCTGTCTTGTACCATTGCATTTTTCTCCCAAACGAAGGACACTAGAAAGAATATTTTAAAGCCTCCTGTTAGGCCATCATCTACACGACATAGCCCTGAATTTTCCAATGCGCAGCTCTTTGCAAAAGAGAGATATTGGCAAGGAAAAGCTGTCTTGTACCTTTGCATTTTTCTCCCAAACGAAGGTCACTAGAAAGAAAATTTTAAAGCCTCCTGTTAGGCCATCATCTACACGACATAGCCCTGAATTTTCCAATGCGCAGCTCTTTGCAAAAGAGAGATATTGGCAAGGAAAAGCTGTCTTGTACCTTTGCATTTTTCTCCCAAACGAAGGTCACTAGAAAGAAAATTTTAAAGCCTCCTGTTAGGCCATCATCTACACGACATAGCCCTGAATTTTCCAATGCGCAGCTCTTTGCAAAAGAGAGATATTGGCTAGGAAAAGCTGTCTTGTACCATTGCATTTTTCTACCAAACGAAGGACACTAGAAAGAAAATTTTAAAGCCTCCTGTTAGGCCATCATCTACACGACATAGCCCTAAATTTTCCAATGCGCAGCTCTTTGCAAAAGAGAGATATTGGCAAGGAAAAGCTGTCTTGTACCATTGCATTTTTCTCCCAAACGAAGGGCACTAGAAAGAAAATTTTAAAGCCTCCTGTTAGGCCATCATCTACACGACATAGCCCTGAATTTTCCAATGCGCAGCTCTTTGCAAAAGAGAGATATTGGCAAGGAAAAGCTGTCTTGTACCTTTGCATTTTTCTCCCAAACGAAGGTCACTAGAAAGAAAATTTTAAAGCCTCCTGTTAGGCCATCATCTACACGACATAGCCCTGAATTTTCCAATGCGCAGCTCTTTGCAAAAGAGAGATATTGGCAAGGAAAAGCTGTCTTGTACCATTGCATTTTTCTCCCAAACGAAGGACACTAGAAAGAAAATTTTAAAGCCTCCTGTTAGGCCATCATCTACACGACATAGCCCTGAATTTTCCAATGCGCAGCTCTTTGCAAAAGAGAGATATTGGCAAGGAAAAGCTGTCTTGTACCATTGCATTTTTCTCCCAAACGAAGGACACTAGAAAGAACATTTTAAAGCCTCCTGTTAGGCCATCATCTACACGACATAGCCCTGAATTTTCCAATGCGCAGCTCTTTGCAAAAGAGAGATATTGGCAAGGAAAAGCTGTCTTGTACCTTTGCATTTTTCTCCCAAACGAAGGTCACTAGAAAGAAAATTTTAAAGCCTCCTGTTAGGCCATCATCTACACGACATAGCCCTGAATTTTCCAATGCGCAGCTCTTTGCAAAAGAGAGATATTGGCAAGGAAAAGCTGTCTTGTACCATTGCATTTTTCTCCCAAACGAAGGACACTAGAAAGAATATTTTAAAGCCTCCTGTTAGGCCATCATCTACACGACATAGCCCTGAATTTTCCAATGCGCAGCTCTTTGCAAAAGAGAGATATTGGCAAGGAAAAGCTGTCTTGTACCTTTGCATTTTTCTACCAAACGAAGGTCACTAGAAAGAAAATTTTAAAGCCTCCTGTTAGGCCATCATCTACACGACATAGCCCTGAATTTTCCAATGCGTAGCTCTTTGCAAAAGAGAGATATTGGCAAGGAAAAGCTGTCTTGTACCTTTGCATTTTTCTCCCAAACGAAGGACACTAGAAAGAAAATTTTAAAGCCTCCTGTTAGGCCATCATCTACACGACATAGCCCTGAATTTTCCAATGCGCAGCTCTTTGCAAAAGAGAGATATTGGCAAGGAAAAGCTGTCTTGTACCATTGCATTTTTCTCCCAAACGAAGGGCACTAGAAAGAAAATTTTAAAGCCTCCTGTTAGGCCATCATCTACACGACATAGCCCTGAATTTTCCAATGCGCAGCTCTTTGCAAAAGAGAGATATTGGCAAGGAAAAGCTGTCTTGTACCTTTGCATTTTTCTCCCAAACGAAGGTCACTAGAAAGAAAATTTTAAAGCCTCCTGTTAGGCCATCATCTACACGACATAGCCCTGAATTTTCCAATGCGCAGCTCTTTGCAAAAGAGAGATATTGGCAAGGAAAAGCTGTCTTGTACCTTTGCATTTTTCTCCCAAACGAAGGTCACTAGAAAGAAAATTTTAAAGCCTCCTGTTAGGCCATCATCTACACGACATAGCCCTGAATTTTCCAATGCGCAGCTCTTTGCAAAAGAGAAATATTGGCAAGGAAAAGCTGTCTTGTACCATTGCATTTTTCTCCCAAACGAAGGACACTAGAAAGAAAATTTTAAAGCCTCCTGTTAGGCCATCATCTACACGACATAGCCCTAAATTTTCCAATGCGCAGCTCTTTGCAAAAGAGAGATATTGGCAAGGAAAAGCTGTCTTGTACCTTTGCATTTTTCTCCCAAACGAAGGTCACTAGAAAGAAAATTTTAAAGCCTCCTGTTAGGCCATCATCTACACGACATAGCCCTGAATTTTCCAATGCGCAGCTCTTTGCAAAAGAGAGATATTGGCAAGGAAAAGCTGTCTTGTACCATTGCATTTTTCTCCCAAACGAAGGACACTAGAAAGAACATTTTAAAGCCTCCTGTTAGGCCATCATCTACACGACATAGCCCTGAATTTTCCAATGCGCAGCTCTTTGCAAAAGAGAGATATTGGCAAGGAAAAGCTGTCTTGTACCATTGCATTTTTCTCCCAAACGAAGGGCACTAGAAAGAAAATTTTAAAGCCTCCTGTTAGGCCATCATCTACACGACATAGCCCTGAATTTTCCAATGCGCAGCTCTTTGCAAAAGAGAGATATTGGCAAGGAAAAGCTGTCTTGTACCTTTGCATTTTTCTCCCAAACGAAGGTCACTAGAAAGAAAATTTTAAAGCCTCCTGTTAGGCCATCATCTACACGACATAGCCCTGAATTTTCCAATGCGCAGCTCTTTGCAAAAGAGAGATATTGGCAAGGAAAAGCTGTCTTGTACCATTGCATTTTTCTCCCAAACGAAGGGCACTAGAAAGAAAATTTTAAAGCCTCCTGTTAGGCCATCATCTACACGACATATCCCTGAATTTTCCAATGCGCAGCTCTTTGCAAAAGAGAGATATTGGCAAGGAAAAGCTGTCTTGTACCTTTGCATTTTTCTCCCAAACGAAGGTCACTAGAAAGAAAATTTTAAAGCCTCCTGTTAGGCCATCATCTACACGACATAGCCCTGAATTTTCCAATGCGCAGCTCTTTGCAAAAGAGAGATATTGGCAAGGAAAAGCTGTCTTGTACCATTGCATTTTTCTCCCAAACGAAGGACACTAGAAAGAAAATTTTAAAGCCTCCTGTTAGGCCATCATCTACACGACATAGCCCTGAATTTTCCAATGCGCAGCTCTTTGCAAAAGAGAGATATTGGCAAGGAAAAGCTGTCTTGTACCATTGCATTTTTCTCCCAAACGAAGGACACTAGAAAGAACATTTTAAAGCCTCCTGTTAGGCCATCATCTACACGACATAGCCCTGAATTTTCCAATGCGTAGCTCTTTGCAAAAGAGAGATATTGGCAAGGAAAAGCTGTCTTGTACCTTTGCATTTATCTCCCAAACGAAGGTCACTAGAAAGAAAATTTTAAAGCCTCCTGTTAGGCCATCATCTACACGACATAGCCCTGAATTTTCCAATGCGCAGCTCTTTGCAAAAGAGAGATATTGGCAAGGAAAAGCTGTCTTGTACCTTTGCATTTTTCTACCAAACGAAGGTCACTAGAAAGAAAATTTTAAAACCTCCTGTTAGGCCATCATCTACACGACATAGCCCTGAATTTTCCAATGCGTAGCTCTTTGCAAAAGAGAGATATTGGCAAGGAAAAGCTGTCTTGTACCTTTGCATTTTTCTCCCAAACGAAGGACACTAGAAAGAAAATTTTAAAGCCTCCTGTTAGGCCATCATCTACACGACATAGCCCTGAATTTTCCAATGCGCAGCTCTTTGCAAAAGAGAGATATTGGCAAGGAAAAGCTGTCTTGTACCATTGCATTTTTCTCCCAAACGAAGGGCACTAGAAAGAAAATGTTAAAGCCTCCTGTTAGGCCATCATCTACACGACATAGCCCTGAATTTTCCAATGCGCAGCTCTTTGCAAAAGAGAGATATTGGCAAGGAAAAGCTGTCTTGTACCTTTGCATTTTTCTCCCAAACGAAGGTCACTAGAAAGAAAATTTTAAAGCCTCCTGTTAGGCCATCATCTACACGACATAGCCCTGAATTTTCCAATGCGCAGCTCTTTGCAAAAGAGAGATATTGGCAAGGAAAAGCTGTCTTGTACCTTTGCATTTTTCTCCCAAACGAAGGTCACTAGAAAGAAAATTTTAAAGCCTCCTGTTAGGCCATCATCTACACGACATAGCCCTGAATTTTCCAATGCGCAGCTCTTTGCAAAAGAGAAATATTGGCAAGGAAAAGCTGTCTTGTACCATTGCATTTTTCTCCCAAACGAAGGACACTAGAAAGAAAATTTTAAAGCCTCCTGTTAGGCCATCATCTACACGACATAGCCCTAAATTTTCCAATGCGCAGCTCTTTGCAAAAGAGAGATATTGGCAAGGAAAAGCTGTCTTGTACCTTTGCATTTTTCTCCCAAACGAAGGTCACTAGAAAGAAAATTTTAAAGCCTCCTGTTAGGCCATCATCTACACGACATAGCCCTGAATTTTCCAATGCGCAGCTCTTTGCAAAAGAGAGATATTGGCAAGGAAAAGCTGTCTTGTACCATTGCATTTTTCTCCCAAACGAAGGACACTAGAAAGAACATTTTAAAGCCTCCTGTTAGGCCATCATCTACACGACATAGCCCTGAATTTTCCAATGCGCAGCTCTTTGCAAAAGAGAGATATTGGCAAGGAAAAGCTGTCTTGTACCATTGCATTTTTCTCCCAAACGAAGGGCACTAGAAAGAAAATTTTAAAGCCTCCTGTTAGGCCATCATCTACACGACATAGCCCTGAATTTTCCAATGCGCAGCTCTTTGCAAAAGAGAGATATTGGCAAGGAAAAGCTGTCTTGTACCTTTGCATTTTTCTCCCAAACGAAGGTCACTAGAAAGAAAATTTTAAAGCCTCCTGTTAGGCCATCATCTACACGACATAGCCCTGAATTTTCCAATGCGCAGCTCTTTGCAAAAGAGAGATATTGGCAAGGAAAAGCTGTCTTGTACCTTTGCATTTTTCTCCCAAACGAAGGTCACTAGAAAGAAAATTTTAAAGCCTCCTGTTAGGCCATCATCTACACGACATAGCCCTGAATTTTCCAATGCGCAGCTCTTTGCAAAAGAGAGATATTGGCTAGGAAAAGCTGTCTTGTACCATTGCATTTTTCTACCAAACGAAGGACACTAGAAAGAAAATTTTAAAGCCTCCTGTTAGGCCATCATCTACACGACATAGCCCTAAATTTTCCAATGCGCAGCTCTTTGCAAAAGAGAGATATTGGCAAGGAAAAGCTGTCTTGTACCATTGCATTTTTCTCCCAAACGAAGGGCACTAGAAAGAAAATTTTAAAGCCTCCTGTTAGGCCATCATCTACACGACATAGCCCTGAATTTTCCAATGCGCAGCTCTTTGCAAAAGAGAGATATTGGCAAGGAAAAGCTGTCTTGTACCTTTGCATTTTTCTCCCAAACGAAGGTCACTAGAAAGAAAATTTTAAAGCCTCCTGTTAGGCCATCATCTACACGACATAGCCCTGAATTTTCCAATGCGCAGCTCTTTGCAAAAGAGAGATATTGGCAAGGAAAAGCTGTCTTGTACCATTGCATTTTTCTCCCAAACGAAGGACACTAGAAAGAAAATTTTAAAGCCTCCTGTTAGGCCATCATCTACACGACATAGCCCTGAATTTTCCAATGCGCAGCTCTTTGCAAAAGAGAGATATTGGCAAGGAAAAGCTGTCTTGTACCATTGCATTTTTCTCCCAAACGAAGGACACTAGAAAGAACATTTTAAAGCCTCCTGTTAGGCCATCATCTACACGACATAGCCCTGAATTTTCCAATGCGCAGCTCTTTGCAAAAGAGAGATATTGGCAAGGAAAAGCTGTCTTGTACCTTTGCATTTTTCTCCCAAACGAAGGTCACTAGAAAGAAAATTTTAAAGCCTCCTGTTAGGCCATCATCTACACGACATAGCCCTGAATTTTCCAATGCGCAGCTCTTTGCAAAAGAGAGATATTGGCAAGGAAAAGCTGTCTTGTACCATTGCATTTTTCTCCCAAACGAAGGACACT
Organism: Pseudophryne corroboree; assembly: GCF_028390025.1. Classification (NCBI taxonomy): domain Eukaryota; kingdom Metazoa; phylum Chordata; class Amphibia; order Anura; family Myobatrachidae; genus Pseudophryne; species Pseudophryne corroboree. The sequence continues at coordinate 129,820 of NW_026970103.1, forward strand.
AGAAAGAATATTTTAAAGCCTCCTGTTAGGCCATCATCTACACGACATAGCCCTGAATTTTCCAATGCGCAGCTCTTTGCAAAAGAGAGATATTGGCAAGGAAAAGCTGTCTTGTACCTTTGCATTTTTCTACCAAACGAAGGTCACTAGAAAGAAAATTTTAAAGCCTCCTGTTAGGCCATCATCTACACGACATAGCCCTGAATTTTCCAATGCGTAGCTCTTTGCAAAAGAGAGATATTGGCAAGGAAAAGCTGTCTTGTACCTTTGCATTTTTCTCCCAAACGAAGGACACTAGAAAGAAAATTTTAAAGCCTCCTGTTAGGCCATCATCTACACGACATAGCCCTGAATTTTCCAATGCGCAGCTCTTTGCAAAAGAGAGATATTGGCAAGGAAAAGCTGTCTTGTACCATTGCATTTTTCTCCCAAACGAAGGGCACTAGAAAGAAAATTTTAAAGCCTCCTGTTAGGCCATCATCTACACGACATAGCCCTGAATTTTCCAATGCGCAGCTCTTTGCAAAAGAGAGATATTGGCAAGGAAAAGCTGTCTTGTACCTTTGCATTTTTCTCCCAAACGAAGGTCACTAGAAAGAAAATTTTAAAGCCTCCTGTTAGGCCATCATCTACACGACATAGCCCTGAATTTTCCAATGCGCAGCTCTTTGCAAAAGAGAGATATTGGCAAGGAAAAGCTGTCTTGTACCTTTGCATTTTTCTCCCAAACGAAGGTCACTAGAAAGAAAATTTTAAAGCCTCCTGTTAGGCCATCATCTACACGACATAGCCCTGAATTTTCCAATGCGCAGCTCTTTGCAAAAGAGAAATATTGGCAAGGAAAAGCTGTCTTGTACCATTGCATTTTTCTCCCAAACGAAGGACACTAGAAAGAAAATTTTAAAGCCTCCTGTTAGGCCATCATCTACACGACATAGCCCTAAATTTTCCAATGCGCAGCTCTTTGCAAAAGAGAGATATTGGCAAGGAAAAGCTGTCTTGTACCTTTGCATTTTTCTCCCAAACGAAGGTCACTAGAAAGAAAATTTTAAAGCCTCCTGTTAGGCCATCATCTACACGACATAGCCCTGAATTTTCCAATGCGCAGCTCTTTGCAAAAGAGAGATATTGGCAAGGAAAAGCTGTCTTGTACCATTGCATTTTTCTCCCAAACGAAGGACACTAGAAAGAACATTTTAAAGCCTCCTGTTAGGCCATCATCTACACGACATAGCCCTGAATTTTCCAATGCGCAGCTCTTTGCAAAAGAGAGATATTGGCAAGGAAAAGCTGTCTTGTACCATTGCATTTTTCTCCCAAACGAAGGGCACTAGAAAGAAAATTTTAAAGCCTCCTGTTAGGCCATCATCTACACGACATAGCCCTGAATTTTCCAATGCGCAGCTCTTTGCAAAAGAGAGATATTGGCAAGGAAAAGCTGTCTTGTACCTTTGCATTTTTCTCCCAAACGAAGGTCACTAGAAAGAAAATTTTAAAGCCTCCTGTTAGGCCATCATCTACACGACATAGCCCTGAATTTTCCAATGCGCAGCTCTTTGCAAAAGAGAGATATTGGCAAGGAAAAGCTGTCTTGTACCTTTGCATTTTTCTCCCAAACGAAGGTCACTAGAAAGAAAATTTTAAAGCCTCCTGTTAGGCCATCATCTACACGACATAGCCCTGAATTTTCCAATGCGCAGCTCTTTGCAAAAGAGAGATATTGGCTAGGAAAAGCTGTCTTGTACCATTGCATTTTTCTACCAAACGAAGGACACTAGAAAGAAAATTTTAAAGCCTCCTGTTAGGCCATCATCTACACGACATAGCCCTAAATTTTCCAATGCGCAGCTCTTTGCAAAAGAGAGATATTGGCAAGGAAAAGCTGTCTTGTACCTTTGCATTTTTCTCCCAAACGAAGGTCACTAGAAAGAAAATTTTAAAGCCTCCTGTTAGGCCATCATCTACACGACATAGCCCTGAATTTTCCAATGCGCAGCTCTTTGCAAAAGAGAGATATTGGCAAGGAAAAGCTGTCTTGTACCATTGCATTTTTCTCCCAAACGAAGGGCACTAGAAAGAAAATTTTAAAGCCTCCTGTTAGGCCATCATCTACACGACATATCCCTGAATTTTCCAATGCGCAGCTCTTTGCAAAAGAGAGATATTGGCAAGGAAAAGCTGTCTTGTACCTTTGCATTTTTCTCCCAAACGAAGGTCACTAGAAAGAAAATTTTAAAGCCTCCTGTTAGGCCATCATCTACACGACATAGCCCTGAATTTTCCAATGCGCAGCTCTTTGCAAAAGAGAGATATTGGCAAGGAAAAGCTGTCTTGTACCATTGCATTTTTCTCCCAAACGAAGGACACTAGAAAGAAAATTTTAAAGCCTCCTGTTAGGCCATCATCTACACGACATAGCCCTGAATTTTCCAATGCGCAGCTCTTTGCAAAAGAGAGATATTGGCAAGGAAAAGCTGTCTTGTACCATTGCATTTTTCTCCCAAACGAAGGACACTAGAAAGAACATTTTAAAGCCTCCTGTTAGGCCATCATCTACACGACATAGCCCTGAATTTTCCAATGCGTAGCTCTTTGCAAAAGAGAGATATTGGCAAGGAAAAGCTGTCTTGTACCTTTGCATTTTTCTCCCAAACGAAGGTCACTAGAAAGAAAATTTTAAAGCCTCCTGTTAGGCCATCATCTACACGACATAGCCCTGAATTTTCCAATGCGCAGCTCTTTGCAAAAGAGAGATATTGGCAAGGAAAAGCTGTCTTGTACCTTTGCATTTTTCTCCCAAACGAAGGTCACTAGAAAGAAAATTTTAAAGCCTCCTGTTAGGCCATCATCTACACGACATAGCCCTGAATTTTCCAATGCGCAGCTCTTTGCAAAAGAGAGATATTGGCAAGGAAAAGCTGTCTTGTACCATTGCATTTTTCTCCCAAACGAAGGGCACTAGAAAGAAAATTTTAAAGCCTCCTGTTAGGCCATCATCTACACGACATAGCCCTGAATTTTCCAATGCGCAGCTCTTTGCAAAAGAGAGATATTGGCAAGGAAAAGCTGTCTTGTACCTTTGCATTTTTCTCCCAAACGAAGGTCACTAGAAAGAAAATTTTAAAGCCTCCTGTTAGGCCATCATCTACACGACATAGCCCTGAATTTTCCAATGCGCAGCTCTTTGCAAAAGAGAGATATTGGCAAGGAAAAGCTGTCTTGTACCATTGCATTTTTCTCCCAAACGAAGGACACTAGAAAGAAAATTTTAAAGCCTCCTGTTAGGCCATCATCTACACGACATATCCCTGAATTTTCCAATGCGCAGCTCTTTGCAAAAGAGAGATATTGGCAAGGAAAAGCTGTCTTGTACCATTGCATTTTTCTCCCAAACGAAGGACACTAGAAAGAACATTTTAAAGCCTCCTGTTAGGCCATCATCTACACGACATAGCCCTGAATTTTCCAATGCGCAGCTCTTTGCAAAAGAGAGATATTGGCAAGGAAAAGCTGTCTTGTACCTTTGCATTTTTCTCCCAAACGAAGGTCACTAGAAAGAAAATTTTAAAGCCTCCTGTTAGGCCATCATCTACACGACATAGCCCTGAATTTTCCAATGCGCAGCTCTTTGCAAAAGAGAGATATTGGCAAGGAAAAGCTGTCTTGTACCATTGCATTTTTCTCCCAAACGAAGGACACTAGAAAGAAAATTTTAAAGCCTCCTGTTAGGCCATCATCTACACGACATAGCCCTGAATTTTCCAATGCGCAGCTCTTTGCAAAAGAGAGATATTGGCAAGGAAAAGCTGTCTTGTACCATTGCATTTTTCTCCCAAACGAAGGACACTAGAAAGAACATTTTAAAGCCTCCTGTTAGGCCATCATCTACACGACATAGCCCTGAATTTTCCAATGCGCAGCTCTTTGCAAAAGAGAGATATTGGCAAGGAAAAGCTGTCTTGTACCTTTGCATTTTTCTCCCAAACGAAGGACACTAGAAAGAAAATTTTAAAGCCTACTGTTAGGCCATCATCTACACGACATAGCCCTGAATTTTCCAATGCGCAGCTCTTTGCAAAAGAGAGATATTGGCAAGGAAAAGCTGTCTTGTACCTTTGCATTTTTCTCCCAAACGAAGGTCACTAGAAAGAAAATTTTAAAGCCTCCTGTTAGGCCATCATCTACACGACATAGCCATGAATTTTCCAATGCGCAGCTCTTTGCAAAAGAGAGATATTGGCAAGGAAAAGCTGTCTTGTACCTTTGCATTTTTCTCCCAAACGAAGGTCACTAGAAAGAAAATTTTAAAGCCTCCTGTTAGGCCATCATCTACACGACATAGCCCTGAATTTTCCAATGCGCAGCTCTTTGCAAAAGAGAGATATTGGCAAGGAAAAGCTGTCTTGTACCATTGCATTTTTCTCCCAAACGAAGGACACTAGAAAGAAAATTTTAAAGCCTCCTGTTAGGCCATCATCTACACGACATAGCCCTGAATTTTCCAATGCGCAGCTCTTTGCAAAAGAGAGATATTGGCAAGGAAAAGCTGTCTTGTACCATTGCATTTTTCTCCCAAACGAAGGACACTAGAAAGAACATTTTAAAGCCTCCTGTTAGGCCATCATCTACACGACATAGCCCTGAATTTTCCATTGCGCAGCTCTTTGCAAAAGAGAGATATTGGCAAGGAAAAGCTGTCTTGTACCTTTGCATTTTTCTCCCAAACGAAGGTCACTAGAAAGAAAATTTTAAAGCCTCCTGTTAGGCCATCATCTACACGACATAGCCCTGAATTTTCCAATGCGCAGCTCTTTGCAAAAGAGAGATATTGGCAAGGAAAAGCTGTCTTGTACCATTGCATTTTTCTCCCAAACGAAGGACACTAGAAAGAAAATTTTAAAGCCTCCTGTTAGGCCATCATCTACACGACATAGCCCTGAATTTTCCAATGCGCAGCTCTTTGCAAAAGAGAGATATTGGCAAGGAAAAGCTGTCTTGTACCATTGCATTTTTCTCCCAAACGAAGGACACTAGAAAGAACATTTTAATGCCTCCTGTTAGGCCATCATCTACACGACATAGCCCTGAATTTTCCAATGCGCAGCTCTTTGCAAAAGAGAGATATTGGCAATGAAAAGCTGTCTTGTACCTTTGCATTTTTCTCCCAAACGAAGGTCACTAGAAAGAAAATTTTAAAGCCTTCTGTTAGGCCATCATCTACACGACATAGCCCTGAATTTTCCAATGCGCAGCTCTTTGCAAAAGAGAGATATTGGCAAGGAAAAGCTGTCTTGTACCATTGCATTTTTCTCCCAAACGAAGGGAACTAGAAAGAAAATTTTAAAGCCTCCTGTTAGGCCATCATCTACACGACATAGCCCTGAATTTTCCAATGCGCAGCTCTTTGCAAAAGAGAGATATTGGCAAGGAAAAGCTGTCTTGTACCTTTGCATTTTTCTCCCAAACGAAGGTCACTAGAAAGAAAATTTTAAAGCCTCCTGTTAGGCCATCATCTACACGACATAGCCCTGAATTTTCCAATGCGCAGCTCTTTGCAAAAGAGAGATATTGGCAAGGAAAAGCTGTCTTGTACCTTTGCATTTTTCTCCCAAACGAAGGTCACTAGAAAGAAAATTTTAAAGCCTCCTGTTAGGCCATCATCTACACGACATAGCCCTGAATTTTCCAATGCGCAGCTCTTTGCAAAAGAGAGATATTGGCAAGGAAAAGCTGTCTTGTACCATTGCATTTTTCTCCCAAACGAAGGACACTAGAAAGAACATTTTAAAGCCTCCTGTTAGGCCATCATCTACACGACATAGCCCTGAATTTTCCAATGCGCAGCTCTTTGCAAAAGAGAGATATTGGCAAGGAAAAGCTGTCTTGTACCTTTGCATTTTTCTCCCAAACGAAGGTCACTAGAAAGAAAATTTTAAAGCCTTCTGTTAGGCCATCATCTACACGACATAGCCCTGAATTTTCCAATGCGCAGCTCTTTGCAAAAGAGAGATATTGGCAAGGAAAAGCTGTCTTGTACCATTGCATTTTTCTCCCAAACGAAGGGAACTAGAAAGAAAATTTTAAAGCCTCCTGTTAGGCCATCATCTACACGACATAGCCCTGAATTTTCCAATGCGCAGCTCTTTGCAAAAGAGAGATATTGGCAAGGAAAAGCTGTCTTGTACCTTTGCATTTTTCTCCCAAACGAAGGTCACTAGAAAGAAAATTTTAAAGCCTCCTGTTAGGCCATCATCTACACGACATAGCCCTGAATTTTCCAATGCGCAGCTCTTTGCAAAAGAGAGATATTGGCAAGGAAAAGCTGTCTTGTACCATTGCATTTTTCTCCCAAACGAAGGACACTAGAAAGAACATTTTAAAGCCTCCTGTTAGGCCATCATCTACACGACATAGCCCTGAATTTTCCAATGCGCAGCTCTTTGCAAAAGAGAGATATTGGCAAGGAAAAGCTGTCTTGTACCTTTGCATTTTTCTCCCAAACGAAGGACACTAGAAAGAAAATTTTAAAGCCTACTGTTAGGCCATCATCTACACGACATAGCCCTGAATTTTCCAATGCGCAGCTCTTTGCAAAAGAGAGATATTGGCAAGGAAAAGCTGTCTTGTACCTTTGCATTTTTCTCCCAAACGAAGGTCACTAGAAAGAAAATTTTAAAGCCTCCTGTTAGGCCATCATCTACACGACATAGCCCTGAATTTTCCAATGCGCAGCTCTTTGCAAAAGAGAGATATTGGCAAGGAAAAGCTGTCTTGTACCATTGCATTTTTCTCCCAAACGAAGGGCACTAGAAAGAAAATTTTAAAGCCTCCTGTTAGGCCATCATCTACACGACATAGCCCTGAATTTTCCAATGCGCAGCTCTTTGCAAAAGAGAGATATTGGCAAGGAAAAGCTGTCTTGTACCTTTGCATTTTTCTCCCAAACGAAGGTCACTAGAAAGAAAATTTTAAAGCCTCCTGTTAGGCCATCATCTACACGACATAGCCCTGAATTTTCCAATGCGCAGCTCTTTGCAAAAGAGAGATATTGGCAAGGAAAAGCTGTCTTGTACCATTGCATTTTTCTCCCAAACGAAGGACACTAGAAAGAAAATTTTAAAGCCTCCTGTTAGGCCATCATCTACACGACATAGCCCTGAATTTTCCAATGCGCAGCTCTTTGCAAAAGAGAGATATTGGCAAGGAAAAGCTGTCTTGTACCTTTGCATTTTTCTCCCAAACGAAGGTCACTAGAAAGAAAATTTTAAAGCCTCCTGTTAGGCCATCATCTACACGACATAGCCCTGAATTTTCCAATGCGCAGCTCTTTGCAAAAGAGAGATATTGGCAAGGAAAAGCTGTCTTGTACCATTGCATTTTTCTCCCAAACGAAGGACACTAGAAAGAAAATTTTAAAGCCTCCTGTTAGGCCATCATCTACACGACATAGCCCTGAATTTTCCAATGCGCAGCTCTTTGCAAAAGAGAGATATTGGCAAGGAAAAGCTGTCTTGTACCATTGCATTTTTCTCCCAAACGAAGGACACTAGAAAGAACATTTTAATGCCTCCTGTTAGGCCATCATCTACACGACATAGCCCTGAATTTTCCAATGCGCAGCTCTTTGCAAAAGAGAGATATTGGCAAGGAAAAGCTGTCTTGTACCTTTGCATTTTTCTCCCAAACGAAGGACACTAGAAAGAAAATTTTAAAGCCTACTGTTAGGCCATCATCTACACGACATAGCCCTGAATTTTCCAATGCGCAGCTCTTTGCAAAAGAGAGATATTGGCAAGGAAAAGCTGTCTTGTACCATTGCATTTTTCTCCCAAACGAAGGACACTAGAAAGAAAATTTTAAAGCCTCCTGTTAGGCCATCATCTACACGACATAGCCCTGAATTTTCCAATGCGCAGCTCTTTGCAAAAGAGAGATATTGGCAAGGAAAAGCTGTCTTGTACCATTGCATTTTTCTCCCAAACGAAGGACACTAGAAAGAACATTTTAATGCCTCTTGTTAGGCCATCATCTACACGACATAGCCCTGAATTTTCCAATGCGCAGCTCTTTGCAAAAGAGAGATATTGGCAAGGAAAAGCTGTCTTGTACCTTTGCATTTTTCTCCCAAACGAAGGACACTAGAAAGAAAATTTTAAAGCCTACTGTTAGGCCATCATCTACACGACATAGCCCTGAATTTTCCAATGCGCAGCTCTTTGCAAAAGAGAGATATTGGCAAGGAAAAGCTGTCTTGTACCTTTGCATTTTTCTCCCAAACGAAGGTCACTAGAAAGAAAATTTTAAAGCCTTCTGTTAGGCCATCATCTACACGACATAGCCCTGAATTTTCCAATGCGCAGCTCTTTGCAAAAGAGAGATATTGGCAAGGAAAAGCTGTCTTGTACCATTGCATTTTTCTCCCAAACGAAGGGAACTAGAAAGAAAATTTTAAAGCCTCCTGTTAGGCCATCATCTACACGACATAGCCCTGAATTTTCCAATGCGCAGCTCTTTGCAAAAGAGAGATATTGGCAAGGAAAAGCTGTCTTGTACCTTTGCATTTTTCTCCCAAACGAAGGTCACTAGAAAGAAAATTTTAAAGCCTCCTGTTAGGCCATCATCTACACGACATAGCCCTGAATTTTCCAATGCGCAGCTCTTTGCAAAAGAGAGATATTGGCAAGGAAAAGCTGTCTTGTACCTTTGCATTTTTCTCCCAAACGAAGGTCACTAGAAAGAAAATTTTAAAGCCTCCTGTTAGGCCATCATCTACACGACATAGCCCTGAATTTTCCAATGCGCAGCTCTTTGCAAAAGAGAAATATTGGCAAGGAAAAGCTGTCTTGTACCATTGCATTTTTCTCCCAAACGAAGGACACTAGAAAGAAAATTTTAAAGCCTCCTGTTAGGCCATCATCTACACGACATAGCCCTAAATTTTCCAATGCGCAGCTCTTTGCAAAAGAGAGATATTGGCAAGGAAAAGCTGTCTTGTACCTTTGCATTTTTCTCCCAAACGAAGGTCACTAGAAAGAAAATTTTAAAGCCTCCTGTTAGGCCATCATCTACACGACATAGCCCTGAATTTTCCAATGCGCAGCTCTTTGCAAAAGAGAGATATTGGCAAGGAAAAGCTGTCTTGTACCATTGCATTTTTCTCCCAAACGAAGGACACTAGAAAGAAAATTTTAAAGCCTCCTGTTAGGCCATCATCTACACGACATAGCCCTGAATTTTCCAATGCGCAGCTCTTTGCAAAAGAGAGATATTGGCAAGGAAAAGCTGTCTTGTACCATTGCATTTTTCTCCCAAACGAAGGACACTAGAAAGAAAATTTTAAAGCCTCCTGTTAGGCCATCATCTACACGACATAGCCCTGAATTTTCCAATGCGCAGCTCTTTGCAAAAGAGAGATATTGGCAAGGAAAAGCTGTCTTGTACCTTTGCATTTTTCTCCCAAACGAAGGACACTAGAAAGAAAATTTTAAAGCCTACTGTTAGGCCATCATCTACACGACATAGCCCTGAATTTTCCAATGCGTAGCTCTTTGCAAAAGAGAGATATTGGCAAGGAAAAGCTGTCTTGTACCTTTGCATTTTTCTCCCAAACGAAGGACACTAGAAAGAAAATTTTAAAGCCTCCTGTTAGGCCATCATCTACACGACATAGCCCTGAATTTTCCAATGCGCAGCTCTTTGCAAAAGAGAGATATTGGCAAGGAAAAGCTGTCTTGTACCATTGCATTTTTCTCCCAAACGAAGGGCACTAGAAAGAAAATTTTAAAGCCTCCTGTTAGGCCATCATCTACACGACATAGCCCTGAATTTTCCAATGCGCAGCTCTTTGCAAAAGAGAGATATTGGCAAGGAAAAGCTGTCTTGTACCTTTGCATTTTTCTCCCAAACGAAGGTCACTAGAAAGAAAATTTTAAAGCCTCCTGTTAGGCCATCATCTACACGACATAGCCCTGAATTTTCCAATGCGCAGCTCTTTGCAAAAGAGAGATATTGGCAAGGAAAAGCTGTCTTGTACCTTTGCATTTTTCTCCCAAACGAAGGTCACTAGAAAGAAAATTTTAAAGCCTCCTGTTAGGCCATCATCTACACGACATAGCCCTGAATTTTCCAATGCGCAGCTCTTTGCAAAAGAGAGATATTGGCAAGGAAAAGCTGTCTTGTACCATTGCATTTTTCTCCCAAACGAAGGACACTAGAAAGAAAATTTTAAAGCCTCCTGTTAGGCCATCATCTACACGACATAGCCCTGAATTTTCCAATGCGCAGCTCTTTGCAAAAGAGAGATATTGGCAAGGAAAAGCTGTCTTGTACCTTTGCATTTTTCTCCCAAACGAAGGACACTAGAAAGAAAATTTTAAAGCCTCCTGTTAGGCCATCATCTACACGACATAGCCCTGAAGTTTCCAATGCGCAGCTCTTTGCAAAAGAGAGATATTGGCAAGGAAAAGCTGTCTTGTACCATTGCATTTTTCTCCCAAACGAAGGGCACTAGAAAGAAAATTTTAAAGCCTCCTGTTAGGCCATCATCTACACGACATAGCCCTGAATTTTCCAATGCGCAGCTCTTTGCAAAAGAGAGATATTGGCAAGGAAAAGCTGTCTTGTACCTTTGCATTTTTCTCCCAAACGAAGGTCACTAGAAAGAAAATTTTAAAGCCTCCTGTTAGGCCATCATCTACACGACATAGCCCTGAATTTTCCAATGCGCAGCTCTTTGCAAAAGAGAGATATTGGCAAGGAAAAGCTGTCTTGTACCTTTGCATTTTTCTCCCAAACGAAGGTCACTAGAAAGAAAATTTTAAAGCCTCCTGTTAGGCCATCATCTACACGACATAGCCCTGAATTTTCCAATGCGCAGCTCTTTGCAAAAGAGAGATATTGGCAAGGAAAAGCTGTCTTGTACCATTGCATTTTTCTCCCAAACGAAGGACACTAGAAAGAAAATTTTAAAGCCTCCTGTTAGGCCATCATCTACACGACATAGCCCTGAATTTTCCAATGCGCAGCTCTTTGCAAAAGAGAGATATTGGCAAGGAAAAGCTGTCTTGTACCTTTGCATTTTTCTCCCAAACGAAGGACACTAGAAAGAAAATTTTAAAGCCTCCTTTTAGGCCATCATCTACACGACATAGCCCTGAATTTTCCAATGCGCAGCTCTTTGCAAAAGAGAGATATTGGCAAGGAAAAGCTGTCTTGTACCATTGCATTTTTCTCCCAAACGAAGGACACTAGAAAGAAAATTTTAAAGCCTCCTGTTAGGCCATCATCTACACGACATAGCCCTGAATTTTCCAATGCGCAGCTCTTTGCAAAAGAGAGATATTGGCAAGGAAAAGCTGTCTTGTACCATTGCATTTTTCTCCCAAACGAAGGACACTAGAAAGAAAATTTTAAAGCCTCCTGTTAGGCCATCATCTACACGACATAGCCCTGAATTTTCCAATGCGCAGCTCTTTGCAAAAGAGAGATATTGGCAAGGAAAAGCTGTCTTGTACCTTTGCATTTTTCTCCCAAACGAAGGACACTAGAAAGAAAATTTTAAAGCCTACTGTTAGGCCGTCATCTACACGACATAGCCCTGAATCTTCCAATGCGTAGCTCTTTGCAAAAGAGAGATATTGGCAAGGAAAAGCTGTCTTGTACCTTTGCATTTTTCTCCCAAACGAAGGACACTAGAAAGAAAATTTTAAAGCCTCCTGTTAGGCCATCATCTACACGACATAGCCCTGAATTTTCCAATGCGCAGCTCTTTGCAAAAGAGAGATATTGGCAAGGAAAAGCTGTCTTGTACCATTGCATTTTTCTCCCAAACGAAGGGCACTAGAAAGAAAATTTTAAAGCCTCCTGTTAGGCCATCATCTACACGACATAGCCCTGAATTTTCCAATGCGCAGCTCTTTGCAAAAGAGAGATATTGGCAAGGAAAAGCTGTCTTGTACCTTTGCATTTTTCTCCCAAACGAAGGTCACTAGAAAGAAAATTTTAAAGCCTCCTGTTAGGCCATCATCTACACGACATAGCCCTGAATTTTCCAATGCGCAGCTCTTTGCAAAAGAGAGATATTGGCAAGGAAAAGCTGTCTTGTACCTTTGCATTTTTCTCCCAAACGAAGGTCACTAGAAAGAAAATTTTAAAGCCTCCTGTTAGGCCATCATCTACACGACATAGCCCTGAATTTTCCAATGCGCAGCTCTTTGCAAAAGAGAGATATTGGCAAGGAAAAGCTGTCTTGTACCATTGCATTTTTCTCCCAAACGAAGGACACTAGAAAGAAAATTTTAAAGCCTCCTGTTAGGCCATCATCTACACGACATAGCCCTGAATTTTCCAATGCGCAGCTCTTTGCAAAAGAGAGATATTGGCAAGGAAAAGCTGTCTTGTACCTTTGCATTTTTCTCCCAAACGAAGGACACTAGAAAGAAAATTTTAAAGCCTCCTGTTAGGCCATCATCTACACGACATAGCCCTGAAGTTTCCAATGCGCAGCTCTTTGCAAAAGAGAGATATTGGCAAGGAAAAGCTGTCTTGTACCATTGCATTTTTCTCCCAAACGAAGGACACTAGAAAGAAAATTTTAAAGCCTCCTGTTAGGCCATCATCTACACGACATAACCCTGAATTTTCCAATGCGCAGCTCTTTGCAAAAGAGAGATATTGGCAAGGAAAAGCTGTCTTGTTCCATTGCATTTTTCTCCCAAACGAAGGACACTAGAAAGAAAATTTTAAAGCCTCCTGTTAGGCCATCATCTACACGACATAGCCCTGAATTTTCCAATGCGCAGCTCTTTGCAAAAGAGAGATATTGGCAAGGAAAAGCTGTCTTGTACCTTTGCATTTTTCTACCAAACGAAGGTCACTAGAAAGAAAATTTTAAAGCCTCCTGTTAGGCCATCATCTACACGACATAGCCCTGAATTTTCCAATGCGTAGCTCTTTGCAAAAGAGAGATATTGGAAAGGAAAAGCTGTCTTGTACCTTTGCATTTTTCTCCCAAACGAAGGACACTAGAAAGAAAATTTTAAAGCCTCCTGTTAGGCCATCATCTACACGACATAGCCCTGAATTTTCCAATGCGCAGCTCTTTGCAAAAGAGAGATATTGGCAAGGAAAAGCTGTCTTGTACCATTGCATTTTTCTCCCAAACGAAGGGCACTAGAAAGAAAATTTTAAAGCCTCCTGTTAGGCCATCATCTACACGACATAGCCCTGAATTTTCCAATGCGCAGCTCTTTGCAAAAGAGAGATATTGGCAAGGAAAAGCTGTCTTGTACCTTTGCATTTTTCTCCCAAACGAAGGTCACTAGAAAGAAAATTTTAAAGCCTCCTGTTAGGCCATCATCTACACGACATAGCCCTGAATTTTCCAATGCGCAGCTCTTTGCAAAAGAGAGATATTGGCAAGGAAAAGCTGTCTTGTACCTTTGCATTTTTCTCCCAAACGAAGGTCACTAGAAAGAAAATTTTAAAGCCTCCTGTTAGGCCATCATCTACACGACATAGCCCTGAATTTTCCAATGCGCAGCTCTTTGCAAAAGAGAGATATTGGCAAGGAAAAGCTGTCTTGTACCATTGCATTTTTCTCCCAAACGAAGGACACTAGAAAGAAAATTTTAAAGCCTCCTGTTAGGCCATCATCTACACGACATAGCCCTGAATTTTCCAATGCGCAGCTCTTTGCAAAAGAGAGATATTGGCAAGGAAAAGCTGTCTTGTACCTTTGCATTTTTCTCCCAAACGAAGGTCACTAGAAAGAAAATTTTAAAGCCTCCTGTTAGGCCATCATCTACACGACATAGCCCTGAATTTTCCAATGCGCAGCTCTTTGCAAAAGAGAAATATTGGCAAGGAAAAGCTGTCTTGTACCATTGCATTTTTCTCCCAAACGAAGGACACTAGAAAGAAAATTTTAAAGCCTCCTGTTAGGCCATCATCTACACGACATAGCCCTAAATTTTCCAATGCGCAGCTCTTTGCAAAAGAGAGATATTGGCAAGGAAAAGCTGTCTTGTACCTTTGCATTTTTCTCCCAAACGAAGGTCACTAGAAAGAAAATTTTAAAGCCTCCTGTTAGGCCATCATCTACACGACATAGCCCTGAATTTTCCAATGCGCAGCTCTTTGCAAAAGAGAGATATTGGCAAGGAAAAGCTGTCTTGTACCATTGCGTTTTTCTCCCAAACGAAGGACACTAGAAAGAAAATTTTAAAGCCTCCTGTTAGGCCATCATCTACACGACATAGCCCTGAATTTTCCAATGCGCAGCTCTTTGCAAAAGAGAGATATTGGCAAGGAAAAGCTGTCTTGTACCTTTGCATTTTTCTCCCAAACGAAGGACACTAGAAAGAAAATTTTAAAGCCTCCTGTTAGGCCATCATCTACACGACATAGCCCTGAATTTTCCAATGCGCAGCTCTTTGCAAAAGAGAAATATTGGCAAGGAAAAGCTGTCTTGTACCATTGCATTTTTCTCCCAAACGAAGGACACTAGAAAGAAAATTTTAAAGCCTCCTGTTAGGCCATCATCTACACGACATAGCCCTAAATTTTCCAATGCGCAGCTCTTTGCAAAAGAGAGATATTGGCAAGGAAAAGCTGTCTTGTACCTTTGCATTTTTCTCCCAAACGAAGGTCACTAGAAAGAAAATTTTAAAGCCTCCTGTTAGGCCATCATCTACACGACATAGCCCTGAATTTTCCAATGCGCAGCTCTTTGCAAAAGAGAGATATTGGCAAGGAAAAGCTGTCTTGTACCATTGCGTTTTTCTCCCAAACGAAGGACACTAGAAAGAAAATTTTAAAGCCTCCTGTTAGGCCATCATCTACACGACATAGCCCTGAATTTTCCAATGCGCAGCTCTTTGCAAAAGAGAGATATTGGCAAGGAAAAGCTTTCTTGTACCTTTGCATTTTTCTCCCAAACGAAGGACACTAGAAAGAAAATTTTAAAGCCTCCTGTTAGGCCATCATCTACACGACATAGCCCTGAATTTTCCAATGCGCAGCTCTTTGCAAAAGAGAGATATTGGCAAGGAAAAGCTGTCTTGTACCATTGCATTTTTCTCCCAAACGAAGGACACTAGAAAGAAAATTTTAAAGCCTCCTTTTAGGCCATCATCTACACGACATAGCCCTGAATTTTCCAATGCGCAGCTCTTTGCAAAAGAGAGATATTGGCAAGGAAAAGCTGTCTTGTACCATTGCATTTTTCTCCCAAACGAAGGACACTAGAAAGAAAATTTTAAAGCCTCCTGTTAGGCCATCATCTACACGACATAGCCCTGAATTTTCCAATGCGCAGCTCTTTGCAAAAGAGAGATATTGGCAAGGAAAAGCTGTCTTGTACCATTGCATTTTTCTCCCAAACGAAGGACACTAGAAAGAAAATTTTAAAGCCTCCTGTTAGGCCATCATCTACACGACATAGCCCTGAATTTTCCAATGCGCAGCTCTTTGCAAAAGAGAGATATTGGCAAGGAAAAGCTGTCTTGTACCTTTGCATTTTTCTCCCAAACGAAGGACACTAGAAAGAAAATTTTAAAGCCTACTGTTAGGCCATCATCTACACGACATAGCCCTGAATTTTCCAATGCGTAGCTCTTTGCAAAAGAGAGATATTGGCAAGGAAAAGCTGTCTTGTACCTTTGCATTTTTCTCCCAAACGAAGGACACTAGAAAGAAAATTTTAAAGCCTCCTGTTAGGCCATCATCTACACGACATAGCCCTGAATTTTCCAATGCGCAGCTCTTTGCAAAAGAGAGATATTGGCAAGGAAAAGCTGTCTTGTACCATTGCATTTTTCTCCCAAACGAAGGGCACTAGAAAGAAAATTTTAAAGCCTCCTGTTAGGCCATCATCTACACGACATAGCCCTGAATTTTCCAATGCGCAGCTCTTTGCAAAAGAGAGATATTGGCAAGGAAAAGCTGTCTTGTACCTTTGCATTTTTCTCCCAAACGAAGGTCACTAGAAAGAAAATTTTAAAGCCTCCTGTTAGGCCATCATCTACACGACATAGCCCTGAATTTTCCAATGCGCAGCTCTTTGCAAAAGAGAGATATTGGCAAGGAAAAGCTGTCTTGTACCTTTGCATTTTTCTCCCAAACGAAGGTCACTAGAAAGAAAATTTTAAAGCCTCCTGTTAGGCCATCATCTACACGACATAGCCCTGAATTTTCCAATGCGCAGCTCTTTGCAAAAGAGAGATATTGGCAAGGAAAAGCTGTCTTGTACCATTGCATTTTTCTCCCAAACGAAGGACACTAGAAAGAAAATTTTAAAGCCTCCTGTTAGGCCATCATCTACACGACATAGCCCTGAATTTTCCAATGCGCAGCTCTTTGCAAAAGAGAGATATTGGCAAGGAAAAGCTGTCTTGTACCTTTGCATTTTTCTCCCAAACGAAGGACACTAGAAAGAAAATTTTAAAGCCTCCTGTTAGGCCATCATCTACACGACATAGCCCTGAATTTTCCAATGCGCGGCTCTTTGCAAAAGAGAGATATTGGCAAGGAAAAGCTGTCTTGTACCATTGCATTTTTCTCCCAAACGAAGGACACTAGAAAGAAAATTTTAAAGCCTCCTGTTAGGCCATCATCTACACGACATAACCCTGAATTTTCCAATGCGCAGCTCTTTGCAAAAGAGAGATATTGGCAAGGAAAAGCTGTCTTGTTCCATTGCATTTTTCTCCCAAACGAAGGACACTAGAAAGAAAATTTTAAAGCCTCCTGTTAGGCCATCATCTACACGACATAGCCCTGAATTTTCCAATGCGCAGCTCTTTGCAAAAGAGAGATATTGGCAAGGAAAAGCTGTCTTGTACCTTTGCATTTTTCTACCAAACGAAGGTCACTAGAAAGAAAATTTTAAAGCCTCCTGTTAGGCCATCATCTACACGACATAGCCCTGAATTTTCCAATGCGTAGCTCTTTGCAAAAGAGAGATATTGGAAAGGAAAAGCTGTCTTGTACCTTTGCATTTTTCTCCCAAACGAAGGACACTAGAAAGAAAATTTTAAAGCCTCCTGTTAGGCCATCATCTACACGACATAGCCCTGAATTTTCCAATGCGCAGCTCTTTGCAAAAGAGAGATATTGGCAAGGAAAAGCTGTCTTGTACCATTGCATTTTTCTCCCAAACGAAGGGCACTAGAAAGAAAATTTTAAAGCCTCCTGTTAGGCCATCATCTACACGACATAGCCCTGAATTTTCCAATGCGCAGCTCTTTGCAAAAGAGAGATATTGGCAAGGAAAAGCTGTCTTGTACCTTTGCATTTTTCTCCCAAACGAAGGTCACTAGAAAGAAAATTTTAAAGCCTCCTGTTAGGCCATCATCTACACGACATAGCCCTGAATTTTCCAATGCGCAGCTCTTTGCAAAAGAGAGATATTGGCAAGGAAAAGCTGTCTTGTACCTTTGCATTTTTCTCCCAAACGAAGGTCACTAGAAAGAAAATTTTAAAGCCTCCTGTTAGGCCATCATCTACACGACATAGCCCTGAATTTTCCAATGCGCAGCTCTTTGCAAAAGAGAGATATTGGCAAGGAAAAGCTGTCTTGTACCATTGCATTTTTCTCCCAAACGAAGGACACTAGAAAGAAAATTTTAAAGCCTCCTGTTAGGCCATCATCTACACGACATAGCCCTGAATTTTCCAATGCGCAGCTCTTTGCAAAAGAGAGATATTGGCAAGGAAAAGCTGTCTTGTACCTTTGCATTTTTCTCCCAAACGAAGGTCACTAGAAAGAAAATTTTAAAGCCTCCTGTTAGGCCATCATCTACACGACATAGCCCTGAATTTTCCAATGCGCAGCTCTTTGCAAAAGAGAAATATTGGCAAGGAAAAGCTGTCTTGTACCATTGCATTTTTCTCCCAAACGAAGGACACTAGAAAGAAAATTTTAAAGCCTCCTGTTAGGCCATCATCTACACGACATAGCCCTAAATTTTCCAATGCGCAGCTCTTTGCAAAAGAGAGATATTGGCAAGGAAAAGCTGTCCTGTACCTTTGCATTTTTCTCCCAAACGAAGGTCACTAGAAAGAAAATTTTAAAGCCTCCTGTTAGGCCATCATCTACACGACATAGCCCTGAATTTTCCAATGCGCAGCTCTTTGCAAAAGAGAGATATTGGCAAGGAAAAGCTGTCTTGTACCTTTGCATTTTTCTCCCAAACGAAGGACACTAGAAAGAAAATTTTAAAGCCTCCTGTTAGGCCATCATCTACACGACATAGCCCTGAATTTTCCAATGCGCAGCTCTTTGCAAAAGAGAGATATTGGCAAGGAAAAGCTGTCTTGTACCATTGCATTTTTCTCCCAAACGAAGGACACTAGAAAGAAAATTTTAAAGCCTCCTTTTAGGCCATCATCTACACGACATAGCCCTGAATTTTCCAATGCGCAGCTCTTTGCAAAAGAGAGATATTGGCAAGGAAAAGCTGTCTTGTACCATTGCATTTTTCTCCCAAACGAAGGACACTAGAAAGAAAATTTTAAAGCCTCCTGTTAGGCCATCATCTACACGACATAGCCCTGAATTTTCCAATGCGCAGCTCTTTGCAAAAGAGAGATATTGGCAAGGAAAAGCTGTCTTGTACCATTGCATTTTTCTCCCAAACGAAGGACACTAGAAAGAAAATTTTAAAGCCTCCTGTTAGGCCATCATCTACACGACATAGCCCTGAATTTTCCAATGCGCAGCTCTTTGCAAAAGAGAGATATTGGCAAGGAAAAGCTGTCTTGTAC
Source organism: Pseudophryne corroboree (assembly GCF_028390025.1). Taxonomy (NCBI): domain Eukaryota; kingdom Metazoa; phylum Chordata; class Amphibia; order Anura; family Myobatrachidae; genus Pseudophryne; species Pseudophryne corroboree. The sequence goes on from NW_026970103.1 coordinate 148,585, forward strand.
CTTTGCATTTTTCTCCCAAACGAAGGACACTAGAAAGAAAATTTTAAAGCCTACTGTTAGGCCATCATCTACACGACATAGCCCTGAATTTTCCAATGCGTAGCTCTTTGCAAAAGAGAGATATTGGCAAGGAAAAGCTGTCTTGTACCTTTGCATTTTTCTCCCAAACGAAGGACACTAGAAAGAAAATTTTAAAGCCTCCTGTTAGGCCATCATCTACACGACATAGCCCTGAATTTTCCAATGCGCAGCTCTTTGCAAAAGAGAGATATTGGCAAGGAAAAGCTGTCTTGTACCATTGCATTTTTCTCCCAAACGAAGGGCACTAGAAAGAAAATTTTAAAGCCTCCTGTTAGGCCATCATCTACACGACATAGCCCTGAATTTTCCAATGCGCAGCTCTTTGCAAAAGAGAGATATTGGCAAGGAAAAGCTGTCTTGTACCTTTGCATTTTTCTCCCAAACGAAGGTCACTAGAAAGAAAATTTTAAAGCCTCCTGTTAGGCCATCATCTACACGACATAGCCCTGAATTTTCCAATACGCAGCTCTTTGCAAAAGAGAGATATTGGCAAGGAAAAGCTGTCTTGTACCTTTGCATTTTTCTCCCAAACGAAGGTCACTAGAAAGAAAATTTTAAAGCCTCCTGTTAGGCCATCATCTACACGACATAGCCCTGAATTTTCCAATGCGCAGCTCTTTGCAAAAGAGAGATATTGGCAAGGAAAAGCTGTCTTGTACCATTGCATTTTTCTCCCAAACGAAGGACACTAGAAAGAAAATTTTAAAGCCTCCTGTTAGGCCATCATCTACACGACATAGCCCTGAATTTTCCAATGCGCAGCTCTTTGCAAAAGAGAGATATTGGCAAGGAAAAGCTGTCTTGTACCTTTGCATTTTTCTCCCAAACGAAGGACACTAGAAAGAAAATTTTAAAGCCTCCTGTTAGGCCATCATCTACACGACATAGCCCTGAATTTTCCAATGCGCAGCTCTTTGCAAAAGAGAGATATTGGCAAGTAAAAGCTGTCTTGTACCATTGCATTTTTCTCCCAAACGAAGGACACTAGAAAGAAAATTTTAAAGCCTCCTGTTAGGCCATCATCTACACGACATAACCCTGAATTTTCCAATGCGCAGCTCTTTGCAAAAGAGAGATATTGGCAAGGAAAAGCTGTCTTGTACCATTGCATTTTTCTCCCAAACGAAGGACACTAGAAAGAAAATTTTAAAGCCTCCTGTTAGGCCATCATCTACACGACATAGCCCTGAATTTTCCAATGCGCAGCTCTTTGCAAAAGAGAGATATTGGCAAGGAAAAGCTGTCTTGTACCTTTGCATTTTTCTCCCAAACGAAGGTCACTAGAAAGAAAATTTTAAAGCCTCCTGTTAGGCCATCATCTACACGACATAGCCCTGAATTTTCCAATGCGCAGCTCTTTGCAAAAGAGAAATATTGGCAAGGAAAAGCTGTCTTGTACCATTGCATTTTTCTCCCAAACGAAGGACACTAGAAAGAAAATTTTAAAGCCTCCTGTTAGGCCATCATCTACACGACATAGCCCTAAATTTTCCAATGCGCAGCTCTTTGCAAAAGAGAGATATTGGCAAGGAAAAGCTGTCCTGTACCTTTGCATTTTTCTCCCAAACGAAGGTCACTAGAAAGAAAATTTTAAAGCCTCCTGTTAGGCCATCATCTACACGACATAGCCCTGAATTTTCCAATGCGCAGCTCTTTGCAAAAGAGAGATATTGGCAAGGAAAAGCTGTCTTGTACCTTTGCATTTTTCTCCCAAACGAAGGACACTAGAAAGAAAATTTTAAAGCCTCCTGTTAGGCCATCATCTACACGACATAGCCCTGAATTTTCCAATGCGCAGCTCTTTGCAAAAGAGAGATATTGGCAAGGAAAAGCTGTCTTGTACCATTGCATTTTTCTCCCAAACGAAGGACACTAGAAAGAAAATTTTAAAGCCTCCTGTTAGGCCATCATCTACACGACATAGCCCTGAATTTTCCAATGCGCAGCTCTTTGCAAAAGAGAGATATTGGCAAGGAAAAGCTGTCTTGTACCTTTGCATTTTTCTCCCAAACGAAGGACACTAGAAAGAAAATTTTAAAGCCTCCTGTTAGGCCATCATCTACACGACATAGCCCTGAATTTTCCAATGCGCAGCTCTTTGCAAAAGAGAGATATTGGCAAGTAAAAGCTGTCTTGTACCATTGCATTTTTCTCCCAAACGAAGGACACTAGAAAGAAAATTTTAAAGCCTCCTGTTAGGCCATCATCTACACGACATAACCCTGAATTTTCCAATGCGCAGCTCTTTGCAAAAGAGAGATATTGGCAAGGAAAAGCTGTCTTGTACCATTGCATTTTTCTCCCAAACGAAGGACACTAGAAAGAAAATTTTAAAGCCTCCTGTTAGGCCATCATCTACACGACATAGCCCTGAATTTTCCAATGCGCAGCTCTTTGCAAAAGAGAGATATTGGCAAGGAAAAGCTGTCTTGTACCTTTGCATTTTTCTCCCAAACGAAGGACACTAGAAAGAAAATTTTAAAGCCTCCTGTTAGGCCATCATCTACACGACATAGCCCTGAATTTTCCAATGCGCAGCTCTTTGCAAAAGAGAGATATTGGCAAGTAAAAGCTGTCTTGTACCATTGCATTTTTCTCCCAAACGAAGGACACTAGAAAGAAAATTTTAAAGCCTCCTGTTAGGCCATCATCTACACGACATAGCCCTGAATTTTCCAATGCGCAGCTCTTTGCAAAAGAGAGATATTGGCAAGGAAAAGCTGTCTTGTACCTTTGCATTTTTCTCCCAAACGAAGGTCACTAGAAAGAAAATTTTAAAGCCTCCTGTTAGGCCATCATCTACACGACATAGCCCTGAATTTTCCAATGCGCAGCTCTTTGCAAAAGAGAAATATTGGCAAGGAAAAGCTGTCTTGTACCATTGCATTTTTCTCCCAAACGAAGGACACTAGAAAGAAAATTTTAAAGCCTCCTGTTAGGCCATCATCTACACGACATAGCCCTAAATTTTCCAATGCGCAGCTCTTTGCAAAAGAGAGATATTGGCAAGGAAAAGCTGTCCTGTACCTTTGCATTTTTCTCCCAAACGAAGGTCACTAGAAAGAAAATTTTAAAGCCTCCTGTTAGGCCATCATCTACACGACATAGCCCTGAATTTTCCAATGCGCAGCTCTTTGCAAAAGAGAGATATTGGCAAGGAAAAGCTGTCTTGTACCTTTGCATTTTTCTCCCAAACGAAGGACACTAGAAAGAAAATTTTAAAGCCTCCTGTTAGGCCATCATCTACACGACATAGCCCTGAATTTTCCAATGCGCAGCTCTTTGCAAAAGAGAGATATTGGCAAGGAAAAGCTGTCTTGTACCATTGCATTTTTCTCCCAAACGAAGGACACTAGAAAGAAAATTTTAAAGCCTCCTGTTAGGCCATCATCTACACGACATAGCCCTGAATTTTCCAATGCGCAGCTCTTTGCAAAAGAGAGATATTGGCAAGGAAAAGCTGTCTTGTACCTTTGCATTTTTCTCCCAAACGAAGGACACTAGAAAGAAAATTTTAAAGCCTCCTGTTAGGCCATCATCTACACGACATAGCCCTGAATTTTCCAATGCGCAGCTCTTTGCAAAAGAGAGATATTGGCAAGTAAAAGCTGTCTTGTACCATTGCATTTTTCTCCCAAACGAAGGACACTAGAAAGAAAATTTTAAAGCCTCCTGTTAGGCCATCATCTACACGACATAACCCTGAATTTTCCAATGCGCAGCTCTTTGCAAAAGAGAGATATTGGCAAGGAAAAGCTGTCTTGTACCATTGCATTTTTCTCCCAAACGAAGGACACTAGAAAGAAAATTTTAAAGCCTCCTGTTAGGCCATCATCTACACGACATAGCCCTGAATTTTCCAATGCGCAGCTCTTTGCAAAAGAGAGATATTGGCAAGGAAAAGCTGTCTTGTACCTTTGCATTTTTCTCCCAAACGAAGGACACTAGAAAGAAAATTTTAAAGCCTCCTGTTAGGCCATCATCTACACGACATAGCCCTGAATTTTCCAATGCGCAGCTCTTTGCAAAAGAGAGATATTGGCAAGTAAAAGCTGTCTTGTACCATTGCATTTTTCTCCCAAACGAAGGACACTAGAAAGAAAATTTTAAAGCCTCCTGTTAGGCCATCATCTACACGACATAGCCCTGAATTTTCCAATGCGCAGCTCTTTGCAAAAGAGAGATATTGGCAAGGAAAAGCTGTCTTGTACCTTTGCATTTTTCTCCCAAACGAAGGTCACTAGAAAGAAAATTTTAAAGCCTCCTGTTAGGCCATCATCTACACGACATAGCCCTGAATTTTCCAATGCGCAGCTCTTTGCAAAAGAGAAATATTGGCAAGGAAAAGCTGTCTTGTACCATTGCATTTTTCTCCCAAACGAAGGACACTAGAAAGAAAATTTTAAAGCCTCCTGTTAGGCCATCATCTACACGACATAGCCCTAAATTTTCCAATGCGCAGCTCTTTGCAAAAGAGAGATATTGGCAAGGAAAAGCTGTCCTGTACCTTTGCATTTTTCTCCCAAACGAAGGTCACTAGAAAGAAAATTTTAAAGCCTCCTGTTAGGCCATCATCTACACGACATAGCCCTGAATTTTCCAATGCGCAGCTCTTTGCAAAAGAGAGATATTGGCAAGGAAAAGCTGTCTTGTACCTTTGCATTTTTCTCCCAAACGAAGGACACTAGAAAGAAAATTTTAAAGCCTCCTGTTAGGCCATCATCTACACGACATAGCCCTGAATTTTCCAATGCGCAGCTCTTTGCAAAAGAGAGATATTGGCAAGGAAAAGCTGTCTTGTACCATTGCATTTTTCTCCCAAACGAAGGACACTAGAAAGAAAATTTTAAAGCCTCCTTTTAGGCCATCATCTACACGACATAGCCCTGAATTTTCCAATGCGCAGCTCTTTGCAAAAGAGAGATATTGGCAAGGAAAAGCTGTCTTGTACCATTGCATTTTTCTCCCAAACGAAGGACACTAGAAAGAAAATTTTAAAGCCTCCTGTTAGGCCATCATCTACACGACATAGCCCTGAATTTTCCAATGCGCAGCTCTTTGCAAAAGAGAGATATTGGCAAGGAAAAGCTGTCTTGTACCATTGCATTTTTCTCCCAAACGAAGGACACTAGAAAGAAAATTTTAAAGCCTCCTGTTAGGCCATCATCTACACGACATAGCCCTGAATTTTCCAATGCGCAGCTCTTTGCAAAAGAGAGATATTGGCAAGGAAAAGCTGTCTTGTACCTTTGCATTTTTCTCCCAAACGAAGGACACTAGAAAGAAAATTTTAAAGCCTACTGTTAGGCCATCATCTACACGACATAGCCCTGAATTTTCCAATGCGTAGCTCTTTGCAAAAGAGAGATATTGGCAAGGAAAAGCTGTCTTGTACCTTTGCATTTTTCTCCCAAACGAAGGACACTAGAAAGAAAATTTTAAAGCCTCCTGTTAGGCCATCATCTACACGACATAGCCCTGAATTTTCCAATGCGCAGCTCTTTGCAAAAGAGAGATATTGGCAAGGAAAAGCTGTCTTGTACCATTGCATTTTTCTCCCAAACGAAGGGCACTAGAAAGAAAATTTTAAAGCCTCCTGTTAGGCCATCATCTACACGACATAGCCCTGAATTTTCCAATGCGCAGCTCTTTGCAAAAGAGAGATATTGGCAAGGAAAAGCTGTCTTGTACCTTTGCATTTTTCTCCCAAACGAAGGTCACTAGAAAGAAAATTTTAAAGCCTCCTGTTAGGCCATCATCTACACGACATAGCCCTGAATTTTCCAATGCGCAGCTCTTTGCAAAAGAGAGATATTGGCAAGGAAAAGCTGTCTTGTACCTTTGCATTTTTCTCCCAAACGAAGGTCACTAGAAAGAAAATTTTAAAGCCTCCTGTTAGGCCATCATCTACACGACATAGCCCTGAATTTTCCAATGCGCAGCTCTTTGCAAAAGAGAGATATTGGCAAGGAAAAGCTGTCTTGTACCATTGCATTTTTCTCCCAAACGAAGGACACTAGAAAGAAAATTTTAAAGCCTCCTGTTAGGCCATCATCTACACGACATAGCCCTGAATTTTCCAATGCGCAGCTCTTTGCAAAAGAGAGATATTGGCAAGGAAAAGCTGTCTTGTACCTTTGCATTTTTCTCCCAAACGAAGGACACTAGAAAGAAAATTTTAAAGCCTCCTGTTAGGCCATCATCTACACGACATAGCCCTGAATTTTCCAATGCGCAGCTCTTTGCAAAAGAGAGATATTGGCAAGTAAAAGCTGTCTTGTACCATTGCATTTTTCTCCCAAACGAAGGACACTAGAAAGAAAATTTTAAAGCCTCCTGTTAGGCCATCATCTACACGACATAACCCTGAATTTTCCAATGCGCAGCTCTTTGCAAAAGAGAGATATTGGCAAGGAAAAGCTGTCTTGTTCCATTGCATTTTTCTCCCAAACGAAGGACACTAGAAAGAAAATTTTAAAGCCTCCTGTTAGGCCATCATCTACACGACATAGCCCTGAATTTTCCAATGCGCAGCTCTTTGCAAAAGAGAGATATTGGCAAGGAAAAGCTGTCTTGTACCTTTGCATTTTTCTACCAAACGAAGGTCACTAGATAGAAAATTTTAAAGCCTCCTGTTAGGCCATCATCTACACGACATAGCCCTGAATTTTCCAATGCGTAGCTCTTTGCAAAAGAGAGATATTGGAAAGGAAAAGCTGTCTTGTACCTTTGCATTTTTCTCCCAAACGAAGGACACTAGAAAGAAAATTTTAAAGCCTCCTGTTAGGCCATCTTCTACACGACATAGCCCTGAATTTTCCAATGCGCAGCTCTTTGCAAAAGAGAGATATTGGCAAGGAAAAGCTGTCTTGTACCATTGCATTTTTCTCCCAAACGAAGGGCACTAGAAAGAAAATTTTAAAGCCTCCTGTTAGGCCATCATCTACACGACATAGCCCTGAATTTTCCAATGCGCAGCTCTTTGCAAAAGAGAGATATTGGCAAGGAAAAGCTGTCTTGTACCTTTGCATTTTTCTCCCAAACGAAGGTCACTAGAAAGAAAATTTTAAAGCCTCCTGTTAGGCCATCATCTACACGACATAGCCCTGAATTTTCCAATGCGCAGCTCTTTGCAAAAGAGAGATATTGGCAAGGAAAAGCTGTCTTGTACCTTTGCATTTTTCTCCCAAACGAAGGTCACTAGAAAGAAAATTTTAAAGCCTCCTGTTAGGCCATCATCTACACGACATAGCCCTGAATTTTCCAATGCGCAGCTCTTTGCAAAAGAGAGATATTGGCAAGGAAAAGCTGTCTTGTACCATTGCATTTTTCTCCCAAACGAAGGACACTAGAAAGAAAATTTTAAAGCCTCCTGTTAGGCCATCATCTACACGACATAGCCCTGAATTTTCCAATGCGCAGCTCTTTGCAAAAGAGAGATATTGGCAAGGAAAAGCTGTCTTGTACCTTTGCATTTTTCTCCCAAACGAAGGACACTAGAAAGAAAATTTTAAAGCCTCCTGTTAGGCCATCATCTACACGACATAGCCCTGAATTTTCCAATGCGCAGCTCTTTGCAAAAGAGAGATATTGGCAAGGAAAAGCTGTCTTGTACCTTTGCATTTTTCTCCCAAACGAAGGTCACTAGAAAGAAAATTTTAAAGCCTCCTGTTAGGCCATCATCTACACGACATAGCCCTGAATTTTCCAATGCGCAGCTCTTTGCAAAAGAGAGATATTGGCAAGGAAAAGCTGTCTTGTACCATTGCATTTTTCTCCCAAACGAAGGACACTAGAAAGAACATTTTAAAGCCTCCTGTTAGGCCATCATCTACACGACATAGCCCTGAATTTTCCAATGCGCAGCTCTTTGCAAAAGAGAGATATTGGCAAGGAAAAGCTGTCTTGTACCTTTGCATTTTTCTCCCAAACGAAGGTCACTAGAAAGAAAATTTTAAAGCCTCCTGTTAGGCCATCATCTACACGACATAGCCCTGAATTTTCCAATGCGTAGCTCTTTGCAAAAGAGAGATATTGGCAAGGAAAAGCTGTCTTGTACCTTTGCATTTTTCTCCCAAACGAAGGACACTAGAAAGAAAATTTTAAAGCCTCCTGTTAGGCCATCATCTACACGACATAGCCCTGGATTTTCCAATGCGCAGCTCTTTGCAAAAGAGAGATATTGGCAAGGAAAAGCTGTCTTGTACCATTGCATTTTTCTCCCAAACGAAGGTCACTAGAAAGAAAATTTTAAAGCCTCCTGTTAGGCCATCATCTACACGACATAGCCCTGAATTTTCCAATGCGTAGCTCTTTGCAAAAGAGAGATATTGGCAAGGAAAAGCTGTCTTGTACCTTTGCATTTTTCTCCCAAATGAAGGACACTAGAAAGAAAATTTTAAAGCCTCCTGTTAGGCCATCATCTACACGACATAGCCCTGAATTTTCCAATGCGCAGCTCTTTGCAAAAGAGAGATATTGGCAAGGAAAAGCTGTCTTGTACCATTGCATTTTTCTCCCAAACGAAGGACACTAGAAAGAACATTTTAAAGCCTCCTGTTAGGCCATCATCTACACGACATAGCCCTAAATTTTCCAATGCGCAGCTCTTTGCAAAAGAGAGATATTGGCAAGGAAAAGCTGTCTTGTACCATTGCATTTTTCTCCCAAACGAAGGACACTAGAAAGAAAATTTTAAAGCCTCCTGTTAGGCCATCATCTACACGACATAGCCCTGAATTTTCCAATGCGCAGATCTTTGCAAAAGAGAGATATTGGCAAGGAAAAGCTGTCTTGTACCTTTGCATTTTTCTCCCAAACGAAGGACACTAGAAAGAAAATTTTAAAGCCTCCTGTTAGGCCATCATCTACACGACATAGCCCTGAATTTTCCAATGCGCAGCTCTTTGCAAAAGAGAGATATTGGCAAGGAAAAGCTGTCTTGTACCATTGCATTTTTCTCCCAAACGAAGGACACTAGAAAGAAAATTTTAAAGCCTCCTGTTAGGCCATCATCTACACGACATAGCCCTGAATTTTCCAATGCGCAGCTCTTTGCAAAAGAGAGATATTGGCAAGGAAAAGCTGTCTTGTACCATTGCATTTTTCTCCCAAACGAAGGGCACTAGAAAGAAAATTTTAAAGCCTCCTGTTAGGCCATCATCTACACGACATAGCCCTGAATTTTTTAATGCGCAGCTCTTTGCAAAAGAGAGATATTGGCAAGGAAAAGCTGTCTTGTACCTTTGCATTTTTCTCCCAAACGAAGGGCACTAGAAAGAAAATTTTAAAGCCTCCTGTTAGGCCATCATCTACACGACATAGCCCTGAATTTTCCAATGAGAAGCTCTTTGCAAAAGAGAGATATTGGCAAGGAAAAGCTGTCTTGTACCTTTGCATTTTTCTCCCAAACGAAGGACACTAGAAAGAAAATTTTAAAGCCTCCTGTTAGGCCATCATCTACACGACATAGCCCTGAATTTTCCAATGCGTAGCTCTTTGCAAAAGAGAGATATTGGCAAGGAAAAGCTGTCTTGTACCTTTGCATTTTTCTCCCAAACGAAGGACACTAGAAAGAAAATTTTAAAGCCTCCTGTTAGGCCATCATCTACACGACATAGCCCTGAATTTTCCAATGCGCAGCTCTTTGCAAAAGAGAGATATTGGCAAGGAAAAGCTGTCTTGTACCATTGCATTTTTCTCCCAAACGAAGGACACTAGAAAGAAAATTTTAAAGCCTCCTGTTAGGCCATCATCTACACGACATAGCCCTAAATTTTCCAATGCGCAGCTCTTTGCAAAAGAGAGATATTGGCAAGGAAAAGCTGTCTTGTACCATTGCATTTTTCTCCCAAACGAAGGACACTAGAAAGAACATTTTAAAGCCTCCTGTTAGGCCATCATCTACACGACATAGCCCTGAATTTTCCAATGCGCAGCTCTTTGCAAAAGAGAGATATTGGCAAGGAAAAGCTGTCTTGTACCTTTGCATTTTTCTCCCAAACGAAGGACACTAGAAAGAAAATTTTAAAGCCTCCTGTTAGGCCATCATCTACACGACATAGCCCTGAATTTTCCAATGCGCAGCTCTTTGCAAAAGAGAGATATTGGCAAGGAAAAGCTGTCTTGTACCATTGCATTTTTCTCCCAAACGAAGGGCACTAGAAAGAAAATTTTAAAGCCTCCTGTTAGGCCATCATCTACACGACATAGCCCTGAATTTTTTAATGCGCAGCTCTTTGCAAAAGAGAGATATTTGCAAGGAAAAGCTGTCTTGTACCTTTGCATTTTTCTCCCAAACGAAGGGCACTAGAAAGAAAATTTTAAAGCCTCCTGTTAGGCCATCATCTACACGACATAGCCCTGAATTTTCCAATGAGTAGCTCTTTGCAAAAGAGAGATATTGGCAAGGAAAAGCTGTCTTGTACCTTTGCATTTTTCTCCCAAACGAAGGACACTAGAAAGAAAATTTTAAAGCCTCCTGTTAGGCCATCATCTACACGACATAGCCCTGAATTTTCCAATGCGCAGCTCTTTGCAAAAGAGAGATATTGGCAAGGAAAAGCTGTCTTGTACCATTGCATTTTTCTCCCAAACGAAGGACACTAGAAAGAACATTTTAAAGCCTCCTGTTAGGCCATCATCTACACGACATAGCCCTGAATTTTCCAATGCGCAGCTCTTTGCAAAAGAGAGATATTGGCAAGGAAAAGCTGTCTTGTACCTTTGCATTTTTCTCCCAAACGAAGGTCACTAGAAAGAAAATTTTAAAGCCTCCTGTTAGGCCATCATCTACACGACATAGCCCTGAATTTTCCAATGCGTAGCTCTTTGCAAAAGAGAGATATTGGCAAGGAAAAGCTGTCTTGTACCTTTGCATTTTTCTCCCAAACGAAGGACACTAGAAAGAAAATTTTAAAGCCTCCTGTTAGGCCATCATCTACACGACATAGCCTGAATTTTCCAATGCGTAGCTCTTTGCAAAAGAGAGATATTGGCAAGGAAAAGCTGTCTTGTACCTTTGCATTTTTCTCCCAAACGAAGGACACTAGAAAGAAAATTTTAAAGCCTCCTTTTAGGCCATCATCTACACGACATAGCCCTGAATTTTCCAATGCGCAGCTCTTTGCAAAAGAGAGATATTGGCAAGGAAAAGCTGTCTTGTACCATTGCATTTTTCTCCCAAACGAAGGGCACTAGAAAGAAAATTTTAAAGCCTCCTGTTAGGCCATCATCTACACGACATAGCCCTGAATTTTCCAATGCGCAGCTCTTTGCAAAAGAGAGATATTGGCAAGGAAAAGCTGTCTTGTACCTTTGCATTTTTCTCCCAAACGAAGGTCACTAGAAAGAAAATTTTAAAGCCTCCTGTTAGGCCATCATCTACACGACATAGCCCTGAATTTTCCAATGCGCATCTCTTTGCAAAAGAGAGATATTGGCAAGGAAAAGCTGTCTTGTACCTTTGCATTTTTCTCCCAAACGAAGGTCACTAGAAAGAAAATTTTAAAGCCTCCTGTTAGGCCATCATCTACACGACATAGCCCTGAATTTTCCAATGCGCAGCTCTTTGCAAAAGAGAGATATTGGCAAGGAAAAGCTGTCTTGTACCTTTACATTTTTCTCCCAAACGAAGGTCACTAGAAAGAAAATTTTAAAGCCTCCTGTTAGGCCATCATCTACACGACATAGCCCTGAATTTTCCAATGCGTAGCTCTTTGCAAAAGAGAGATATTGGCAAGGAAAAGCTGTCTTGTACCTTTGCATTTTTCTCCCAAACGAAGGACACTAGAAAGAAAATTTTAAAGCCTCCTGTTAGGCCATCATCTACACGACATAGCCCTGAATTTTCCAATGCGCAGCTCTTTGCAAAAGAGAGATATTGGCAAGGAAAAGCTGTCTTGTACCATTGCATTTTTCTCCCAAACGAAGGGCACTAGAAAGAAAATTTTAAAGCCTCCTGTTAGGCCATCATCTACACGACATAGCCCTGAATTTTCCAATGCGCAGCTCTTTGCAAAAGAGAGATATTGGCAAGGAAAAGCTGTCTTGTACCATTGCATTTTTCTCCCAAACGAAGGTCACTAGAAAGAAAATTTTAAAGCCTCCTGTTAGGCCATCATCTACACGACATAGCCCTGAATTTTCCAATGCGTAGCTCTTTGCAAAAGAGAGATATTGGCAAGGAAAAGCTGTCTTGTACCTTTGCATTTTTCTCCCAAATGAAGGACACTAGAAAGAAAATTTTAAAGCCTCCTGTTAGGCCATCATCTACACGACATAGCCCTGAATTTTCCAATGCGCAGCTCTTTGCAAAAGAGAGATATTGGCAAGGAAAAGCTGTCTTGTACCATTGCATTTTTCTCCCAAACGAAGGACACTAGAAAGAACATTTTAAAGCCTCCTGTTAGGCCATCATCTACACGACATAGCCCTGAATTTTCCAATGCGCAGCTCTTTGCAAAAGAGAGATATTGGCAAGGAAAAGCTGTCTTGTACCATTGCATTTTTCTCCCAAACGAAGGACACTAGAAAGAACATTTTAAAGCCTCCTGTTAGGCCATCATCTACACGACATAGCCCTAAATTTTCCAATGCGCAGCTCTTTGCAAAAGAGAGATATTGGCAAGGAAAAGCTGTCTTGTACCATTGCATTTTTCTCCCAAACGAAGGACACTAGAAAGAACATTTTAAAGCCTCCTGTTAGGCCATCATCTACACGACATAGCCCTGAATTTTCCAATGCGCAGATCTTTGCAAAAGAGAGATATTGGCAAGGAAAAGCTGTCTTGTACCTTTGCATTTTTCTCCCAAACGAAGGACACTAGAAAGAACATTTTAAAGCCTCCTGTTAGGCCATCATCTACACGACATAGCCCTGAATTTTCCAATGCGCAGCTCTTTGCAAAAGAGAGATATTGGCAAGGAAAAGCTGTCTTGTACCATTGCATTTTTCTCCCAAACGAAGGACACTAGAAAGAACATTTTAAAGCCTCCTGTTAGGCCATCATCTACACGACATAGCCCTAAATTTTCCAATGCGCAGCTCTTTGCAAAAGAGAGATATTGGCAAGGAAAAGCTGTCTTGTACCATTGCATTTTTCTCCCAAACGAAGGACACTAGAAAGAACATTTTAAAGCCTCCTGTTAGGCCATCATCTACACGACATAGCCCTGAATTTTCCAATGCGCAGATCTTTGCAAAAGAGAGATATTGGCAAGGAAAAGCTGTCTTGTACCTTTGCATTTTTCTCCCAAACGAAGGACACTAGAAAGAAAATTTTAAAGCCTCCTGTTAGGCCATCATCTACACGACATAGCCCTGAATTTTCCAATGCGCAGCTCTTTGCAAAAGAGAGATATTGGCAAGGAAAAGCTGTCTTGTACCATTGCATTTTTCTCCCAAACGAAGGACACTAGAAAGAAAATTTTAAAGCCTCCTGTTAGGCCATCATCTACACGACATAGCCCTGAATTTTCCAATGCGCAGCTCTTTGCAAAAGAGAGATATTGGCAAGGAAAAGCTGTCTTGTACCATTGCATTTTTCTCCCAAACGAAGGGCACTAGAAAGAAAATTTTAAAGCCTCCTGTTAGGCCATCATCTACACGACATAGCCCTGAATTTTTTAATGCGCAGCTCTTTGCAAAAGAGAGATATTGGCAAGGAAAAGCTGTCTTGTACCTTTGCATTTTTCTCCCAAACGAAGGGCACTAGAAAGAAAATTTTAAAGCCTCCTGTTAGGCCATCATCTACACGACATAGCCCTGAATTTTCCAATGAGTAGCTCTTTGCAAAAGAGAGATATTGGCAAGGAAAAGCTGTCTTGTACCTTTGCATTTTTCTCCCAAACGAAGGACACTAGAAAGAAAATTTTAAAGCCTCCTGTTAGGCCATCATCTACACGACATAGCCCTGAATTTTCCAATGCGTAGCTCTTTGCAAAAGAGAGATATTGGCAAGGAAAAGCTGTCTTGTACCTTTGCATTTTTCTCCCAAACGAAGGACACTAGAAAGAAAATTTTAAAGCCTCCTGTTAGGCCATCATCTACACGACATAGCCCTGAATTTTCCAATGCGCAGCTCTTTGCAAAAGAGAGATATTGGCAAGGAAAAGCTGTCTTGTACCTTTGCATTTTTCTCCCAAACGAAGGACACTAGAAAGAAAATTTTAAAGCCTCCTGTTAGGCCATCATCTACACGACATAGCCCTAAATTTTCCAATGCGCAGCTCTTTGCAAAAGAGAGATATTGGCAAGGAAAAGCTGTCTTGTACCATTGCATTTTTCTCCCAAACGAAGGACACTAGAAAGAACATTTTAAAGCCTCCTGTTAGGCCATCATCTACACGACATAGCCCTGAATTTTCCAATGCGCAGCTCTTTGCAAAAGAGAGATATTGGCAAGGAAAAGCTGTCTTGTACCTTTGCATTTTTCTCCCAAACGAAGGACACTAGAAAGAAAATTTTAAAGCCTCCTGTTAGGCCATCATCTACACGACATAGCCCTGAATTTTCCAATGCGCAGCTCTTTGCAAAAGAGAGATATTGGCAAGGAAAAGCTGTCTTGTACCATTGCATTTTTCTCCCAAACGAAGGACACTAGAAAAATTTTTTTAAAGCCTCCTGTTAGGCCATCATCTACACGACATAGCCCTGAATTTTCCAATGCGCAGCTCTTTGCAAAAGAGAGATATTGGCAAGGAAAAGCTGTCTTGTACCATTGCATTTTTCTCCCAAACGAAGGGCACTAGAAAGAAAATTTTAAAGCCTCCTGTTAGGCCATCATCTACACGACATAGCCCTGAATTTTTTAATGCGCAGCTCTTTGCAAAAGAGAGATATTTGCAAGGAAAAGCTGTCTTGTACCTTTGCATTTTTCTCCCAAACGAAGGGCACTAGAAAGAAAATTTTAAAGCCTCCTGTTAGGCCATCATCTACACGACATAGCCCTGAATTTTCCAAAACTGGGATTGATATTTTTGCTCTTTTATTTTTACTTAAAGTACAATAACTTTTACCATTTTAATTTGTTTTAATAGTATATTGACAGTATTGTTTTCTTTCAAAAATCCAATTAATTTTCTTTACCCGATTATTAAAATGGTAATTGACAAAAGCAAACTACATTGTCACCAGAAGAGCAATACAAAATGTACAAGTGATATATTAAAATCATCTTTCCAGCTTGAATTTCAATGATGCATTGGGGCAACGATTTTGTGAGAAACATCTTCACCCTTAAATAAAGATTTTCTTAATTCCTTACCTGTGTGCTAATTAGATATCACCTTGTTTTCACATTAAACAGACTTCCACATGAGAAAGCAGCAAGGATGCAGTGGCGTTAATGTTTCCTGGTGTCAACCTGTATTATTTCAGTAGATATTGAAATGAGGATGCATCTTGCTGCCTTTCCAATGAAGCAAGTTTAATTTAGTAATAGGTGAAAAACCATCCCTACAAAGATGTTAATCAGATACTTGGCTTTGTGGACACTTTTCAGAGAACAAATTTGTTAGCATAAAAATAAAGCCAGAAAATGAAGAGCTGTTTAATCAGTCAATTGGATTTTTTTGCCAGCATATTTCTTTTTCTCTGCAACCCACTGCTAAATTGTGCTTCCTAGCTGTTTTTATAAAATCACTGAATCAAATCTAACTCTGATTACATCAGAGAAGGCCAGGTACCCTACACCATAACAGGGGTTTTCGAAATTTTGACTTGTCTACTTAAATATCACCAAAATCTGATCACAAGGTCAATTACGTCCCTGGGTGGGATTGAACCACCAACCTTTTGATTAATAGCTGAACACACTAACCGATTGCGCCACAGAGACACTTTGCAAAAAGTATATACTGACAAAGACTAATAAGCATTCATCTAGAACGTTTCCTAGAAAAACTTTAAAAAGTCAATAATCTGGAGAGTGTTTGTAAGATGTTTCTTCCAGCAACCAATGAAGAAACACATTGGTACTTTCGCATGATGAGTGAGTGCTTCAGGATCTCTTGCACTTACATGTGCAGCAGAGTACTGCAATGGAAGCATGCTGGGCCCATAACCCAGAGGTAGGCAGATTGAAACTATCCTTTGCTATATGCATTTTTTTTTGTTCATTAAAGTAATCCAAAACTGGGATTGATATTTTAGCTTTTATTTTTACTTAAAGTACAATAACTTTTACCATTTTAATTTGTTTTAATAGTATATTGACAGTATTGTTTTCTTTCAAAAATCCACGACATAGCCCTGAATTTTCCAATGCGCAGCTCTTTGCAAAAGAGAGATATTGGCAAGGAAAAGCTGTCTTGTACCTTTGCATTTTTCTCCCAAACGAAGGTCACTAGAAAGAAAATTTTAAAGCCTCCTGTTAGGCCATAATCTACACGACATAGCCCTGAATTTTCCAATGCGCAGCTCTTTGCAAAAGAGAGATATTGGCAAGGAAAAGCTGTCTTGTACCATTGCAAGGATAGTGCACAAGGGTATAGAAGGGAGCGGCTGAAGAAAAGAGAAGTGGAAACAGACAGCAAACTAGGCTGGAGAGAGACCTGAGACAGAGAGATCTGAATTATACGAGAGCCGACCAGGGGAAACACAAATTATGCAGTCAAGTTTCCCACATTTGGGGAAATCGCAGGAGCAGCACACCCAGAGTACAATGGGTGAGCCTTGCCCTGGGAGAAGCACCTTCATGATCATAGTATCTCACCTGGCAGGTAAGTAGGAGTTGGGCTAGAGCTGGGGAGGGTCGCTGCTCGGGTACCCCCCTGTAAAGTGAAGGAGATCCAACTGAGGCAGCACAAGGGAACTCTCGAAAGAAGAACAAGGCTAAAGGAAAATCTGAGACAAAGAAATCTGACTTTTACCAGAGCTGACCAGAGGAAAGCACAAACACAGTCTCCCACTACCACAAATAATGCAGTCAAGTTTCCCACATTTGGGGAAATCACAGGGGTCAGCATACCCAAAATGCAATGAATGAACCTCACCCTGGGAGAAAAATCTTCATGACCATGGTATCTCCTATGCAAAATAAGTATGATTTGGAATAGGGCTGGGGAGGGCCGCTGCTCATGCACATCTCTGTCAAGTAAAGGAGATTCAACTGAGGCAGCAAAAGGGAACTCTCATCTGGGGACAACAACTGCAGGGAGAACACATATTTTCAGATGAACATGGGAGGGCAGAAGGCTGCCTAATACTGAAGCACCCCCAAACAACAAACCAAATGCAACAACTAGTGCAAGCATTCCTGGGGGAAGGCCTGCCGCAGATGGATTTGCATATGGTGATGTCATCCAAGCAGTGGGTCAAAGTTGGCTTCAACCCTCGTCTGCATATGAAAACAGAAAAGGGGCGTGCAGGGCATGGTGGCCTTTTGCGGCGCTTGTCTGACCCCTAGTTTGCATTAAACACCTCCACCCTCCTTCGGTGTGGGGCTCATGTTGGCTATGCCCCAGCCCCTGAAGCATTCAAGCTGATTTCTTGCAGCAGCTGGGCACTGTAACAGCTCCAGAGCTGCTCTGTAAGGCAAGTAAAAGGGTGTGGGCCCTGCAGCACTACCTGTAGTTTGCATTGTGCATTGGAAGGCACAAAGTAAGCAGACGGGAGGAGAAGTCAGGATAGTGCGCAAGGGCATAGAAGGGAGCGGCTCAAGAAAAGAGAAGTTGAAACAGACAGCAAACTAGGCTGGAGAGAGACCTGAGACAAAGAGATCTGAATTATACGAGAGCCGACCAGGGGAAACACAAATTATGCAGTCAAGTTTCCCACATTTGGGGAAATTGCAGGAGCAGCACACCCAGAGTACAATGGGTGAGCCTTGCCCTGGGAGAAGCACCTTCATGATCATAGTATCTCACCTGGCAGGTAAGTAGGAGTTGGGCTAGAGCTGGGGAGGGTCGCTGCTCGGGTACCCCCCTGTAAAGTGAAGGAGATCCAACTGAGGCAGCACAAGGGAACTCTCGAAAGAAGAACAAGGCTAAAGGAAAATCTGAGACAAAGAAATCTGACTTTTACCAGAGCTGACCAGAGGAAAGCACAAACACAGTCTCCCACTACCACAAATAATGCAGTCAAGTTTCCCACATTTGGGGAAATCACAGGGGTCAGCATACCCAAAATGCAATGAATGAACCTCACCCTGGGAGAAAAATCTTCATGACCATGGTATCTCCTATGCAAAATAAGTATGATTTGGAATAGGGCTGGGGAGGGCCGCTGCTCATGCACATCTCTGTCAAGTAAAGGAGATTCAACTGAGGCAGCACAAGGGAACTCTCATCTTGGGACAACAACTGCAGGGAGAACACATATTTTCAGATGAACATGGGAGGGCAGAAGGCTGCCTAATACTGAAGCACCCCCAAACAACAAACCAAATGCAACAACTAGTGCAAGCATTCCTGGGGGAAGTTCTGCAGAAGACGGATTTGCATACGGTGATGTCATCCAAGTAGTGGGTCAAAGTTGGCTTCAACCCTCATCTGCATATGAAAAGAGAAAAGGGGCGTGCAGGGCATGGCGGCCTTTTGCGGTGCTTGGATGACCCCTAGTTCGCATTAAACACCTCCACCCTCCTTTGGTGTGGGGCTCATGTTGGCCATGCCCCATCCCCTGAAGCATTCAAGCTGATTTCTTGCAGCAGCTGGGCACTGTAACAGCTCCAGAGCTGCTCTGTAAGGCAAGTAAAAGGGTGTGGGCCCTGCAGCACTACCTGTAGTTTGCATTGTGCATTGGAAGGCACAAAGTAAGCAGACGGGAGGAGAAGTCAGGATAGTGCACAAGGGTATAGAAGGGAGCGGCTGAAGAAAAGAGAAGTGGAAACAGACAGCAAACTAGGCTGGAGAGAGACCTGTGACAAAGAGATCTGAATTATACGAGAGCCGACCAGGGGAAACACAAATTATGCAGTCAAGTTTCCCACATTTGGGGAAATCGCAGGAGCAGCACACCCAGAGTACAATGGGTGAGCCTTGCCCTGGGAGAAGCACCTTCATGATCATAGTATCTCACCTGGCAGGTAAGTAGGAGTTGGGCTAGAGCTGGGGAGGGTCGCTGCTCGGGTACCCCCCTGTAAAGTGAAGGAGATCCAACTGAGGCAGCACAAGGGAACTCTCGAAAGAAGAACAAGGCTAAAGGAAAATCTGAGACAAAGAAATCTGACTTTTACCAGAGCTGACCAGAGGAA
Organism: Pseudophryne corroboree; assembly: GCF_028390025.1. Lineage (NCBI taxonomy): Eukaryota > Metazoa > Chordata > Amphibia > Anura > Myobatrachidae > Pseudophryne > Pseudophryne corroboree. The sequence continues at coordinate 167,862 of NW_026970103.1, forward strand.
AGCACAAACACAGTCTCCCACTACCACAAATAATGCAGTCAAGTTTCCCACATTTGGGGAAATCACAGGGGTCAGCATACCCAAAATGCAATGAATGAACCTCACCCTGGGAGAAAAATCTTCATGACCATGGTATCTCCTATGCAAAATAAGTATGATTTGGAATAGGGCTGGGGAGGGCCGCTGCTCATGCACATCTCTGTCAAGTAAAGGAGATTCAACTGAGGCAGCACAAGGGAACTTTCATCTGGGGACAACAACTGCAGGGAGAACACATATTTTCAGATGAACATGGGAGGGCAGAAGGCTGCCTAATACTGAAGCACCCCCAAACAACAAACCAAATGCAACAACTAGTCCAAGCATTCCTGGGGGAAGTTCTGCAGAAGACGGATTTGCATACGGTGATGTCATCCAAGCAGTGGGTCAAAGTTGGCTTCAACCCTCATCTGCATATGAAAAGAGAAAAGGGGCGTGCAGGGCATGGCGGCCTTTTGCGGTGCTTGGATGACCCCTAGTTCGCATTAAACACCTCCACCCTCCTTTGGTGTGGGGCTCATGTTGGCCATGCCCATCCCCTGAAGCATTCAAGCTGATTTCTTGCAGCAGCTGGGCACTGTAACAGCTCCAGAGCTGCTCTGTAAGGCAAGTAAAAGGGTGTGGGCCCTGCAGCACTACCTGTAGTTTGCATTGTGCATTGGAAGGCACAAAGTAAGCAGATGGGAGGAGAAGTCAGGATAGTGCACAAGGGTATAGAAGGGAGCGGCTGAAGAAAAGAGAAGTGGAAACAGACAGCAAACTAGGCTGGAGAGAGACCTGAGACAAAGAGATCTGAATTATACGAGAGCCGACCAGGGGAAACACAAATTATGCAGTCAAGTTTCCCACATTTGGGGAAATCGCAGGGGCAGCACACCCAGAGTGCAATGGGTGAGCCTTGCCCTGGGAGAAGCACCTTCATGATCATAGTATCTCACCTGGCAGGTAAGTAGGAGTTGGGCTAGAGCTGGGGAAAGTCGCTGTTCGGGCACCCCCCTGTCAAGTGAAAGAGATCCAACTGAGGCAGCACAAGGGAACTCTCGAAAGAAGAACAAGGCTAGAGGAAGATCTGAGACAAAGAAATCTGACTTTTTCCAGAGCTGACCAGAGGAAAGCACAAACACAGTCCCCCACTACCACAAATAATGCAGTCGAGTTTCCCACATTTGGGGAAATCACAGGGGTCAGCATACCCAAAATGCAATGAATGAACCTCACCCTGGGAGAACAATCTTCATGACCATGGTATCTCCTATGCAAAATAAGTATGATTTGGGATAGGGCTGGGGAGGGCCGCTGCTCATGCACATCTCTGTCAAGTAAAGGAGATTCAACTGAGGCAGCACAAGGAAACTCTCATCTGGGGACAACAACTGCAGGGAGAACACATATTTTCAGATGAACATGGGAGGGCAGAAGGCTGCCTAATACTGAAGCACCCCCAAACAACAAACCAAATGCAACAACTAGTACAAGCATTCCTGGGGGAAGTTCTGCAGAAGACGGAATTGCATACGGTGATGTCATCCAAGCAGTGGGCCAAAGTTGGCTGGAACCCTCATCTGCATATGAAAAGAGAAAAGGGGTATGCAGGGCATGGCGGCCTTTTGCGGCGCTTGGATGACCCTTAGTTCGCATTAAACACCCCCACCCTCCTTCGGTGTGGGGCTCATGTTGGCCATGCCCCATCCCCTGAAGCATTCAAGCTGATTTCTTGCAGCAGCTTGGCACTGTAACAGCTCCAGAGCTGTTCTGTTAGGCAAGTAAAAGGGTGTGGGCCCTGCAGCACTACCTGTAGTTTGCATTGCGCATTGGAAGGCACAAAGTAAGCAGACAGGAGGAGAAGTCAGGATAGTGCACAAGGGTATAAAAGGGAGCAGCTCAAGAAAAGAGAAGTTGAAAAAGACAGCAAACTAGGCTGGAGAGAGACCTGAGACAAAGAGATCTGAATTATACGAGACCTGACCAGGGGAAACACAAATTATGCAGTCAAGTTTCCCACATTTGGGGAAATCGCAGGGGCAGCACACCCAGAGTGCAATGGGTGAGCCTTGCCCTGGGAGAAGCACCTTCATGATCATAGTATCTCACCTGGCAGGTAAGTAGGAGTTGGGCTAGAGCTGGGGAGGGTCGCTGCTCGGGCACCCCCCTGTCAAGTGAAGGAGATCCAACTGAGGCAGCACAAGGAAACTCTCGAAAGAAGAACAAGGCTAGAGGAAGATCTGAGACAAAGAAATTTGACTTTTACCAGAGCTGACCAGAGGAAAACACAAACACAGTCCCCCACTACCAACAAATAAAGCAGTCGCGTTTCCCACATTTGGGGAAATCACAGGGGTCAGCATACCCAGAATGCAATGAATGAACCTCACCCTGGGAGAGTAATCTTCATGACCATGGTATCTCCTATGCAAAATAAGTATGATTTGGGATAGGGCTGGGGAGGGCCGCTGCTCATGCACATCTCTGTCAAGTAAAGGAGATTCAACTGAGGCAGCACAAGGGAACTCTCATCTGGGGACAACAACTGCAGGGAGAACACATATTTTCAGATGAACATGGGAGGGCAGAAGGCTGCCTAATACTGAAGCACCCCCAAACAACAAACCAAATGCAACAACTAGTGCAAGCATTCCTGGGGTAAGTTCTGCAGAAGACGGATTTGCATACGGTGATGTCATCCAAGCAGTGGGTCAAAGTTGGCTTCAACCCTCATCTGCATATGAAAAGAGAAAAGGGGCGTGCAGGGCATGGCGGCCTTTTGCGGTGCTTGGATGACCCCTAGTTCGCATTAAACACCCCCACCCTCCTTTGGTGTGGGGCTCATGTTGGCCATGCCCCATCCCCTGAAGCATTCAAGCTGATTTATTGCAGCAGCTGGGCACTGTAACAGCTCCAGAGCTGCTCTGAACGGCAAGTAAAAGGGTGTGGGCCCTGCAGCACTACCTGTAGTTTGCATTGTGCATTGGAAGGCACAAAGTAAGCAGACGGGAGAAGTCAGGATAGTGCGCAAGGGCATAGAAGGGAGCAGCTCAAGAAAAGAGAAGTTGAAACAGACAGCAAACTAGGCTGGAGAGAGACCTGAGACAAAGAGATCTGAATTATACGAGAGCCGACCAGGGGAAACACAAATTATGCAGTCAAGTTTCCCACATTTGGGGAAATCGCAGGAGCAGCACACCCAGAGTGCAATGGGTGAGCCTTGCCCTGGGAGAAGCACCTTCCTGATTATAGTATCTCACCTGGCAGGTAAGTAGGAGTTGGGCTAGAGCTTGGGAGGGTCGCTGCTCGGGCACCCCCCTGTCAAGTGAAGGAGATCCAACTGAGGCAGCACAAGGAAACTCTCGAAAGAAGAACAAGGCTAGAGGAAGATCTGAGACAAAGAAATCTGACTTTTACCAGAGCTGACCAGAGGAAAGCACAAACACAGTCCCCCACTACCACAAATAATGCAGTCGAGTTTCCCAAATTTGGGAAATTCACAGGGGTCAGCATACCCAGAATGCAATGAATGAACCTCACCCTGGGAGAACAATCTTCATGACCATGGTATCTCCTATGCAAAATAAGTATGATTTGGGATAGGGCTGGGGAGGGCCGCTGCTCAGGCACATCTCTGTCAAGTAAAGGAGATTCAACTGAGGCAGCACAAGGGAACTCTCATCTGGGGACAACAACTGCAGGGAGAACACATATTTTCAGATGAACATGGGAGGACAGAAGGCTGCCTAATACTGAAGCACCCCCAAACAACAAACCAAATGCAACAACTAGTAAAAGCATTCCTGGGTGAAGGTCTGCAGAAGACGGATTTGCATACGGTGATGTCATCCAAGCAGTGGGCCAAAGTTGGCTGGAACCCTCATCTGCATATGAAAAGAGAAAAGGGTTATGCAGGGCATGGCGGCCTTTTGCGGCGCTTGGATGACCCCTAGTTCGCATTAAACACCTCCACCCTCCTTCGGTGTGGGGCTCATGTTGGCTTTGCCCCAGCCCCTGAAGCATTCAAGCTAATTTCTTGCAGCAGCTGGGCACTGTAACAGCTCCAGAGCTGCTCTGTAAGGCAACTAAAAGGGTGTGGGCCCTGCAGCACTACCTGTAGTTCGCATTGTGCGTAGGAAGGCACAAAGTAAGCAGACGGGAGAAGTCAGGATAGTGCGCAAGGGCATAGAAGGGAGCGGCTCAAGAAAAGAGAAGTGGAAACAGACAGCAAACTAGGCTGGAGAGAGACCTGAGACAAAGAGATGTGAATTATACGAGAGCCGACCAGGGGAAACACAAATTATGCAGTCAAGTTTCCCACATTTGGGGAAATCGCAGGGGCAGCACACCCAGAGTGCAATGGGTGAGCCTTGCCCTGGGAGAAGCACCTTCATGATCATAGTATCTCACCTGGCAGGTAAGTAGGAGTTGGGCTAGAGCTGGGGAGGGTCGCTGCTCGGGCACCCCCCTGTTAAGTGAAGGAGATCCAACTGAGGCAGCACAAGGGAACTCTCGAAAGAAGAACAAGGCTAGAGGAAGATCTGAGACAAAGAAATCTGACTTTTACCAGAGCTGACCAGAAGAAAGCACAAACACAGTCCCCCCACTACCAACAAATAAAGCAGTCGCGTTTCCCACATTTGGGGAAATCACAGGGGTCAGCATACCCAGAATGCAATGAATGAACCTCACCCTGGGAGAGTAATCTTCATGACCATGGTATCTCCTATGCAAAATAAGTATGATTTGGGATAGGGCTGGGGAGGGCCGCTGCTCATGCACATCTCTGTCAAGTAAAGGAGATTCAACTGAGGCAGCACAAGGGAACTCTCATCTGGGGACAACAACTGCAGGGAGAACACATATTTTCAGATGAACATGGGAGGGCAGAAGGCTGCCTAATACTGAAGCACCCCCAAACAACAAACCAAATGCAACAACTAGTGCAAGCATTCCTGGGGGAAGGCCTGCAGCAGATGGATTTGCATACGGTGATGTCATCCAAGCAGTGGGTCAAAGTTGGCTTCAACCCTCGTCTGCATATGAAAAGAGAAAAGGGGCGTGCAGGGCATGGCGGCCTTTTGCGACGCTTGGATGACCCCTAGTTCGCATTAAACACCTCCACCCTCCTTCGGTGTGGGGCTCATGTTGGCTATGCCCCAGCCCCTGAAGCATTCAAGCTGATTTCTTGCAGCAGCTGGGCACTGTAACAGCTCCAGAGCTGCTCTGTAAGGCAAGTAAAAGGGTGTGGGCCCTGCAGCACTACCTGTAGTTTGCATTGTGCATTGGAAGGCACAAAGAAAGCAGACAGGAGGAGAAGTCAGGATATTGCACAAGGGTATAAAAGGGAGGGGCTCATGAAAAAAGAAGTGGAAACAGACAGCAAATTAGGCTGGAGAGAGACCTGAGACAAAGAGATCTGAATTATACGAGAGCCGACCAGGGGAAACACAAATTATGCAGTCAAGCTTCCCACATTTGGGGAAATCAGAGTGCAATGGGTGAGCCTTGCCCTGGGAGAAGCACCTTCATGATCATAGTATCTCACCTGGCAGGTAAGTAGGAGTTGGGCTAGAGCTGGGGAGGGTCGCTGCTCGGGCACCCCCCTGTCAAGTGAAAGAGATCCAACTGAGGCAGCACAAGGGAACTCTCGAAAGAAGAACAAGGCTAGAGGAAGATCTGAGACAAATAAATCTGACTTTTACCAGAGCTGACCAGAGGAAAGCACAAACACAGTCCCCCACTACCACAAATAATGCAGTCGAGTTTCCCACATTTGGGGAAATCACAGGGGTCAGCATACCCAGAATACAATGAATGAACCTCACCCTGGGAGAACAATCTTCATGACCATGGTATCTCCTATGCAAAATAAGTATGATTTGGGATAGGGCTGGGGAGGGCCGCTGCTCAGGCACATCTCTGTCAAGTAAAGGAGATTCAACTGAGGCAGCACAAGGGAACTCTCATCTGGGGACAACAACTGCAGGGAGAACACATATTTTCAGATGAACATGGGAGGGCAGAAGGCTGCTTAATACTGAAGCACCCCCAAACAACAAACCAAATGCAACAACTAGTGCAAGCATTCCTGGGGGAAGGCCTGCAGCAGATGGATTTGCATACGGTGATGTCATCCAAGCAGTGGGTCAAAGTTGGCTTCAACCCTCGTCTGCATATGAAAAGAGAAAAGGGGCGTGCAGGGCATGGCGGCCTTTTGCGGCGCTTGGATGACCCCTAGTTCACATTAAACACCTCCACCCTCCTTCGGTGTGGGGCTCATGTTGGCTATGCCCCAGCCCCTGAAGCATTCAAGCTGATTTCTTGCAGCAGCTGGGCACTGTAACAGCTCCAGAGCTGCTCTGTACGGCAAGTAAAAGGGTGTGGGCCCTGCAGCACTACCTGTAGTTTGCATTGTGCATTGGAAGGCACAAAGTAAGCAGACAGGAGGAGAAGTCAGGATAGTGCACAAGGGTATAAAAGGGAGGGGCTCATGAAAAAAGAAGTGGAAACAGACAGCAAACTAGGCTGGAGAGAGACCTGAGACAAAGAGATCTGAATTATACGAGAGCTGACCAGGGGAAACACAAATTATGCAGTCAAGCTTCCCACATTTGGGGAAATCGCAGGGGCACCACACCCAGAGTGCAATGGGTGAGCCTTGCCCTGGGAGAAGCACCTTCATGATCAAAGTATCTCACCTGGCAGGTAAGTAGGAGTTGGGCTAGAGCTGAGGAGGGTCGCTGCTCTGGCACCCCCCTGTCAAGTGAAAGAGATCCAACTGAGGCAGCACAAGGGAACTCTCGAAAGAAGAACAAGGCTAGAGGAAGATCTGAGACAAATAAATCTGACTTTTACCAGAGCTGTCCAGAGGAAAGCACAAACACAGTCCCCCACTACCACAAATAATGCAGTCGAGTTTCCCACATTTGGGGAAATCACAGGGGTCAGCATACCCAGAATGCAATGAATGAACCTCACCCTGGGAGAACAATCTTCATGACCATGGTATCGCCTATGCAAAATAAGTATGATTTTGGATAGGGCTGGGGAGGGCCGCTGCTCAGGCACATCTCTGTCAAGTAAAGGAGATTCAACTGAGGCAGCACAAGGGAACTCTCATCTGGGGACAACAACTGCAGGGAGAACACATATTTCCAGATAAACATGGGAGGGCAGAAGGCTGCCTAATACTGAAGCACCCCCAAACAACAAACCAAATGCAACAACTAGTACAAGCATTCCTGGGGGAAGGCCTGCAGCAGATGGATTTGCATACGGTGATGTCATCCAAGCAGTGGGTCAAAGTTAGCTTCAACCCTCGTCTGCATATGAAAAGAGAAAAGGGGCGTGCAGGGCATGGCGGCCTTTTGCGGCGCTTGGATGACCCCTAGTTCGCATTAAACACCTCCACCCTCCTTCGGTGTGGGGCTCATGTTGGCTATGCCCCAGCCCCTGAAGCATTCAAGCTGATTTCTTGCAGCAGCTGGGCACTGTAACAGCTCCAGAGCTGCTCTGAACGGCAAGTAAAAGGGTGTGGGCCCTGCAGCACTACCTGTAGTTTGCATTGTGCATTGGAAGGCACAAAGTAAGCAGACGGGAGAAGTCAGGATAGTGCGCAAGGGCATAGAAGGGAGCGGCTCAAGAAAAGAGAAGTTGAAACAGACAGCAAACTAGGCTGGAGAGAGACCTGAGACAAAGAGATCTGAATTATATGAGAGCCGACCAGGGGAAACACAAATTATGCAGTCAAGTTTCCCACATTTGGGGAAATCGCAGGAGCAGCACACCCAGAGTGCAATGGGTGAGCCTTGCCCTGGGAGAAGCACCTACATGATCATAGTATCTCACCTGCCAGGTAAGTAGAAGTTGGGCTAGAGCTGGGGAGGGTCGCTGCTCGGGTACCCCCCTGTCAAGTGAAGGAGATCCAACTGAGGCAGCACAAGGGAACTCTCGAAAGAAGAACAAGGCTAGAGGAAGATCTGAGACAAATAAATCTGACTTTTACCAGAGCTGACCAGAGGAAAGCACAAACACAGTCCCCCACTACCACAAATAATGCAGTCGAGTTTCCCACATTTGGGGAAATCACAGGGGTCAGCATACCCAGAATGCAATGAATGAACCTCACCCTGGGAGAACAATCTTCATGACCATGGTATCTCCTATGCAAAATAAGTATGATTTGGGATAGGGCTGGGGAGGGCCGCTGCTCAGGCACATCTCTGTCAAGTAAAGGAGATTCAACTGAGGCAGCACAAGGGAACTCTCATCTGGGGACAACAACTGCAGGGAGAACACAAATTTTCAGATGAACATGGGAGGGCAGAAGGCTGCCTAATAATGAAGCACCCCCAAACAACAAACCAAATGCAACAACTAGTGCAAGCATTCCTGGGGGAAGGCCTGCAGCAGATGGATTTGCATACGGTGATGTCATCCAAGCAGTGGGTCAAACAACAAACCAAATGCAACAACTAGTGCAAGCATTCCTGGGGGAAGGCCTGCAGCAGATGGATTTGCATACGGTGATGTCATCCAAGCAGTGGGTCAAAGTTGGCTTCAACCCTCGTCTGCATATGAAAAGAGAAAAGGGGCGTGCAGGGCATGGCGGCCTTTTGCGGCGCTTGGATGACCCCTAGTTCGCATTAAACACCTCCACCCTCCTTCGGTGTGGGGCTCATGTTGGCTATGCCCCAGCCCCTGAAGCATTCAAGCTGATTTCTTGCAGCAGCTGGGCACTGTAACAGCTCCAGAGCTACTCTGTACGGCAAGTAAAAGGGTGTGGGCCCTGCAGCACTACCTGTAGTTTGCATTGTGCATTGGAAGGCACAAAGTAAGCAGGCAAGGTCCAGAGAACAGTTAGAGGTCGGAGTAGCACTATCTCAAGTAGTACTACGACAGCACGGATGGATTCTAAATATTCCAAAATCGCAGCTGATTCCGACGACACGTCTGCTGTTCCTAGGGATGATTCTGGACACAGTACAGAAAAAGGTGTTTCTCCCGGAGGAGAAAGCCAAGGAGTTATCCGACATAGTCAGGAACCTCCTAAGACCAGGCCAAGTGTCAGTACAATGCACAATGGTCCTGGGAAAGATGGTGGCTTCTTACGAAGCGATTCCATTCGGCAGATTCCATGCAAGAACTTTTCAGTGGGATCTGCTGGACAAATGGTCCGGATCGCATCTTCAAATGCATCAGCGGATAACCCTGTCTCCAAGGACAAGGATGTCTCTCCTGTGGTGGTTACAGAGTGCTCATCTCCTAGAGGGCCGCAGATTCGGCATTCAGGATTGGGTCCTGGTGACCACGGATGCCAGCCTGAGAGGCTGGGGAGCAGTCACACAGGGAAGAAATTTCCTGGGCTTGTGGTCAAGCATGGAAACGTCACTTCACATAAATATCCTGGAACTAAGGGCCATTTACAATGCCCTAAGTCAGGCAAGACCTCTGCTTCAGGGTCAGCCGGTGTTGATCCAGTCGGACAACATCACGGCAGTCGCCCACGTAAACAGACAGGGCGGCACAAGAAGCAGGAGGGCAATGATGGAAGTGGCAAGGATTCTTCGCTGGGCGGAGAATCATGTGATAGCACTGTCAGCAGTGTTCATTCCGGGAGTGGACAACTGGGAAGCAGACTTCCTCAGCAGACACGATCTTCACCCGGGGGAGTGGGGACTTCACCCAGAAGTCTTCCACATGATTGTGAACCGTTGGGAAAAACCAAAGGGTGGACATGATGGCGTCCCGCCTCAACAAAAAGCTGGACAGATATTGCGCCAGGTCAAGGGACCCTCAGGCAATAGCTGTGGACTCTCTGGTAACACCGTGGGTGTACCAGTCAGTGTATGTGTTCCCTCCTCTTCCTCTCATACCAAAAGTACTGAGAATCATAAGAAGGAGAGGAGTAAAGACTATACTCGTGGCTCCGGATTGGCCAAGAAGGACTTGGTACCCGGAAATTCAAGAGATGCTCACGGAAGACCCGTGGCCTCTACCTCTAAGAAAGGACCTGCTCCAGCAGGGACCATGTCTGTTCCAAGACTTACCGCGGCTGCGTTTGACGGCATGGCGGTTGAACGCCGGATCCTGAAGGAAAAAGGCATTCCGGATGAAGTCATCCCTACCCTGATCAAAGCCAGGAAGGATGTAACCATACAACATTATCACCGTATTTGGCGTAAATATGTTGCGTGGTGCGAGGCCAGGAAGGCCCCTACAGAGGAATTTCAACTGGGTCGTTTCCTGCATTTCCTGCAAACAGGACTGTCTATGGGCCTCAAATTAGGGTCCATTAAGGTTCAAATTTCGGCCCTGTCAATATTCTTCCAAAAAGAACTGGCTTCTGTTCCTGAAGTTCAGACGTTTGTCAAGGGAGTACTGCATATACAGCCTCCTTTTGTGCCTCCAGTGGCACCTTGGGATCTCAATGTAGTTTTGGGATTCCTAAAATCACATTGGTTTGAACCACTCACCACTGTGGACTTAAAATATCTCACATGGAAAGTGGTAATGCTGTTAGCCCTGGCTTCAGCCAGGCGTGTCTCAGAATTGACCAAAACAAAAAACTGCAACAAACGAGCGCCTAATCATCAAAATAAAAAGTGAAAACCAATACGTGTTTCATAGAATTAAATAATCACAATTTTATGTTCCTGATAGTCTGCGCTTGCCGGAATACTATGTGTAGTATTGTGGTGATAGCATAGAAAAAGAACAAACGGCTGCGCTGAATATCAGGAACGAAACATGATGTACAGAGAGCCAACGTAAAAAATAACAATGTTTATTAATAAAACATATAAAAAGATTAATTGTCAAATAACCGGTGAAAAATATATACAAATATATATAAGAACAGTCACTAGACGTGAACTAGTGGTATATTGTAATGACTCAGCTTATTGGGGTGAAAAGTTCAGTGATTCACTTGTTAGATAGTTGATAAATACCAGGTGTGTTGGTAGGATCCTAATGAATAAAAAAGTCCCTCAGTTGAAATTGATATTCAATACCTTTCCAAAATGGGCTGGTAAGAGCCGAGCGTCCTCGGCTTCAATGTCCTGCAATGCCCATATACGCTGTGCAGCGGAAAGGAATGGACCGTCTCTCTCACAACCCGGTCGTGGCGGCGTGTGCGCTGAAGCCGCTGATGTCGGATGCTGTAGAAGGAGGGTGCAGCGGGGACCAAGGAACACCTGGAAGATTTCACCTGAGCTGAGTGTGGATAGGGGCGGGTCCTGACGCGTTTCGTCACGTTCACGTGACTTTCTCAAAGGTAGAATGTTCTTATATATATTTATATATATTTTTCACCGGTTATTTGACAATTAATCTTTTTATATGTTTTATTAATAAACATTGTTATTTTTTACGTTGGCTCTCTGTACATCGTGTCTCAGAATTGGCGGCTTTATCCTATAAAAGCCCTTACCTAATTTTTCATATGTGGTGCCTGCGGCTACTAGGGACTTGGAGGATTCCAAGTTGCTGGACGTAGTCAGGGCCCTGAAAATATATGTTTCCAGGACGGCTGGAGTCAGAAAATCTGATTCGCTGTTTATCCTGTATGCACCCAGCAAGCTGGGTGCTCCTGCTTCTAAGCAGACGATTGCTCGTTGGATTTGTAGTACAATTCAGCTTGCACATTCTGTGGCAGGCCTGCCACAGCCAAAATCTGTAAAAGCCCATTCCACACGGAAAGTGGGCTCATCTTGGGCGGCTGCCCGAGGGGTCTCGGCTTTACAACTTTGCCGAGCAGCTACTTGGTCAGGGGAAAACATGTTTGCTAAATTCTACAAATTTGATACCCTGGCTGAGGAGGACCTGGAGTTCTCTCATTCGGTGCTGCAGAGTCATCCGCACTCTCCCACCCGGTTGGGAGCTTTGGTATAATCCCCATGGTCCTTTCGGAGTCCCCAGCATCCACTAGGACGTTAGAGAAAATAAGAATTTACTTACCGATAATTCTATTTCTCATAGTCCATAGTGGATGCTGGGCGCCCATCCCAAGTGCGGATTGTCTGCATTACTTGTACATAGTTATTGTTACAAAAATCGGGTTATTGTTGTTGTGAGCCATCTTTTCAGAGGCTCCTTCTGTTATCATGCTGTTAACTGGGTTCAGATCACAAGTTGTACGGTGTGATTGGTGTGGCTGGTATGAGTCTTACCCGGGATTCAAAATCCTTCCTTATTGTGTACGCTCGTCCGGGCACAGTATCCTAACTGAGGCTTGGAGGAGGGTCATAGGGGGAGGAGCCAGTGCACACCAGCTAGTCCTAAAGCTTTTACTTTGTGCCCAGTCTCCTGCGGAGCCGCTATTCCCCATGGTCCTTTCGGAGTCCCCAGCATCCACTACGGACTATGAGAAATAGAATTATCGGTAAGTAAATTCTTATTTTCTGGACTGTGTCCAGGATCATCCTTAGGAATAGAAGACGTGTCGTCGGAATCAGCTGCGATTTTGGAATATTAAGAATCCAACCGTGCTGCCGCAACACTACTTGAGATAGTGCTACCCCGACTACCAACTGTTCCCTGGATCTTGCCCTTATCCGGAGATCGTCCAAGTAAGGGATAATTAAAACTCCCTTCCTTCGAAGGAGTATCATCATTTCGGCCATTACTTTGGTAAAGACCCGGGGTGCCGTGGACAAACCAAACGGCAGCGTCTGAAACTGATAGTGACAGTTCTGTACCACAAACCTGAGGTACCCTTGGTGAGAAGGGTAATTTGGGACATGGAGATAAGCATCCTTGATGTCCAGAGACACCATATAATCCCCTTCTTCCCGGTTTGCCATCACCGCTCTGAGTGACTCCATCTTGAATTTGAACCTTTGTATGTAAGTGTTCAAGGATTTCAGATTTAAATTAGGTCTCACCGAGCCGTCCGGCTTCGGTACCACAAACAGCGTGGAATAATACCCCTTTCCCTGTTGTAGGAGGGGTACCTTGATTATCACCTGCTGGGAATACAGCTTGTGAATGGCTTCCCATACCGCCTCCCTGTCGGAGGGAGACGTCGGTAAAGCAGACTTTAGGAAAACGGCGAAGGGGAGACGTCTCGAATTCCAATTTGTACCCCTGAGATACCACCTGAAGGATCCAGGGGTCCACCTGTGAGTGAGCCCACTGCACGCTGAAATTTATGAGACGGGCCCCCACCGTTTCTGTTCCTGGGAACTGGCTGTTTGCTGCAGCCTTTTTCCTCTCCCTCTGCCACGGGGCAGAAATGAGGAGCCTTTTGCCCGCTTGCCCTTATGGGGCCCAAAGGACTGCGCCTGATAATACGGCGTCTTCTTATGTTGAGAGGCTACCTGGGGTAAAAATGTGGATTTCCCAGCCGTTGCCGTGGCCACCAGGTCTGTTAGACCTACCCCAAATAACTCCTCCCTTTTATAAGGCGATACTTCCATATGCCTTTTGGAATCAGCATCACATGACCACTGTCTTGTCCATAACCCTCTTCTGGCAGAAATGGACAGCGCACTTACTCTTGATGCCAGTCGGCAAATATCCCTCTGTGCATCACGCATATATAGAAAGCATCTTTTAAATGCTCTATAGTCAGTAATATACTGTCCCTATCTAGGGTATCAATATTGTCAGTCAGGGAATCCGACCAAGCCACCCCAGCACTGCACATCCAGGCTGAGGCGATTGCTGGTCGCAGTATCACACCCGTGTGAGTGTATATACATTTTAGGATATTTTACTGCTTTCTGTCAGCAGGTTCCTTAAGGGCGGCCGTATCCGGGGACGGTAGTGCCACCTGTTTAGACAAGCGTGTGAGGGCTTTATTCACCCTAGGGGGTGTTTCCCAATGTGCCCTATCCTCTGGCGGGAAGGGGTATGATGCTAATAACTTTTTAGGAATTAACAGTTTTTATCGGGGGAAACCCACGCATCATCACACACTTCATTTAATTCCTCAGATGCAGGAAAAACTACAGGCAGTTTTTTCTCACCCAACATAATACCCTTTTTAGTGGTACTGGTATTATCAGAAATGTGTAAAAACATTTTCCATAGCCTCAATCATGTAACGTGTGGCCCTACTGGAAGTCACATTCGTCTCTTAATCGTCGACACTGGAATCAGTATCCGTGTCGGCGTCTGTATCTGCCATCTGCGGTAACGGGCGTTTTAGAGCCCCTGATGGCTTTTGAGACACCTGGACAGGCACAGGCTGAGTAGCCGGCTGTCTCATGTCATCAATCTTTTGTAAAGAGCTGACACTGTCACGTAATTCCTTCCATAAGCTCAGCCACTCAGGTGTCGACTCCCTAGGGGGTGACAACTCCATTACAGGCAATTGCTCCGCCTCCACACCATTTTCCTCCTCATACATGTCGACACAATCGTACCGACACACACACACACACAGGGAATGCTCTGATAGAGGACAGGACCCCACTAGCCCTTTGGGGAGACAGAGGGAGAGTATGCCAGCACACACCAGAGCGCTATATATATATATATATATACAGGGATAACCTTATATAAGTGTTTTTCCCCTTATAGCTGCTGTATTGTTATACTACACCTAATTAGTGCCCCCCTCTCTTTTTTAACCCCTTTCTGTAGTGTAGTAACTGCAGGGGAGAGCCAGGGAGTTTCCCTCCAACGGAGCTGTGAGAGAAAATGGCGCCAGTGTGCTGAGGAGATAGGCTCCGCCCCCTTCTCGGCGGCCTTTTCTCCCGTTTTTCTGTGGAATCTGCCAGGGGTTAAAATTCATCCATATAGCCCTGGGGGCTATATGTGATGTATTTTCGCCAGCCAAGGTGTTTCTATTGCAGGGCTATAACGTGTAGATGAAGCACTAACAGGAGGCTTTAAAATTTTCATTCTAGTGTCTTTCGTTTGGGAGAAAAATGCAAAGGTACAATACAGCATTTCCTTGCCGATATCTCTCTTTTGCAAAGAGATAGGCATTGGAAAATTCAGGGCTATTACGTGTAGATGAAGCACTAAAAGGAGGCTTTAAAATTTTCATTCTAGTGTCCTTCGTTTGGGAGAAAAATGCAAAAGTACAATGCAGCTTTTCCTTGCCGATATCTCTCTTTTGCAAAGAGATAGGCATTGGAAAATGCAGGGCTATAACGTGTAGATGAAGCACTAACAGGAGGCTTTAAAATTTTCATTCTAGTGTCTTTCGTTTGGGAGAAAAATGCAAAGGTACAATACAGCATTTCCTTGCCGATATCTCTCTTTTGCAAAGAGATAGGCATTGGAAAATTCAGGGCTATAACGTGTAGATGAAGCACTAACAGGAGGCTTTAAAATTTTCATTCTAGTGTCTTTCGTTTGGGAGAAAAATGCAAAGGTACAATACAGCTTTTCCTTGCCGATATCTCTCTTTTGCAAAGAGATAGGCATTGGAAAATTCAGGGCTATAACGTGTAGATGAAGCACTAACAGGAGGCTTTAAAATTTTCATTCTAGTGTCCTTCGTTTGGGAGAAAAATGCAAAGGTACAATACAGCTTTTCCTTGCCGATATCTCTCTTTTGCAAAGAGATAGGCATTGGAAAATTCAGGGCTATAACGTGTAGATGAAGCACTAAGAGGAGGCTTTACAATTTTCATTCTAGTGTCCTTCGTTTGGGAGAAAAAAGCAAAGGTACAATACAGCTTTTCCTTGCCAATATCTCTCTTTTGCAAAGAGCTAGGCATTGGAAAATTCAGGGCTATACCGTGTAGATGAAGCACTAACAGGAGGCTTTTAAATTTTCATTCTAGTGTCCTTCGTTTGGGAGAAAAATGCAAAGGTACAATACAGCTTTTCCATGCCGATATCTCTCTTTTGCAAAGAGATAGGCATTGGAAAATTCAGGGCTATAACGTGTAGATGAAGCACTAACAGGAGGCTTTAAAATTTTCATTCTAGTGTCTTTCGTTTGGGAGAAAAATGCAAAGGTACAATACAGCTTTTCCTTGCCGATATCTCTCTTTTGCAAAGAGATAGGCATTGGAAAATTCAGGGCTATAACGTGTAGATGAAGCACTAACAGGAGGCTTTAAAATTTTCATTCTAGTGTCCTTCGTTTGGGAGAAAACTGCAAAGGTACAATACAGCTTTTCCTTGCCGATATCTCTCTTTTGCAAAGAGATAGGCATTGGAAAATTAAGGGCTATAACGTGTAGATGAAGCACTAATAGGAGGCTTTAAAATTTTCATTCTAGTGTCCTTCGTTTGGGAGAAAAATGCAAAGGTACAATACAGCTTTTCCTTGCCGATATCTCTATTTTCAGATGAACATGGGAGGGCAGAAGGCTGCCTAATACTGAAGCACCCCCAAACAACAAACCAAATGCAACAACTAGTACAAGCATTCCTGGGGGAAGTTCTGCAGAAGACGGATTTGCATACGGTGATGTCATCCAAGCAGTGGGCCAAAGTTGGCTGGAACCCTCATCTGCATATGAAAAAAGAAAAGGGGTATGCAGGGCATGGCGGCCTTTTGCGGCGCTTGGATGACCCTTAGTTCGCATTAAACACCCCCACCCTCCTTCGGTGTGGGGCTCATGTTTGCTATGCCCCAGCCCCTGAAGCATTCAAGCTGATTTCTTGCAGCAGCTGGGCACTGTAACAGCTCCAGAGCTGCTCTGTACGGCAAGTAAAAGGGTGTGGGCCCTGCAGCACTACCTGTAGTTTGCATTGTGCATTGGAAGGCACTTAAGAAAAGAGAAGTGGAAACAGACAGCAAACTAGGCTGGAGAGAGACCTGAGACAAAGAGATCTGAATTATACGAGAGCCGACCAGGGGAAACACAAATTATGCAGTCAAGTTTCCCACATTTGGGGAAATCGCAGGGGCAGCACATCCAGAGTGCAATGGGTGAGCCTTGCCCTGGGAGAAGCACCTTCATGATTATAGTATCTCACCTGGCAGGTAAGTAGAAGTTGGGCTAGAGCTGGGGAGAGTCGCTGCACGGGCACCCCCCTGTCAAGTGAAGGAGATCCAACTGAGGCAGCACAAGGGAACTCTCGAAAGAAGAACAAGGCTAGAGGAAGATCTGAAACAAAGAAATCTGACTTTTACCAGAGCTGACCAGAGGAAAGCACAAACACAGTCCCCCACTACCACAAATAATGCAGTTGAGTTTCCCACATTTGGGGAAATCACAGGGGTCAGCATACCCAGAATGCAATGAATGAACCTCACCCTGGGAGAACAATCTTCAAGACCATGGTCTCTCCTATGCAAAATAAGTATGATTTGGGATAGGGCTGGGGAGGGCCGCTGCTCAGGCACATCTCTTTCAAGTAAAGGAGATTCAACTGAGGCAGCACAAGGGAACTCTCATCTGGGGACAACAACTGCAGGGAGAACACATATTTTCAGATGAACATGGGAGGGGAGAAGGCTGCCTAATACTGAAGCACCCCCAAACAACAAACCAAATGCAACAACTAGTGCAAGCATTCCTGGGGGAAGGCCTGCAGCAGATGGATTTGCATATGGTGATGCCATCCAAGCAGTGGGTCAAAGTTGGCTTCAACCCTCGTCTGCATATGAAAAGAGAAAAGGGGCGTGCAGGGCATGGCGCCCTATTGCGGCGCTTGGATGACCCCTAGTTCGCATTACACACCTCCACCCTCCTTCGGTGTGGGGCTCATGTTGGCTATGCCCCAGCCCCTGAAGCATTCAAGCTGATTTCTTGCAGCAGCTGGGCACTGTAACTGCTCCAGAGCTGCTCTGTAAGGCAAGTAAAAGGGTGTGGGCCCTGCAGCACTACCTGTAGTTTGCATTGTGCATTGGAAGGCACGAAGTAAGCAGACGGGAGAAGTCAGGATAGTGCGCAAGGGCATAGAAGGGAGCGGCTCAAGAAAAGAGAAGTGGAAACAGACAGCAAACTAGGCTGGAGAGAGACCTGAGACAAAGAGATCTGAATTATACGAGAGATGACCAAGGGAAACACAAATTATGCAGTCAAGTTTCCCACATTTGGGGAAATCGCAGGGGCAGCACAACCAGAATGCAATGGGTGAGCCTTGCCCTGGGAGAAGCACCTTCATGATCATAGTATCTCACCTGGCAGGTAAGTAGGAGTTGGGCTAGAGCTGGGGAGGGTCGCTGCTCGGGCACCCCCCTCTCAAGTGAAAGAGATCCAACTGAGGCAGCACAAGGGAACTCTCGAAAGAAGAACAAGGCTAGAGGAAGATCTGATATAAAGAAATCTGATTTTTACCAGAGCTGACCAGAGGAAAGCACAAACACAGTCCCCCACTACCACAAATAATGCAGTCGAGTTTCCCACATTTGGGGAAATCACAGGGGTCAGCATACCCAGAATGCAATGAATGAACCTCACCCTGGGAGAACAATCTTCATGACCATGGTATCGCCTATGCAAAATAAGTATGATTTGGGATAGGGCTGGGGAGGGCCGCTGCTCAGGCACATCTCTGTCAAGTAAAGGAGATTCAACTGAGGCAGCACAAGGGAACTCTCATCTGGGGACAACAACTGCAGGGAGAACACATATTTTCAGATGAACATGGGAGGGCAGAAGGCTGCCTAATACTGAAGCACCCCCAAACAACAAACCAAATGCAACAACTAGTGCAAGCATTCCTGGGGGAAGGCCTGCAGCAGATGGATTTGCATATGGTGATGTCATCCAAACAGTGGGTCAAAGTTGGCTTCAACCCTCGTCTGCATATGAAAAGAGACAAGGGGCGTGCAGGGCATGGCGGCCTTTTGCGGCGCTTGGATGACCCCTAGTTCGCATTACACACCTCCACCCTCCTTCGGTGTGGGGCTCATGTTGGCTATGCCCCAGCCCCTGAAGCATTCAAGCTGATTTCTTGCAGCAGCTGGGCACTGTAACTGCTCCAGAGACGCTCTGTAAGGCAAGTAAAAGGGTGTGGGCCCTGCAGCACTACCTGTAGTTTGCATTGTGCGTTGGAAGGCACGAAGTAAGCAGACGGGAGAAGTCAGGATAGTGCGCAAGGGCATAGAAGGGAGCGGCTCAAGAAAAGAGAAGTGGAAACAGACAGCAAACTAGGCTGGAGAGAGACCTGAGACAAAGAGATCTGAATTATACGAGAGCCGACCAGGGGAAACACAAATTATGCAGTCAAGTTTCCCACATTTGGGGAAAACGCAGAAGCAGCACACCCAGAGTGCAATGGGTGAGCCTTGCCCTGGGAGAAGCACCTTCATGATCATAGTATCTCACCTGGCAGGTAAGTAGGAGTTGGGCTAGAGCTGGGGAGGGTCGCTGCTCGAGCATCCCCCTGTCAAGTAAAGGAGATTCAACTGAGGCAGCACAAGGGAACTCTCATCTGGGGACAACAACTGCAGGGAGAACACATATTTTCAGATAAAAATCTTGGTCATGCTCTGGTTTCTCTTCAGAACGAACAAATCTTTCGCCTTTTACTAAAGATTTCCGTGGAGAGGAGCAAAACCGAGTTTTATCTCAATTTTTGCATGCCCCATCTTTTTGGGGTTTCTTTTATCGGTTTAAAGATAGAATGAGTGTGCTTTAATGTAAGCTCATTTGCATAGAAATGACAGTAAATGTTTGTTTCTTTTCAAACAGAACTTTCTTGACCATGCTACTTGCTTGAAAGATCTGGGAGCACATGGAATACAGTACAAACCATGCTTATAGCAAGGAGAAGACAGGTGAGAAATCTGCTTTCTTTCAAATTGGGCGCTCACTTTGATCTGAATGAGGACTGCTGGCACGGCACTCAGGCGACAGGTGGAATCTTGGTCATGCTCTGGTTTCTCTTCAGAACGAACAAATCTTTCGCCTTTTACTAAAGATTTCCGTGGAGAGGAGCAAAACTGAGTTTTATCTCAATTTTTGCATGCCCCATATTATTGGGGTTTCTTTTATCGGATTAAAGACAGAACGAGTGTGCTTTCTTGTTAGCTTTAATGTAAGTTTATTTGCATAACAATGACAATAAATGCCTGTTTCTTTTCAAGCAGAACTTTCTTGACCATACTAATTGCTTGAAAGATCTGGGAGCACATGGAAAAGAGTACAAACCATGCTTATAGCAAGGGGAAGCCTGGTGAGAAATCTGCTTTCTTTCTTTCAAATTGGGTGCTCACTTTGAGCTGAATGAGGACTGCTGGCATGGCACTCAGGCGACAGGTGGAATCTTGGTCATGCTCTGGTTTCTCTTCAGAACGAACAAATCTTTCGCCTTTTACTAAAGATTTCCGTGGAGAGGAGCAAAACTGAGTTTTATCTCAATTTTTGCATGCCCCGTCTTATTGGGGTTTCTTTTATCAGTTTAAAGATAGAACGAGTGTGCTTTAATGTAAGCTCATTTGCATAGAAATGACAGTAAATGTTTGTTTCTTTTCAAACAGAACTTTCTTGACTATACTAATTGCTTGAAAGATCTGGGAGCACATGGAAAAGAGTACAAACCATGTTTATAGCAAGGGGAAGCCTGGTGAGAAATCTGCTTTCTTTCTTTCAAAGTTGGTGCTCACTTTGAGCTGAATGAGGACTGCTGGCATGGCACTCAGGCGACAGGTAGAATCTTGGTCATGCTGTGGTTTCTCTTCAGAACGAACAAATCTTTCGCCTTTTACTAAAGATTTCCGTGGAGAGGAGCAAAACTGAGTTTTATCTCAATTTTTGCATGCCCCATCTTATTGGGGTTTTATTTTATCGGTTTAAAGATAGAACGAGTGTGCTTTAATGTAAGCTCATTTGCATAGAAATGACAGTAAATGTTTGTTTCTTTTCAAACAGAACTTTCTTGACCACACTAATTGTTTGAAAGATCTGGGAACACATGGAAAAGAGTACAAACCATGTTTATAGCAAGGGGAAGCTGTCACAACTGAGGGCCTGAGCTGACGGGAGGCAGCCTCAGTTGTAGGGGCTGAGATGTACCGGAACCTGGGAGGTTGTGTCAGACCCCTGGACATGTAAGTAACATAAATAATAAATGCCCGAAGGCGTGACCACGACAACTTGGATAAAAGTCAATGATGTTTATTATGACAACTCCGCAACACAGCAGCAGTAAAAGAAAACGTAAAAGTCAGCAAAGAATAAATACAGTTCCTGGGTACTACAGGATGGCAGGAGCCACAGGGCACTGGTAGTGTGAGATAGTTCTTATGATCTTCTAGATGGAAAGTCCTTACCAGGCCCGACTGTAGCAATGGAGATAACCCAGGATTGTGCCAGCTGGTGTTCCAGGAAAAGCTGGGTTGCTGAAGATAAAACAGCTGCTGTGGATACTGGCTGGAACCTGACTGTTGTTAGCACGTAGTGGATACTGGCTGGAACCAGTTAAATAATAAATGAACTTGGGAGCGATGAAATATGAACTGAAATGTAGAACTTGAGAGCGGAGAAATAATAATACCGGTGGAGAGTGGTAAAGTGTAGAAAGGACTAGAGATGAGCGGGTTCGGTTTCTCTGAATCCGAACCCGCACGAACTTCATGTTTTTTTCACGGGTCCGAGCAGACTCGGATCCTCCCGCCTTGCTCGGTTAACCCGAGCGCGCCCGAACGTCATCATGACGCTGTCGGATTCTCGCGAGACTCGGATTCTATATAAGGAGCCGCGCGTCGCCGCCATTTTCACACGTGCATTGAGATTGATAGGGAGAGGACGTGGCTGGCGTCCTCTCCATTTAGATTAGGGTTGAGAGAGAGAGAGATTGACCCGAGGCTGTGATACTGTAGAAGAGAGTGCAGAGTTTAGTGACTGACGACCACAGTGACCACCAGACAGTGCAGTTGTTTGTTTTATTTAATATATCCGTTCTCTGCCTGAAAAAAACGATACACACAGTGACTCAGTCACATACCATATCTGTGTGCACTGCTCAGCCCAGTGTGCTGCATCAATGTATATATATATATATCTGACTGTGCTCAGCTCACACAGCTTATAATTGTGGGGGAGACTGGGGAGCACTGCAGTGCCAGTTATAGGTTATAGCAGGAGCCAGGAGTACATAATATTATATTAAAATTAAACAGTGCACACTTTTGCTGCAGGAGTGCCACTGCCAGTGTGACTAGTGACCAGTGACCTGACCACCAGTATATATAATATTAGTAGTATACTATCTCTTTATCAACCAATCTATATTAGCAGCAGACACAGTACAGTGCGGTAGTTCACGGCTGTGGCTACCTCTGTGTCGGCACTCGGCAGCCCGTCCATAATTGTATATACCACCTAACCGTGGTTTTTTTTTCTTTCTTTATAGTCATACTAGTTACGAGTATACTATCTCTTTATCAACCAGTCTATATTAGCAGCAGACACAGTACAGTGCGGCAGTTCACGGCTGTGGCTACCTCTGTGTCGGCACTCGGCAGCCCGTCCATAATTGTATATACCACCTA
The DNA here is from genome assembly GCF_028390025.1 of Pseudophryne corroboree. Classification (NCBI taxonomy): domain Eukaryota; kingdom Metazoa; phylum Chordata; class Amphibia; order Anura; family Myobatrachidae; genus Pseudophryne; species Pseudophryne corroboree. The sequence goes on from NW_026970103.1 coordinate 190,246, forward strand.
ACCGTGGTTTTTTTTTCTTTCTTTATAGTCATACTAGTTACGAGTATACTATCTCTTTATCAACCAGTCTATATTAGCAGCAGACACAGTACAGTGCGGCAGTTCACGGCTGTGGCTACCTCTGTGTCGGCACTCGGCAGCCCGTCCATAATTGTATATACCACCTAACCGTGGTTTTTTTTTCTTTCTTTATACATACATACTAGTTACGAGTATACTATCTCTTTATCAACCAGTCTATATTAGCAGCAGACACAGTACAGTGCGGTAGTTCACGGCTGTGGCTACCTCTGTGTCGGCACTCGGCAGCCCGTCCATAATTGTATATACCACCTAACCGTGGTTTTTTTTTCTTTCTTTATACATACATACTAGTTACAAGTATACTATATCTTTATCAACCAGTCTATATATTAGCAGCAGACACAGTACAGTGCGGTAGTTCACGGCTGTGGCTACCTCTGTGTCGGCACTCGGCAGCCCGTCCATAATTGTATATACCACCTAACCGTGGTTTTTTTTTCTTTCTTTATACATACATACTAGTTACGAGTATACTATCTCTTTATCAACCAGTCTATATTAGCAGCAGACACAGTACAGTGCGGTAGTTCACGGCTGTGGCTACCTCTGTGTCGGCACTCGGCAGCCCGTCCATAATTGTATATACCACCTAACCGTGGTTTTTTTTTCTTTCTTTATACATACATACTAGTTACGAGTATACTATCTCTTTATCAACCAGTCTATATATTAGCAGCAGACACAGTACAGTGCGGTAGTTCACGGCTGTGGCTACCTCTGTGTCGGCACTCGGCAGCCCGTCCATAATTGTATATACCACCTAACCGTGGTTTTTTTTTCTTTCTTTATACATACATACTAGTTACGAGTATACTATCTCTTTATCAACCAGTCTATATATTAGCAGCAGACACAGTACAGTGCGGTAGTTCACGGCTGTGGCTACCTCTGTGTCGGCACTCGGCAGCCCGTCCATAATTGTATACTAGTATCCAATCCATCCATCTCCATTGTTTACCTGAGGTGCCTTTTAGTTGTGCCTATTAAAATATGGAGAACAAAAATGTTGAGGTTCCAAAATTAGGGAAAGATCAAGATCCACTTGCCACACGTGAAGTCAGTTCAGACACTGCCAGCCTGAGTCAGGTCATTCCCGTCATCAGGCTTTTGCAGAAGAAGCTGGAGACATTGAAGGAGGAGCTAAGACAGAGCGATTCCGCTAGGCATGTGGGACTTGTGGATGGAGCCCTTCATTCGCTTAACCAGGATTCACGGGTGGTCAATCTGTTGAAATCAGAGCACTACATTTTGGCCACCGTGCTCGATCCTAGATTTAAAACCTACGTTGTATCTCTCTTTCCGGCAGACACACGTCTGCAGGGGTTCAAAGACCTGCTGGTGAGAAAATTATCAAGTCAAGTGGAACTTGATCGGTCAACAGCTCCTCCTTCACATTCTCCCGCAATTGGGGGTGCGAGGAAAAGGCTCAGAATTCCGAGCCCACCCGCTGGCGGTGATGCAGGGCAGTCTGGAGCGACTGCTGATGCTGACATCTGGTCCGGACTGAAGGACCTGCCAACGATTACGACATGACGTCTACTGTCACTGCATATGATTCTCTCACCATTGAAAGAATGGTGGAGGATTATATGAGTGACCGCATCCAAGTAGGCACGTCAGACAGTCCGTACGTATACTGGCAGGAAAAAGAGGCAATTTGGAGGCCCTTGCACAAACTGGCTTTATTCTACCTAAGTTGCCCTCCCACAAGTAGTACTCCGAAAGAGTGTTTAGTGCCGCCGCTCACCTTGTCAGCAATCGGCGTACGAGGTTACTTCCAGAAAATGTGGAGAAGATGATGTTCATTAAAATGAATTATAATCAATTGCTCCGTGGAGACAATGACCAGCAGCAATTGCCTCTACAAAGTACACAGGGAGCTGAGATGGTAGATTCCAGTGGGGACAAATTGATAATCTGTGAGGAGGGGGATGTACACGGTGATGAATCGGAGGATGATGATGAGGTGGACATCTTGCCTCTGTAGAGCCAGTTTGTGCAAGGAGAGATTAATTGCTTCTTTTTTGGTGGGGGTCCAAACCAACCCGTCATTTCAGTCACAGTTGTGTGGCAGACCCTGTCACTGAAATTATGGGTTGGTTAAAGTGTGCATGTCCTGTTTATACAACATAAGGGTGGGTGGGAGTGCCCAAGGACAATTCCATCTTGCACCTCTTTTTTCTTTCATTTTTCTTTGCGTCATGTGCTGTTTGGGGAGTGTTTTTTGGAAGGGCCATCCTGCGTGACACTGCAGTGCCACTCCTAGATGGGCCAGGTGTTTGTGTCGGCCACTTGGGTCGCTGAGCTTAGTCACACAGCTACCTAATTGCGCCTCTTTTTTTCTTTGCGTCATGTGCTGTTTGGGGAGTGTTTTTTGGAAGGGCCATCCTGCGTGACACTGCAGTGACACTCCTAGATGGGCCAGGTGTTTGTGTCGGCCACTTGGGTCGCTGAGCTTAGTCACACAGCTACCTCATTGCGCCTCTTTTTTTCTTTGCGTCATGTGCTGTTTGGGGAGTGTTTTTTGGAAGGGCCATCCTGCGTGACACTGCAGTGTCACTCCTAGATGGGCCAGGTGTTTGTGTCGGCCACTTGGGTCGCTGAGCTTAGTCACACAGCTACCTCATTGCGCCTCTTTTTTTCTTTGCGTCATGTGCTCTTTGGGGAGTGTTTTTGGAAGGGCCATCCTGCGTGACACTGCAGTGCCACTCCTAGATGGGCCAGGTGTTTGTGTCGGCCACTTGGGTCGCTGAGCTTAGTCACACAGCTACCTCATTGCGCCTCTTTTTTTCTTTGCGTCATGTGCTGTTTGGGGAGTGTTTTTTGGAAGGGCCATCCTGCGTGACACTGCAGTGCCACTCCTAGATGGGCCAGGTGTTTGTGTCGGCCACTTGGGTCGCTGAGCTTAGTCACACAGCTACCTCATTGCGCCTCTTTTTTTCTTTGCGTCATGTGCTGTTTGGGGAGTGTTTTTTGGAAGTGCTATCCTGCGTGACACTGCAGTGCCACTCCTAGATGGGCCAGGTGTTTGTGTCGGCCACTTGGGTCGCTGAGCTTAGTCATCCAGCGACCTCGGTGCAAATTTTAGGACTAAAAATAATATTGTGAGGTGTAAGGTGTTAAGAATAGACTGAAAATGAGTGGAAATTATGGTTATTGAGGTTAATAATACTTTGGGATCAAAATGACTCCCAAATTCTATGAACAAGGGAAAATGTCATCATCCCGCTGTCGGATTCTCGCGAGATTCGGATTCCATATAAAGAGCTGCGCGTTGCCGCCATTTTTACTCGTGCATTGAAGAGAGAGCGGAGAGGACGTGGCTATGTTCTCTCAGTGGAAATCTCAATATCAGTGCTCAGTATCAGTGGATACTTATTGCTGCTCAGTAATACTAGTAGTGTGTCTCTCCTGCTCAGTGTCAGTTCTCAGTAGTATCCTCATCAGTGCTCAGTATCACTGCTCATTGTCTTGTGCTGCATTGTTGTGCTCAGCATACTACAGTACATTACTAATAGTCCAGTGCTGCATCTTGCTGCTCAGTGTCAGTTCTAGTATCCTCATCAGTGCTCACTATCACTGCTCATTGCATTGTGGTGTTCTGTATACTACAGTAACATAGTAATATAGTAACATATAGTAACATAGTTTTTGAGGTTGAATAGAGGCAAATTGCCCATCGTGTTCAACCTGTTTTAAGTTGTGATGATTCTACATACTTGCTTAATAATGTATTATGACTAGTTAGCTACTACAACTCATGTTACCCCCGGATTAACCATGTTGATATTTTAAGTATTATAAACTTGGATAGCTTTTTCATTCAGAAATGTATCCATTCCTTTTTTAAATCCAATTACAGAGTCCGCCATTACCACCTTCCCTGGCAGGGAATTCCACATCCTGATTGCCCTAACAGTGAAGATCATAGTATCTAACCTGGCAGGTAAGTAGGAGTTGGGCCAGAGCTGTGGAGGATTGCTGCTCGGGCACCCCCTGTGAAGTGAAGGAGATCCAACTGAGGCAGCACAAGGGAACTCTCGAAAGAAGAACAAGGCTAGAGGAAGATCTGAGACAAAGAAATCTGACTTTTACCAGAGCTGACCAGAGGAAAGCACAAACACAGTCCCCCACTACCACAAATAATGCAGTCGAGTTTCCCACATTTTGGAAATCACAGGGGTCAGCATACCCAGAATGCAATGAATGAACCTCACCCTGGGAGAACAATCTTCATGACCATGGTATCGCCTATGCAAAATAAGTATGATTTGGGATAGGGCTGGGGAGGGCCGCTGCTCAAGCACATCTCTGTCAAGTATAGGAGATTCAACTGAGGCAGCACAAGGGAACTCTCATCTGGGGACAACAACTGCAGGGAGAACACATATTTTCAGATGAACATGGGAGGGCAGAAGGCTGCCTAATACTGAAGCACCCCCAAACAACAAACCAAATGCAACAACTAGTACAAGCATTCCTGGGGGAAGTTCTGCAGAAGACGGATTTGCATACGGTGATGTCATCCAAGCAGTGGGCCAAAGTTGGCTGGAACCCTCATCTGCATATGAAAAGAGAAAAGGGGCATGCAGGGCATGGCGGCCTTTTGCGGCGCTTGGATGACCCTTAGTTCGCATTAAACACCCCCACCCTCCTTCGGTGTGGGGCTCATGTTGACAATGCCCCAGCCCCTGAAGCATTCAAGCTGATTTCTTACAGCAGCTTGGCACTGTAACAGCTCCAGAGCTGCTCTGTAAGGCAAGTAAAAGGGTGTGTAGTTTGCATTGTGCATTGGAAGGCACAAAGTAAGCAGACAGGAGGAGAAGTCAGGATAGTGCACAAGGGTATAAAAGGGAGGGGCTCAAGAAAAAAGAAGTGGAAACAGACAGCAAACTAGGCTGGAGAGAGACCTGAGACAAAGAGATGTGAATTATATGAGAGCCGACCAGGGGAAACACAAATTATGCAGTCAAGTTTCCCACATTTGGGGAAATCGCAGGGGCAGCACACCCAGAGTGCAATGGGTGAGCCTTGCCCTGGAAGAAGCACCTTCATGATCATAGTATCTCACCTGGCAGGTAAGTAGGAGTTGGGCTTGAGCTGGGGAGGGTCGCTGCTCGGGCACCGCCCTGTCAACTGAAGGAGATCCAACTGAACAGCACAAGGGAACTCTCGAAAGAAGAACAAGGCTAGAGGAAGATCTGAAACAAAAAGAAATCTGACTTTTACCAGAGCTGACCAGAGGAAAACACAAACACAGTCCCCCACTACCACAAATAATGCAGTCGAGTTACCCACATTTGGGGAAATCACAGGGGTCAGCATACCCAAAATGCAATGAATGAACCTCACCCTGGGAGAACAATCTTCATGACCATGGTATCTCCTATGCAAAATAAGTATGATTTGGGATAGGGCTGGGGAGGGCCGCTGCTCAGGCACATCTCTGTCAAGTAAAGGAGATTCAACTGAGGCAGCACAAGGGAACTCTCATCTGGGGACAACAACTGCAGGGAGAACACATATTTTCAGATGAACATGGGAGGGCAGAAGGCTGCCTAATACTGAAGCACCCCCAAACAACAAACCAAATGCAACAACTAGTGCAAGCATTCCGGGGGGAAGGCCTGCAGCAGATGGATTTGCATATGGTGATGTCATCCAAGCAGTGGGTCAAAGTTGGCTTCAATCCTCATCTGCATATGAAAAGAGAAAAGGGGCGTGCAGGGCATGGCGGCCTTTTGCGGCGCTTGGATGACCCCTAGTTCGCATTAAACACCTCCACCCTCCTTTGGTGTGGGGCTCATGTTGACAATGCCCCAGCCTCTGAAGCATTCAAGCTTATTTCTTACAGCAGCTTGGCACTGAAACAGCTCCAGAGCTGCTCTGTAAGGCAAGTAAAAGGGTGTGGGCCCTGCAGCACTACCTGTAGTTTGCATTGTGCATTGGAAGGCACAAAGTAAGCAGACAGGAGGAGAAGTCAGGATAGTGCACAAGGGTATAAAAGGGAGGGGCTCAAGAAAAAAGAAGTGGAAACAGACAGCAAACTAGGCTGGAGAGAGACCTGAGACAAAGAGATCTGAATTATACGAGAGCTGACCAGGGGAAACACAAATTCTGCAGTCAAGTTTCCCACATTTGGGGAAATCGCAGGGGCAGCACACCCAGAGTACAATGGGTGAGCCTTGCCCTGGGAGAAGCACCTTCATGATCATAGTATCTCACCTGGCAGGTAAGTAGGAGTTGGGCTAGAGCTGGGGAGGGTCGCTGCTCGGGCACCCCCTGTCAAGTGAAGGAGATCCAACTGAGGCAGCACAAGGGAACTCTCGAAAGAAGAACAAGGCTAGAGGAAGATCTGAGACAAAGAAATCTGACTTTTACCAGAGCTGACCAGAGGAAAACACAAACACAGTCCCCCACTACAACAAATAATGCAGTCGAGTTTCCCACATTTGGGGAAATCACAGGGGTCAGCATACCCAGAATGCAATGAATGAACCTCACCCTGGGAGAACAATCTTCATGACCATGGTATCTCCTATGCAAAATAAGTATGATTTGGGATAGGGCTGGGGAGGGCCGCTGCTCAGGCACATCTCTGTCAAGTAAAGGAGATTCAACTGAGGCAGCACAAGGGAACTCTCATCTGGGGACAACAACTGCAGGGAGAACACATATTTTCAGATGAACATGGGAGGGCAGAAGGCTGCCTAATACTGAAGCACCCCCAAACAACAAACCAAATGCAACAACTAGTAAAAGCATTCCTGGGAGAAGGTCTGCAGAAGACGGATTTGCATACGGTGATGTCATCCAAGCAGCGGGCCAAAGTTGGCTGGAACCCTCATCTGCATATGAAAAGAGAAAAGGGTTATGCAGGGCATGGCGGCCTTTTGCGGTGCTTGGATGACCCCTAGTTCGCATTAAACACCTCCATTCTCCTTCGGTGTGGGGCTCATGTTGGCTATGCCCCAGCCCCTGAAGTATTCAAGCTGATTTCTTGCAGCAGCTGGGCACTGTAACAGCTCCAGAGCTGCTCTGTAAGGCAAGTAAAAGGGTGTGGGCCCTGCAGCACTACCTGTAGTTCGCATTGTGCGTTGGAAGGCACAAAGTAAGCAGACAGGAGAAGTCAGGAGAGTGCACAAGGGCATAGAAGGCAGGGGCTCAAGAAAAGAGAAGTGGAAACAGACAGCAAACTAGGCTGGAGAGAGACCTGAGACAAAGAGATCTGAATTATACGAGTAGCCAACTAGAGGAAACACAAATTATGCAGTCAAGTGTCCCACATTTGGGGAAATCGTAGGAGCAGCACACCCAGAGTGCAATGGGTGAGCCTTGCCCTGGGAGAAGCACCTTCCTGATCATAGTATCTCACCTGGCAGGTAAGTAGGAGTTGGGCTAGAGCTGGGGAGGGTCGCTGCTCGGGCACCCCCCTGTCAAGTGAAGGAGATCCAACAGAGGCAGCACAAGGAAACTCTCGAAAAAAGAACAAGGCTAGAGGAAGATCTGAGACAAAGAAATCTGTATTTTACCAGAGCTGACCAGAGGAAAGCACAAACACAGTCCCCCACTACCACAAATAATGCAGTCGAGTTTCCCAATTTGGGGAAATCACAGGGGTCAGCATACCCAGAATGCAATGAATGAACCTCACCCTGGGAGAACAATCTTCATGACCATGGTATCTCCTATGCAAAATAAGTATGATTTGGGATAGGGCTGGGGAGGGCCGCTGCTCAGGCACATCTCTGTCAAGTAAAGGAGATTCAACTGAGGTAGCACAAGGGAACTCTCATCTGGGGACAACAACTGCAGGGAGAACACATATTTTCAGATGAACATGGGAGGGCAGAAGGCTGCCTAATACTGAAGCACCCCCAAACAACAAACCAAATGTAACAACTAGTGCAAGCAACAAAATTTTAAAGCCTCCTGTTAGTGCTTCATCTACACGTTATAGCCCTGAATTTTCCAATGCCTATCTCTTTGCAAAAGAGAGATATCGGCAAGGAAAAACTGTATTGTACCTTTGCATTTTTCTCCCAAACAAAAGACACTAGAATGAAAATTTTAAAGCCTCCTGTTAGTGCTTCATCTACACGTTATAGCCCTGAATTTTCCAATGCCTATCTCTTTGCAAAAGAGAGATATCGGCAAGGAAAAGCTGTATTGTACCTTTGCATTTTTCTCCCAAACGAAGGACACTAGAATGAAAATTTAAAAGCCTCCTGTTTAGTGCTTCATCTACACGGTATAGCCCTGAATTTTCCAATGCCTAGCTCTTTGCAAAAGAGAGATATTGGCAAGGAAAAGCTGTATTGTACCTTTGCATTTTTCTCCCAAACGAAGGACACTAGAATGAAAATTTTAAAGCCTCCTGTTAGTGCTTCATCTACACGTTATAGCCCTGAATTTTCCAATGCCTATCTCTTTGCAAAAGAGAGATATCGGCAAGGAAAAACTGTATTGTACCTTTGCATTTTTCTCCCAAACGAAAGACACTAGAATGAAAATTTTAAAGCCTCCTGTTAGTGCTTCATCTACACGTTATAGCCCTGAATTTTCCAATGCCTAGCTCTTTGCAAAAGAGAGATATTGGCAAGGAAAAGCTGTATTGTACCTTTGCATTTTTCTCCCAAACTAAAGACACTAGAATGAAAATTTTAAAGCCTACTGTTAGTGCTTCATCTACACGTTATAGCCCTGAATTTTCCAATGCCTAGCTCTTTGCAAAAGAGAGATATCGGCAAGGAAAAGCTGTATTGTACCTTTGCATTTTTCTCCCAAACGAAAGACACTAGAATGAAAATTTTAAAGCCTCCTGTTAGTGCTTCATCTACACGTTATAGCCCTGAATTTTCCAATGCCTATTTCTTTGCAAAAGAGAGATATCGGCAAGGAAAAGCTTTATTGTACCTTTGCATTTTTCTCCCAAACGAAGGACACTAGAATGAAAATTTTAAAGCCTCCTATTAGTGCTTCATCTACACGTTATAGCCCTGAATTTTCCAATGCCTATTTCTTTGCAAAAGAGAGATATCGGCAAGGAAAAGCTGTATTGTACCTTTGCATTTTTCTCCCAAACGAAGGACACTAGAATGAAAATTTTAAAGCCTCCTGTTAGTGCTTCATCTACACGTTATAGCCCAGAATTTTCCAATGCCTATCTCTTTGCAAAAGAGAGATATCGGCAAGGAAAAGCTGTATTGTACCTTTGCATTTTTCTCCCAAACGAAAGACACTAGAATGAAAATTTTAAAGCCTCTTGTTAGTGCTTCATCTACACGTTATAGCCCTGAATTTTCCAATGCCTATCTCTTTGCAAAAGAGAGATATCGGCAAGGAAAAGCTGTATTGTACCTTTGCATTTTTCTACCAAACGAAGGACACTAGAATGAAAATTTAAAAGCCTCCTGTTAGTGCTTCATCTACACGGTATAGCCCTGAATTTTCCAATGCCTAGCTCTTTGCAAAAGAGAGATATTGGCAAGGAAAAGCTGTATTGTACCTTTGCATTTTTCTCCCAAACGAAGGACACTAGAATGAAAATTTTAAAGCCTCCTGTTAGTGCTTCATCTACACGTTATAGCCCTGCATTTCCCAATGCCTATCTCTTTGCAAAAGAGAGATATCGGCAAGGAAAAGCAGCATTGTACCTTTGCATTTTTCTCCCAAACGAAAGACACTAGAATGAAAATTGTAAAGCCTCCTGTTAGTGCTTCATCTACACGTTATAGCCCTGCATTTTCCAATGCCTAGCTCTTTGCAAAAGAGAGATATTGGCAAGGAAAAGCTGTATTGTACCTTTGCATTTTTCTCCCAAACGAAAGACACTAGAATGAAAATTTTAAAGCCTCCTGTTAGTGCTTCATCTACACGTTATAGCCCTGAATTTTCCAATGCTTATCTCTTTGCAAAAGAGAGATATCGGCAAGGAAAAGCAGCATTGTACTTTTGCATTTTTCTCCCAAACCAAAGACACTAGAATGAAAATTTTAAAGCCTCCTGTTAGTGCTTCATCTACACGTTATAGCCCTGAATTTTCCAATGCCTAGCTCTTTGCAAAAGAGAGATATTGGCAAGGAAAAGCTGTATTGTACCTTTGCATTTTTCTCCCAAACGAAGGACACTAGAATGAAAATTTTAAAGCCTCCTATTAGTGCTTCATCTACACGTTATAGCCCTGAATTTTCCAATGCCTATCTCTTTGCAAAAGAGAGATATCGGCAAGGAAAAGCTGTATTGTACCTTTGCAGTTTTCTCCCAAACGAAAGACACTAGAATGAAAATTTTAAAGCCTCCTGTTAGTGCTTCATCTACACGTTATAGCCCTGAATTTTCCAATGCCTATCTCTTTGCAAAAGAGAGATATCGGCAAGGAAAAACTGTATTGTACCTTTGCATTTTTCTCCCAAACGAAAGACACTAGAATGAAAATTTTAAAGCCTCCTGTTAGTGCTTCATCTACACGTTATAGCCCTGAATTTTCCAATGCTTATCTCTTTGCAAAAGAGAGATATCGGCAAGGAAAAGCAGCATTGTACTTTTGCATTTTTCTCCCAAACGAAAGACACTAGAATGAAAATTTTAAAGCCTCCTGTTAGTGCTTCATCTACACGTTATAGCCCTGAATTTTCCAATGCCTAGCTCTTTGCAAAAGAAAGATATTGGCAAGGAAAAGCTGTATTGTACCTTTGCATTTTTCTCCCAAACGAAGGACACTAGATTGAAAATTTTAAAGCCTCCTATTAGTGCTTCATCTACACGTTATAGCCCTGAATTTTCCAATGCCTAGCTCTTTGCAAAAGAGAGATATCGGCAAGGAAAAGCTGTATTGTACCTTTGCAGTTTTCTCCCAAACGAAAGACACTAGAATGAAAATTTTAAAGCCTCCTGTTAGTGCTTCATCTACACGTTATAGCCCTGAATTTTCCAATGCCTATCTCTTTGCAAAAGAGAGATATCGGCAAGGAAAAACTGTATTGTACCTTTGCATTTTTCTCCCAAACAAAAGACACTAGAATGAAAATTTTAAAGCCTCCTGTTAGTGCTTCATCTACACGTTATAGCCCTGAATTTTCCAATGCCTATCTCTTTGCATAAGAGAGATATCGGCAAGGAAAAGCTGTATTGTACCTTTGCATTTTTCTCCCAAACGAAGGACACTAGAATGAAAATTTAAAAGCCTCCTGTTTAGTGCTTCATCTACACGGTATAGCCCTGAATTTTCCAATGCCTAGCTCTTTGCAAAAGAGAGATATCGGCAAGGAAAAGCTGTATTGTACCTTTGCATTTTTCTCCCAAACGAAGGACACTAGAATGAAAATGTTAAAGCCTCCTGTTAGTGCTTCATCTACACGTTATAGCCCTGAATTTTCCAATGCCTATCTCTTTGCAAAAGAGAGATATCGGCAAGGAAAAACTGTATTGTACCTTTGCATTTTTCTCCCAAACGAAAGACACTAGAATGAAAATTTTAAAGCCTCCTGTTAGTGCTTCATCTACACGTTATAGCCCTGAATTTTCCAATGCCTAGCTCTTTGCAAAAGAGAGATATTGGCAAGGAAAAGCTGTATTGTACCTTTGCATTTTTCTCCCAAACTAAAGACACTAGAATGAAAATTTTAAAGCCTACTGTTAGTGCTTCATCTACACGTTATAGCCCTGAATTTTCCAATGCCTAGCTCTTTGCAAAAGAGAGATATCGGCAAGGAAAAGCTGTATTGTACCTTTGCATTTTTCTCCCAAACGAAAGACACTAGAATGAAAATTTTAAAGCCTCCTGTTAGTGCTTCATCTACACGTTATAGCCCTGAATTTTCCAATGCCTATTTCTTTGCAAAAGAGAGATATCGGCAAGGAAAAGCTTTATTGTACCTTTGCATTTTTCTCCCAAACGAAGGACACTAGAATGAAAATTTTAAAGCCTCCTATTAGTGCTTCATCTACACGTTATAGCCCTGAATTTTCCAATGCCTATTTCTTTGCAAAAGAGAGATATCGGCAAGGAAAAGCTGTATTGTACCTTTGCATTTTTCTCCCAAACGAAGGACACTAGAATGAAAATTTTAAAGCCTCCTGTTAGTGCTTCATCTACACGTTATAGCCCAGAATTTTCCAATGCCTATCTCTTTGCAAAAGAGAGATATCGGCAAGGAAAAGCTGTATTGTACCTTTGCATTTTTCTCCCAAACGAAAGACACTAGAATGAAAATTTTAAAGCCTCCTGTTAGTGCTTCATCTACACGTTATAGCCCTGAATTTTCCAATGCCTATCTCTTTGCAAAAGAGAGATATCGGCAAGGAAAAGCTGTATTGTACCTTTGCATTTTTCTACCAAACGAAGGACACTAGAATGAAAATTTAAAAGCCTCCTGTTAGTGCTTCATCTACACGGTATAGCCCTGAATTTTCCAATGCCTAGCTCTTTGCAAAAGAGAGATATTGGCAAGGAAAAGCTGTATTGTACTTTTGCATTTTTCTCCCAAACGAAGGACACTAGAATGAAAATTTTAAAGCCTCCTGTTAGTGCTTCATCTACACGTTATAGCCCTGCATTTTCCAATGCCTATCTCTTTGCAAAAGAGAGATATCGGCAAGGAAAAGCAGCATAGTACCTTTGCATTTTTCTCCCAAACGAAAGACACTAGAATGAAAATTGTAAGCCTCCTGTTAGTGCTTCATCTACACGTTATAGCCCTGCATTTTCCAATGCCTAGCTCTTTGCAAAAGAGAGATATTGGCAAGGAAAAGCTGTATTGTACCTTTGCATTTTTCTCCCAAACGAAAGACACTAGAATAAAAATTTTAAAGCCTCCTGTTAGTGCTTCATCTACACGTTATAGCCCTGAATTTTCCAATGCCTATCTCTTTGCATAAGAGAGATATCGGCAAGGAAAAGCTGTATTGTACCTTTGCATTTTTCTCCCAAACGAAGGACACTAGAATGAAAATTTAAAAGCCTCCTGTTTAGTGCTTCATCTACACGGTATAGCCCTGAATTTTCCAATGCCTAGCTCTTTGCAAAAGAGAGATATCGGCAAGGAAAAGCTGTATTGTACCTTTGCATTTTTCTCCCAAACGAAGGACACTAGAATGAAAATTTTAAAGCCTCCTGTTAGTGCTTCATCTACACGTTATAGCCCTGAATTTTCCAATGCCTATCTCTTTGCAAAAGAGAGATATCGGCAAGGAAAAACTGTATTGTACCTTTGCATTTTTCTCCCAAACGAAAGACACTAGAATGAAAATTTTAAAGCCTCCTGTTAGTGCTTCATCTACACGTTATAGCCCTGAATTTTCCAATGCCTAGCTCTTTGCAAAAGAGAGATATTGGCAAGGAAAAGCTGTATTGTACCTTTGCATTTTTCTCCCAAACTAAAGACACTAGAATGAAAATTTTAAAGCCTACTGTTAGTGCTTCATCTACACGTTATAGCCCTGAATTTTCCAATGCCTAGCTCTTTGCAAAAGAGAGATATCGGCAAGGAAAAGCTGTATTGTACCTTTGCATTTTTCTCCCAAACGAAAGACACTAGAATGAAAATTTTAAAGCCTCCTGTTAGTGCTTCATCTACACGTTATAGCCCTGAATTTTCCAATGCCTATTTCTTTGCAAAAGAGAGATATCGGCAAGGAAAAGCTTTATTGTACCTTTGCATTTTTCTCCCAAACGAAGGACACTAGAATGAAAATTTTAAAGCCTCCTATTAGTGCTTCATCTACACGTTATAGCCCTGAATTTTCCAATGCCTATTTCTTTGCAAAAGAGAGATATCGGCAAGGAAAAGCTGTATTGTACCTTTGCATTTTTCTCCCAAACGAAGGACACTAGAATGAAAATTTTAAAGCCTCCTGTTAGTGCTTCATCTACACGTTATAGCCCAGAATTTTCCAATGCCTATCTCTTTGCAAAAGAGAGATATCGGCAAGGAAAAGCTGTATTGTACCTTTGCATTTTTCTCCCAAACGAAAGACACTAGAATGAAAATTTTAAAGCCTCCTGTTAGTGCTTCATCTACACGTTATAGCCCTGAATTTTCCAATGCCTATCTCTTTGCAAAAGAGAGATATCGGCAAGGAAAAGCTGTATTGTACCTTTGCATTTTTCTACCAAACGAAGGACACTAGAATGAAAATTTAAAAGCCTCCTGTTAGTGCTTCATCTACACGGTATAGCCCTGAATTTTCCAATGCCTAGCTCTTTGCAAAAGAGAGATATTGGCAAGGAAAAGCTGTATTGTACTTTTGCATTTTTCTCCCAAACGAAGGACACTAGAATGAAAATTTTAAAGCCTCCTGTTAGTGCTTCATCTACACGTTATAGCCCTGCATTTTCCAATGCCTATCTCTTTGCAAAAGAGAGATATCGGCAAGGAAAAGCAGCATAGTACCTTTGCATTTTTCTCCCAAACGAAAGACACTAGAATGAAAATTGTAAGCCTCCTGTTAGTGCTTCATCTACACGTTATAGCCCTGCATTTTCCAATGCCTAGCTCTTTGCAAAAGAGAGATATTGGCAAGGAAAAGCTGTATTGTACCTTTGCATTTTTCTCCCAAACGAAAGACACTAGAATAAAAATTTTAAAGCCTCCTGTTAGTGCTTCATCTACACGTTATAGCCCTGAATTTTCCAATGCTTATCTCTTTGCAAAAGAGAGATATCGGCAAGGAAAAGCAGCATTGTACTTTTGCATTTTTTTCCCAAACGAAAGACACTAGAATGAAAATTTTAAAGCCTCCTGTTAGTGCTTCATCTACACGTTATAGCCCTGAATTTTCCAATGCCTATCTCTTTGCAAAAGAGAGATATTGGCAAGGAAAAGCTGTATTGTACCTTTGCATTTTTCTCCCAAACGAAGGACACTAGAATGAAAATTTTAAAGCCTCCTATTAGTGCTTCATCTACACGTTATAGCCCTGAATTTTCCAATGCCTATTTCTTTGCAAAAGAGAGATATCGGCAAGGAAAAGCTGTATTGTACCTTTGCATTTTTCTCCCAAACGAAGGACACTAGAATGAAAATTTTAAAGCCTCCTATTAGTGCTTCATCTACACGTTATAGCCCTGAATTTTCCAATGCCTATCTCTTTGCAAAAGAGAGATATCGGCAAGGAAAAGCTGTATTGTACCTTTGCAGTTTTCTCCCAAACGAAAGACACTAGAATGAAAATTTTAAAGCCTCCTGTTAGTGCTTCATCTACACGTTATAGCCCTGAATTTTCCAATGCCTATCTCTTTGCAAAAGAGAGATATCGGCAAGGAAAAACTGTATTGTACCTTTGCATTTTTCTCCCAAACGAAAGACACTAGAATGAAAATTTTAAAGCCTCCTATTAGTGCTTCATCTACACGTTATAGCCCTGAATTTTCCAATGCCTAGCTCTTTGCAAAAGAGAGATATCGGCAAGGAAAAGCTGTATTGTACCTTTGCAGTTTTCTCCCAAACGAAAGACACTAGAATGAAAATTTTAAAGCCTCCTGTTAGTGCTTCATCTACACGTTATAGCCCTGAATTTTCCAATGCTTATCTCTTTGCAAAAGAGAGATATCGGCAAGGAAAAGCAGCATTGTACTTTTGCATTTTTCTCCCAAACGAAAGACACTAGAATGAAAATTTTAAAGCCTCCTGTTAGTGCTTCATCTACACGTTATAGCCCTGAATTTTCCAATGCCTAGCTCTTTGCAAAAGAAAGATATTGGCAAGGAAAAGCTGTATTGTACCTTTGCATTTTTCTCCCAAACGAAGGACACTAGATTGAAAATTTTAAAGCCTCCTATTAGTGCTTCATCTACACGTTATAGCCCTGAATTTTCCAATGCCTAGCTCTTTGCAAAAGAGAGATATCGGCAAGGAAAAGCTGTATTGTACCTTTGCAGTTTTCTCCCAAACGAAAGACACTAGAATGAAAATTTTAAAGCCTCCTGTTAGTGCTTCATCTACACGTTATAGCCCTGAATTTTCCAATGCCTATCTCTTTGCAAAAGAGAGATATCGGCAAGGAAAAACTGTATTGTACCTTTGCATTTTTCTCCCAAACAAAAGACACTAGAATGAAAATTTTAAAGCCTCCTGTTAGTGCTTCATCTACACGTTATAGCCCTGAATTTTCCAATGCCTATCTCTTTGCAAAAGAGAGATATCGGCAAGGAAAAGCTGTATTGTACCTTTGCATTTTTCTCCCAAACGAAGGACACTAGAATGAAAATTTAAAAGCCTCCTGTTTAGTGCTTCATCTACACGGTATAGCCCTGAATTTTCCAATGCCTAGCTCTTTGCAAAAGAGAGATATTGGCAAGGAAAAGCTGTATTGTACCTTTGCATTTTTCTCCCAAACGAAGGACACTAGAATGAAAATTTTAAAGCCTCCTGTTAGTGCTTCATCTACACGTTATAGCCCTGAATTTTCCAATGCCTATCTCTTTGCAAAAGAGAGATATCGGCAAGGAAAAACTGTATTGTACCTTTGCATTTTTCTCCCAAACGAAAGACACTAGAATGAAAATTTTAAAGCCTCCTGTTAGTGCTTCATCTACACGTTATAGCCCTGAATTTTCCAATGCCTAGCTCTTTGCAAAAGAGAGATATTGGCAAGGAAAAGCTGTATTGTACCTTTGCATTTTTCTCCCAAACTAAAGACACTAGAATGAAAATTTTAAAGCCTACTGTTAGTGCTTCATCTACACGTTATAGCCCTGAATTTTCCAATGCCTAGCTCTTTGCAAAAGAGAGATATCGGCAAGGAAAAGCTGTATTGTACCTTTGCATTTTTCTCCCAAACGAAAGACACTAGAATGAAAATTTTAAAGCCTCCTGTTAGTGCTTCATCTACACGTTATAGCCCTGAATTTTCCAATGCCTATTTCTTTGCAAAAGAGAGATATCGGCAAGGAAAAGCTTTATTGTACCTTTGCATTTTTCTCCCAAACGAAGGACACTAGAATGAAAATTTTAAAGCCTCCTGTTAGTGCTTCATCTACACGTTATAGCCCTGAATTTTCCAATGCCTATCTCTTTGCAAAAGAGAGATATCGGCAAGGAAAAGCTGTATTGTACCTTTGCATTTTTCTACCAAACGAAGGACACTAGAATGAAAATTTAAAAGCCTCCTGTTAGTGCTTCATCTACACGGTATAGCCCTGAATTTTCCAATGCCTAGCTCTTTGCAAAAGAGAGATATTGGCAAGGAAAAGCTGTATTGTACTTTTGCATTTTTCTCCCAAACGAAGGACACTAGAATGAAAATTTTAAAGCCTCCTGTTAGTGCTTCATCTACGCGTTATAGCCCTGCATTTTCCAATGCCTATCTCTTTGCAAAAGAGAGATATCGGCAAGGAAAAGCAGCATTGTACCTTTGCATTTTTCTCCCAAACGAAAGACACTAGAATGAAAATTGTAAAGCCTCCTGTTAGTGCTTCATCTACACGTTATAGCCCTGCATTTTCCAATACCTAGCTCTTTGCAAAAGAGAGATATTGGCAAGGAAAAGCTGTATTGTACCTTTGCATTTTTCTCCCAAACGAAAGACACTAGAATGAAAATTTTAAAGCCTCCTGTTAGTGCTTCATCTACACGTTATAGCCCTGAATTTTCCAATGCTTATCTCTTTGCAAAAGAGAGATATCGGCAAGGAAAAGCAGCATTGTACTTTTGCATTTTTTTCCCAAACGAAAGACACTAGAATGAAAATTTTAAAGCCTCCTGTTAGTGCTTCATCTACACGTTATAGCCCTGAATTTTCCAATGCCTAGCTCTTTGCAAAAGAGAGATATTGGCAAGGAAAAGCTGTATTGTACCTTTGCATTTTTCTCCCAAACGAAGGACACTAGATTGAAAATTTTTAAGCCTCCTATTAGTGCTTCATCTACACGTTATAGCCCTGAATTTTCCAATGCCTAGCTCTTTGCAAAAGAGAGATATCGGCAAGGAAAAGCGGTATTGTACCTTTGCATTTTTCTCCCAAACGAAAGACACTAGAATGAAAATTTTAAAGCCTCCTGTTAGTGCTTCATCTACACGTTATAGCCCTGAATTTTCCAATGCTTATCTCTTTGCAAAAGAGAGATATCGGCAAGGAAAAGCAGCATTGTACTTTTGCATTTTTTTCCCAAACGAAAGACACTAGAATGAAAATTTTAAAGCCTCCTGTTAGTGCTTCATCTACACGTTATAGCCCTGAATTTTCCAATGCCTAGCTCTTTGCAAAAGAGAGATATTGGCAAGGAAAAGCTGTATTGTACCTTTGCATTTTTCTCCCAAACGAAGGACACTAGAATAAAAATGTTAAAGCCTCCTATTAGTGCTTCATCTACACGTTATAGCCCTGAATTTTCCAATGCCTAGCTCTTTGCAAAAGAGAGATATCGGCAAGGAAAAGCGGTATTGTACCTTTGCATTTTTCTCCCAAACGAAAGACACTAGAATGAAAATTTTAAAGCCTCCTGTTAGTGCTTCATCTACACGTTATAGCCCTGAATTTTCCAATGCTTATCTCTTTGCAAAAGAGAGATATCGGCAAGGAAAAGCAGCATTGTACTTTTGCATTTTTCTCCCAAACGAAAGACACTAGAATGAAAATTGTAAAGCCTCCTGTTAGTGCTTCATCTACACGTTATAGCCCTGCATTTTCCAATACCTAGCTCTTTGCAAAAGAGAGATATTGGCAAGGAAAAGCTGTATTGTACCTTTGCATTTTTCTCCCAAACGAAAGACACTAGAATGAAAATTTTAAAGCCTCCTGTTAGTGCTTCATCTACACGTTATAGCCCTGAATTTTCCAATGCTTATCTCTTTGCAAAAGAGAGATATCGGCAAGGAAAAGCAGCATTGTACTTTTGCATTTTTTTCCCAAACGAAAGACACTAGAATGAAAATTTTAAAGCCTCCTGTTAGTGCTTCATCTACACGTTATAGCCCTGAATTTTCCAATGCCTAGCTCTTTGCAAAAGAGAGATATTGGCAAGGAAAAGCTGTATTGTACCTTTGCATTTTTCTCCCAAACGAAGGACACTAGATTGAAAATTTTTAAGCCTCCTATTAGTGCTTCATCTACACGTTATAGCCCTGAATTTTCCAATGCCTAGCTCTTTGCAAAAGAGAGATATCGGCAAGGAAAAGCGGTATTGTACCTTTGCATTTTTCTCCCAAACGAAAGACACTAGAATGAAAATTTTAAAGCCTCCTGTTAGTGCTTCATCTACACGTTATAGCCCTGAATTTTCCAATACTTATCTCTTTGCAAAAGAGAGATATCGGCAAGGAAAAGCAGCATTGTACTTTTGCATTTTTTTCCCAAACGAAAGACACTAGAATGAAAATTTTAAAGCCTCCTGTTAGTGCTTCATCTACACGTTATAGCCCTGAATTTTCCAATGCCTAGCTCTTTGCAAAAGAGAGATATTGGCAAGGAAAAGCTGTATTGTACCTTTGCATTTTTCTCCCAAACGAAGGACACTAGAATAAAAATTTTAAAGCCTCCTATTAGTGCTTCATCTACACGTTATAGCCCTGAATTTTCCAATGCCTATTTCTTTGCAAAAGAGAGATATCGGCAAGGAAAAGCTGTATTGTACCTTTGCATTTTTCTCCCAAACGAAGGACACTAGAATGAAAATTTTAAAGCCTCCTATTAGTGCTTCATCTACACGTTATAGCCCTGAATTTTCCAATGCCTATCTCTTTGCAAAAGAGAGATATCGGCAAGGAAAAGCTGTATTGTACCTTTGCAGTTTTCTCCCAAACGAAAGACACTAGAATGAAAATTTTAAAGCCTCCTGTTAGTGCTTCATCTACACGTTATAGCCCTGAATTTTCCAATGCCTATCTCTTTGCAAAAGAGAGATATCGGCAAGGAAAAACTGTATTGTACCTTTGCATTTTTCTCCCAAACGAAAGACACTAGAATGAACATTTTAAAGCCTCCTGTTAGTGCTTCATCTACACGTTATAGCCCTGAATTTTCCAATGCTTATCTCTTTGCAAAAGAGAGATATCGGCAAGGAAAAGCAGCATTGTACTTTTGCATTTTTCTCCCAAACGAAAGACACTAGAATGAAAATTTTAAAGCCTCCTGTTAGTGCTTCATCTACACGTTATAGCCCTGAATTTTCCAATGCCTAGCTCTTTGCAAAAGAAAGATATTGGCAAGGAAAAGCTGTATTGTACCTTTGCATTTTTCTCCCAAACGAAGGACACTAGATTGAAAATTTTAAAGCCTCCTATTAGTGCTTCATCTACACGTTATAGCCCTGAATTTTCCAATGCCTAGCTCTTTGCAAAAGAGAGATATCGGCAAGGAAAAGCTGTATTGTACCTTTGCAGTTTTCTCCCAAACGAAAGACACTAGAATGAAAATTTTAAAGCCTCCTGTTAGTGCTTCATCTACACGTTATAGCCCTGAATTTTCCAATGCCTATCTCTTTGCAAAAGAGAGATATCGGCAAGGAAAAACTGTATTGTACCTTTGCATTTTTCTCCCAAACAAAAGACACTAGAATGAAAATTTTAAAGCCTCCTGTTAGTGCTTCATCTACACGTTATAGCCCTGAATTTTCCAATGCCTATCTCTTTGCAAAAGAGAGATATCGGCAAGGAAAAGCTGTATTGTACCTTTGCATTTTTCTCCCAAACGAAGGACACTAGAATGAAAATTTAAAAGCCTCCTGTTTAGTGCTTCATCTACACGGTATAGCCCTGAATTTTCCAATGCCTAGCTCTTTGCAAAAGAGAGATATTGGCAAGGAAAAGCTGTATTGTACCTTTGCATTTTTCTCCCAAACGAAGGACACTAGAATGAAAATTTTAAAGCCTCCTGTTAGTGCTTCATCTACACGTTATAGCCCTGAATTTTCCAATGCCTATCTCTTTGCAAAAGAGAGATATCGGCAAGGAAAAACTGTATTGTACCTTTGCATTTTTCTCCCAAACGAAAGACACTAGAATGAAAATTTTAAAGCCTCCTGTTAGTGCTTCATCTACACGTTATAGCCCTGAATTTTCCAATGCCTAGCTCTTTGCAAAAGAGAGATATTGGCAAGGAAAAGCTGTATTGTACCTTTGCATTTTTCTCCCAAACTAAAGACACTAGAATGAAAATTTTAAAGCCTACTGTTAGTGCTTCATCTACACGTTATAGCCCTGAATTTTCCAATGCCTAGCTCTTTGCAAAAGAGAGATATCGGCAAGGAAAAGCTGTATTGTACCTTTGCATTTTTCTCCCAAACGAAAGACACTAGAATGAAAATTTTAAAGCCTCCTGTTAGTGCTTCATCTACACGTTATAGCCCTGAATTTTCCAATGCCTATTTCTTTGCAAAAGAGAGATATCGGCAAGGAAAAGCTTTATTGTACCTTTGCATTTTTCTCCCAAACGAAGGACACTAGAATGAAAATTTTAAAGCCTCCTATTAGTGCTTCATCTACACGTTATAGCCCTGAATTTTCCAATGCCTATTTCTTTGCAAAAGAGAGATATCGGCAAGGAAAAGCTGTATTGTACCTTTGCATTTTTCTCCCAAACGAAGGACACTAGAATGAAAATTTTAAAGCCTCCTGTTAGTGCTTCATCTACACGTTATAGCCCAGAATTTTCCAATGCCTATCTCTTTGCAAAAGAGAGATATCGGCAAGGAAAAGCTGTATTGTACCTTTGCATTTTTCTCCCAAACGAAAGACACTAGAATGAAAATTTTAAAGCCTCCTGTTAGTGCTTCATCTACACGTTATAGCCCTGAATTTTCCAATGCCTATCTCTTTGCAAAAGAGAGATATCGGCAAGGAAAAGCTGTATTGTACCTTTGCATTTTTCTACCAAACGAAGGACACTAGAATGAAAATTTAAAAGCCTCCTGTTAGTGCTTCATCTACACGGTATAGCCCTGAATTTTCCAATGCCTAGCTCTTTGCAAAAGAGAGATATTGGCAAGGAAAAGCTGTATTGTACTTTTGCATTTTTCTCCCAAACGAAGGACACTAGAATGAAAATTTTAAAGCCTCCTGTTAGTGCTTCATCTACACGTTATAGCCCTGAATTTTCCAATGCCTAGCTCTTTGCAAAAGAGAGATATTGGCAAGGAAAAGCTGTATTGTACCTTTGCATTTTTCTCCCAAACGAAGGACACTAGATTGAAAATTTTTAAGCCTCCTATTAGTGCTTCATCTACACGTTATAGCCCTGAATTTTCCAATGCCTAGCTCTTTGCAAAAGAGAGATATCGGCAAGGAAAAGCGGTATTGTACCTTTGCATTTTTCTCCCAAACGAAATACAATAGAATGAAAATTTTAAAGCCTCCTGTTAGTGCTTCATCTACACGTTATAGCCCTGAATTTTCCAATGCCTATCTCTTTGCAAAAGAGAGATATCGGCAAGGAAAAGCTGTATTGTACCTTTGCATTTTTCTCCCAAACGAAGGACACTAGAATGAAAATTTTAAAGCCTCCTATTAGTGCTTCATCTACACGTTATAGCCCTGAATTTTCCAATGCCTATCTCTTTGCAAAAGAGAGCTATCGGCAAGGAAAAGCTGTATTGTACCTTTGCAGTTTTCTCCCAAACGAAGGACACTAGAATGAAAATTTTAAAGCCCCCTGTTAGTGCTTCATCTACACGTTATAGCCCTGAATTTTCCAATGCCTATCTCTTTGCAAAAGAGAGATATCGGCAAGGAAAAGATGTATTGTACCTTTGCATTTTTCTCCCAAACGAAAGACACTAGAATGAAAATTTTAAAGCCTCCTGTTAGTGCTTCATCTACACGTTATAGCCCTGAATTTTCCAATGCCTATCTCTTTGCAAAAGAGAGATATCGGCAAGGAAAAGCTGTATTGTACCTTTGCATTTTTCTCCCAAACGAAAGACACTAGAATGAAAATTTTAAAGCCTCCTATTAGTGCTTCATCTACACGTTATAGCCCTGCATTTTCCAATGCCTAGCTCTTTGCAAAAGAGAGATATTGGCAAGGAAAAGCTGTATTGTACCTTTGCATTTTTCTCCCAAACGAAAGACACTAGAATGAAAATTTTAAAGCCTCCTGTTAGTGCTTCATCTACACGTTATAGCCCTGAATTTTCCAATGCTTATCTCTTTGCAAAAGAGAGATATTGGCAAGGAAAAGCAGCATTGTACTTTTGCATTTTTCTCCCAAACGAAAGACACTAGAATGAAAATTTTAAAGCCTCCTGTTAGTGCTTCATCTACACGTTATAGCCCTGAATTTTCCAATGCCTAGCTCTTTGCAAAAGAGAGATATTGGCAAGGAAAAGCTGTATTGTACCTTTGCATTTTTCTCCCAAACGAAGGACACTAGATTGAACATTTTAAAGCCTCCTATTAGTGCTTCATCTACACGTTATAGCCCTGAATTTTCCAATGCCTAGCTCTTTGCAAAAGAGAGATATCGGCAAGGAAAAGCGGTATTGTACCTTTGCATTTTTCTCCCAAACGAAATACACTAGAATGAAAATTTTAAAGCCTCCTGTTAGTGCTTCATCTACACGTTATAGCCCTGAATTTTCCAATGCCTATCTCTTTGCAAAAGAGAGATATCGGCAAGGAAAAGCTGTATTGTACCTTTGCATTTTTCTCCCAAACGAAGGACACTAGAATGAAAATTTTAAAGCCTCCTATTAGTGCTTCATCTACACGTTATAGCCCTGAATTTACCAATGCCTATCTCTTTGCAAAAGAGAGATATCGGCAAGGAAAAGCTGTATTGTACCTTTGCAGTTTTCTCCCAAACGAAGGACACTAGAATGAAAATTTTAAAGCCTCCTGTTAGTGCTTCATCTACACGTTATAGCCCTGAATTTTCCAATGCCTATCTCTTTGCAAAAGAGAGATATCGGCAAGGAAAAGCTGTATTGTACCTTTGCATTTTTCTCCCAAACGAAGGACACTAGAATGAAAATTTTTAAGCCTCCTGTTAGTGCTTCATCTACACGTTATAGCCCTGAATTTTCCAATGCCTAGCTCTTTGCAAAAGAGAGATATTGGCAAGGAAAAGCTGTATTGTACCTTTGCATTTTTCTCCCAAACGAAGGACACTAGATTGAACATTTTAAAGCCTCCTATTAGTGCTTCATCTACACGTTATAGCCCTGAATTTTCCAATGCCTAGCTCTTTGCAAAAGAGAGATATCGGCAAGGAAAAGCGGTATTGTACCTTTGCATTTTTCTCCCAAACGAAATACACTAGAATGAAAATTTTAAAGCCTCCTGTTAGTGCTTCATCTACACGTTATAGCCCTGAATTTTCCAATGCCTATCTCTTTGCAAAAGAGAGATATCGGCAAGGAAAAGCTGTATTGTACCTTTGCATTTTTCTCCCAAACGAAGGACACTAGAATGAAAATTTTAAAGCCTCCTATTAGTGCTTCATCTACACGTTATAGCCCTGAATTTACCAATGCCTATCTCTTTGCAAAAGAGAGATATCGGCAAGGAAAAGCTGTATTGTACCTTTGCAGTTTTCTCCCAAACGAAGGACACTAGAATGAAAATTTTAAAGCCTCCTGTTAGTGCTTCATCTACACGTTATAGCCCTGAATTTTCCAATGCCTATCTCTTTGCAAAAGAGAGATATCGGCAAGGAAAAGCTGTATTGTACCTTTGCATTTTTCTCCCAAACGAAGGACACTAGAATGAAAATTTTAAAGCCTCCTATTAGTGCTTCATCTACACGTTATAGCCCTGAATTTACCAATGCCTATCTCTTTGCAAAAGAGAGATATCGGCAAGGAAAAGCTGTATTGTACCTTTGCAGTTTTCTCCCAAACGAAGGACACTAGAATGAAAATTTTAAAGCCTCCTGTTAGTGCTTCATCTACACGTTATAGCCCTGAATTTTCCAATGCCTATCTCTTTGCAAAAGAGAGATATCGGCAAGGAAAAGCTGTATTGTACCTTTGCATTTTTCTCCCAAACGAAGGACACTAGAATGAAAATTTTTAAGCCTCCTGTTAGTGCTTCATCTACACGTTATAGCCCTGAATTTTCCAATGCCTATCTCTTTGCAAAAGAGAGATATCGGCAAGGAAAAGCTGTATTGTACCTTTGCATTTTTCTCCCAAACGAAAGACACTAGAATGAAAATTTTAAAGCCTCCTGTTAGTGCTTCATCTACACGTTATAGCCCTGAATTTTCCAATGCCTATCTCTTTGCAAAAGAGAGATATTGGCAAGGAAAAGCTGTATTGTACCTTTGCATTTTTCTCCCAAACGAAGGACACTAGAATGAAAATTTTAAAGCCTCCTGTTAGTGCTTCATCTACACGTTATAGCCCTGAATTTTCCAATGCTTATCTCTTTGCAAAAGAGAGATATTGGCAAGGAAAAGCAGCATTGTACTTTTGCATTTTTCTCCCAAACGAAAGACACTAGAATGAAAATTTTAAAGCCTCCTGTTAGTGCTTCATCTACACGTTATAGCCCTGAATTTTCCAATGCCTAGCTCTTTGCAAAAGAGAGATATTGGCAAGGAAAAGCTGTATTGTACCTTTGCATTTTTCTCCCAAACGAAGGACACTAGATTGAACATTTTAAAGCCTCCTATTAGTGCTTCATCTACACGTTATAGCCCTGAATTTTCCAATGCCTAGCTCTTTGCAAAAGAGAGATATCGGCAAGGAAAAGCGGTATTGTACCTTTGCATTTTTCTCCCAAACGAAATACACTAGAATGAAAATTTTAAAGCCTCCTGTTAGTGCTTCATCTACACGTTATAGCCCTGAATTTTCCAATGCCTATCTCTTTGCAAAAGAGAGATATCGGCAAGGAAAAGCTGTATTGTACCTTTGCATTTTTCTCCCAAACGAAGGACACTAGAATGAAAATTTTAAAGCCTCCTATTAGTGCTTCATCTACACGTTATAGCCCTGAATTTACCAATGCCTATCTCTTTGCAAAAGAGAGATATCGGCAAGGAAAAGCTGTATTGTACCTTTGCAGTTTTCTCCCAAACGAAGGACACTAGAATGAAAATTTTAAAGCCTCCTGTTAGTGCTTCATCTACACGTTATAGCCCTGAATTTTCCAATGCCTATCTCTTTGCAAAAGAGAGATATCGGCAAGGAAAAGCTGTATTGTACCTTTGCATTTTTCTCCCAAACGAAGGACACTAGAATGAAATTTTTTAAGCCTCCTGTTAGTGCTTCATCTACACGTTATAGCCCTGAATTTTCCAATGCCTATCTCTTTGCAAAAGAGAGATATCGGCAAGGAAAAGCTGTATTGTACCTTTGCATTTTTCTCCCAAACGAAAGACACTAGAATGAAAATTTTAAAGCCTCCTGTTAGTGCTTCATCTACACGTTATAGCCCTGAATTTTCCAATGCCTATCTCTTTGCAAAAGAGAGATATTGGCAAGGAAAAGCTGTATTGTACCTTTGCATTTTTCTCCCAAACGAAGGACACTAGAATGAAAATTTTTAAGCCTCCTGTTAGTGCTTCATCTACACGTTATAGCCCTGAATTTTCCAATGCCTATCTCTTTGCAAAAGAGAGATATCGGCAAGGAAAAGCTGTATTGTACCTTTGCATTTTTCTCCCAAACGAAAGACACTAGAATGAAAATTTTAAAGCCTCCTGTTAGTGCTTCATCTACACGTTATAGCCCTGAATTTTCCAATGCCTATCTCTTTGCAAAAGAGAGATATCGGCAAGGAAAAGCTGTATTGTACCTTTGCATTTTTCTCCCAAACTAAAGACACTAGAATGAAAATTTTAAAGCCTACTGTTAGTGCTTCATCTACACGTTATAGCCCTGCATTTTCCAATGCCTATCTCTTTGCAAAAGAGAGATATCGGCAAGGAAAAGCTGCATTGTACTTTTGCATTTTTCTCCCAAACGAAAGACACTAGAATGAAAATTTTAAAGCCTCCTGTTAGTGCTTCATCTACACGTTATAGCCCTGAATTTTCCAATGCCTAGCTCTTTGCAAAAGAGAGATATTGGCAAGGAAAAGCTGTATTGTACCTTTGCATTTTTCTCCCAAACGAAAGACACTAGAATGAAAATTTTAAAGCCTCCTGTTAGTGCTTCATCTACACGTTATAGCCCTGAATTTTCCAATGCCTATCTCTTTGCAAAAGAGAGATATCGGCAAGGAAAAGCTGTATTGTACCTTTGCATTTTTCTCCCAAACTAAAGACACTAGAATGAAAATTTTAAAGCCTACTGTTAGTGCTTCATCTACACGTTATAGCCCTGAATTTTCCAATGCCTAGCTCTTTGCAAAAGAGAGATATTGGCAAGGAAAAGCTGTCTTGTACCTTTGCATTTTTCTCCCAAACGAAGGACACTAGAAAGAAAATTTGAAAGCCTCCTGTTAGGCCATCATCTACACGACATAGCCCTGAATTTTCAAATGCGCAGCACTTTGCAAAAGAGAGATATTGGTAAGGAAAAGCTGTCTTGTACCATTGCATTTTTCTCCCAAACGAAAGACACTAGAATGAAAATGTTAAATCCTGCTGTTAGTGCTTCATCTACACGTTATAGCCCTGCATTTTCCAATGCCTATCTCTTTGCAAAAGAGAGATATCGGCAAGGAAAAGCTGCATTGTACTTTTGCATTTTTCTCCCAAATGAAAGACACTAGAATGAAAATTTTAAAGCCTCCTTTTAGTGCTTCATCTACACGTAATAGCCCTGAATTTTCCTATGCCTATCTCTTTGCAAAAGAGAGATATCGGCAAGGAAATGCTGTATTGTACCTTTGCATTTTTCTCCCAAACGAAAGACACTAGAATGAAAATTTTAAAGCCTACTGTTAGTGCTTCATCTACACGTTATAGCCCTGCATTTTTCAATGCCTATCTCTTTGCAAAAGAGAGATATCGGCAAGGAAAAGCTTCATTGTACTTTTGCATTTTTCTCCCAAACGAAAGACATTAGAATGAAAATTTTAAAGCCTCCTGTTAGTGCTTCATCTACACGTTATAGCCCTGAATTTTCCAATGCCTAGCTCTTTGCAAAAGAGAGATATTGGCAAGGAAAAGCTGTATTGTACCTTTGCATTTTTCTCCCAAACGAAAGACACTAGAATGAAAATTTTAAAGCCTCCTGTTAGTGCTTCATCTACACGTTATAGCCCTGAATTTTCCAATGCCTATCTCTTTGCAAAAGAGAGATATCGGCAAGGAAAAACTGTATTGTACCTTTGCATTTTTCTCCCAAACGAAAGACACTAGAATGAAAATGTTAAAGCCTCCTGTTAGTGCTTCAACTACACGTTATAGCCCTGAATTTTCCAATGCCTATCTCTTTGCAAAAGAGAGATATCGGCAAGGAAAAGCTGCATTGTACTTTTGCATTTTTCTCCCAAACGAAAGACACTAGAATGAAAATTTTAAAGCCTCCTTTTAGTGCTTCATCTACACGTAATAGACCTGAATTTTCCAATGCCTATCTCTTTGCAAAAGAGAGATATCGGCAAGGAAAAGCTGTATTGTACCTTTGCATTTTTCTCCCAAACGAAGGACACTAGATTGAACATTTTAAAGCCTCCTATTAGTGCTTCATCTACACGTTATAGCCCTGAATTTTCCAATGCCTAGCTCTTTGCAAAAGAGAGATATCGGCAAGGAAAAGCTGTATTGTACCTTTGCATTTTTCTCCCAAACGAAAGACACTAGAATGAAAATTTTAAAGCCTCCTGTTAGTGCTTCATCTACACGTTATAGCCCAGAATTTTCCAATGCCTATCTCTTTGCAAAAGATAGATATCGGCAAGGAAAAGCTGTATTGTACCTTTGCATTTTTCTCCCAAACGAAGGACACTAGAATGAAAATTTTAAAGCCTCCTATTAGTGCTTCATCTACACGTTATAGCCCTGAATTTACCAATGCCTATCTCTTTGCAAAAGAGAGATATCGGCAAGGAAAAGCTGTATTGTACCTTTGCAGTTTTCTCCCAAACGAAGGACACTAGAATGAAAATTTTAAAGCCTCCTGTTAGTGCTTCATCTACACGTTATAGCCCTGAATTTTCCAATGCCTATCTCTTTGCAAAAGAGAGATATCGGCAAGGAAAAGCTGTATTGTACCTTTGCATTTTTCTCCCAAACGAAGGACACTAGAATGAAAATTTTTAAGCCTCCTGTTAGTGCTTCATCTACACGTTATAGCCCTGAATTTTCCAATGCCTATCTCTTTGCAAAAGAGAGATATCGGCAAGGAAAAGCTGTATTGTACCTTTGCATTTTTCTCCCAAACGAAAGACACTAGAATGAAAATTTTAAAGCCTCCTGTTAGTGCTTCATCTACACGTTATAGCCCTGAATTTTCCAATGCCTATCTCTTTGCAAAAGAGAGATATTGGCAAGGAAAAGCTGTATTGTACCTTTGCATTTTTCTCCCAAACGAAGGACACTAGAATGAAAATTTTAAAGCCTCCTGTTAGTGCTTCATCTACACGTTATAGCCCTGAATTTTCCAATGCTTATCTCTTTGCAAAAGAGAGATATTGGCAAGGAAAAGCAGCATTGTACTTTTGCATTTTTCTCCCAAACGAAAGACACTAGAATGAAAATTTTAAAGCCTCCTGTTAGTGCTTCATCTACACGTTATAGCCCTGAATTTTCCAATGCCTATCTCTTTGCAAAAGAGAGATATCGGCAAGGAAAAGCTGTATTGTACCTTTGCATTTTTCTCCCAAACGAAAGACACTAGAATGAAAATTTTAAAGCCTCCTGTTAGTGCTTCATCTACACGTTATAGCCCTGCATTTTCCAATGCCTATCTCTTTGCAAAAGAGAGATATCGGCAAGGAAAAGCTGTATTGTACCTTTGCATTTTTCTCCCAAACGAAAGACACTAGAATGAAAATTTTAAAGCCTCCTATTAGTGCTTCATCTACACGTTATAGCCCTGCATTTTCCAATGCCTATCTCTTTGCAAAAGAGAGATATCGGCAAGGAAAAGCAGCATTGTACCTTTGCATTTTTCTCCCAAACGAAAGACACTAGAATGAAAATTGTAAAGCCTCCTGTTAGTGCTTCATCTACACGTTATAGCCCTGCATTTTCCAATGCCTAGCTCTTTGCAAAAGAGAGATATTGGCAAGGAAAAGCTGTATTGTACCTTTGCATTTTTCTCCCAAACGAAAGACACTAGAATGAAAATTTTAAAGCCTCCTGTTAGTGCTTCATCTACACGTTATAGCCCTGAATTTTCCAATGCTTATCTCTTTGCAAAAGAGAGATATTGGCAAGGAAAAGCAGCATTGTACTTTTGCATTTTTCTCCCAAACGAAAGACACTAGAATGAAAATTTTAAAGCCTCCTGTTAGTGCTTCATCTACACGTTATAGCCCTGAATTTTCCAATGCCTAGCTCTTTGCAAAAGAGAGATATTGGCAAGGAAAAGCTGTATTGTACCTTTGCATTTTTCTCCCAAACTAAGGACACTAGATTGAACATTTTAAAGCCTCCTATTAGTGCTTCATCTACACGTTATAGCCCTGAATTTTCCAATGCCTAGCTCTTTGCAAAAGAGAGATATCGGCAAGGAAAAGCGGTATTGTACCTTTGCATTTTTCTCCCAAACGAAATACACTAGAATGAAAATTTTAAAGCCTCCTGTTAGTGCTTCATCTACACGTTATAGCCCTGAATTTTCCAATGCCTATCTCTTTGCAAAAGAGAGATATCGGCAAGGAAAAGCTGTATTGTACCTTTGCATTTTTCTCCCAAACGAAGGACACTAGAATGAAAATTTTAAAGCCTCCTATTAGTGCTTCATCTACACGTTATAGCCCTGAATTTACCAATGCCTATCTCTTTGCAAAAGAGAGATATCGGCAAGGAAAAGCTGTATTGTACCTTTGCAGTTTTCTCCCAAACGAAGGACACTAGAATGAAAATTTTAAAGCCTCCTGTTAGTGCTTCATCTACACGTTATAGCCCTGAATTTTCCAATGCCTATCTCTTTGCAAAAGAGAGATATCGGCAAGGAAAAGCTGTATTGTACCTTTGCATTTTTCTCCCAAACGAAGGACACTAGAATGAAAATTTTTAAGCCTCCTGTTAGTGCTTCATCTACACGTTATAGCCCTGAATTTTCCAATGCCTAGCTCTTTGCAAAAGAGAGATATTGGCAAGGAAAAGCTGTATTGTACCTTTGCATTTTTCTCCCAAACGAAGGACACTAGATTGAACATTTTAAAGCCTCCTATTAGTGCTTCATCTACACGTTATAGCCCTGAATTTTCCAATGCCTAGCTCTTTGCAAAAGAGAGATATCGGCAAGGAAAAGCGGTATTGTACCTTTGCATTTTTCTCCCAAACGAAATACACTAGAATGAAAATTTTAAAGCCTCCTGTTAGTGCTTCATCTACACGTTATAGCCCTGAATTTTCCAATGCCTATCTCTTTGCAAAAGAGAGATATCGGCAAGGAAAAGCTGTATTGTACCTTTGCATTTTTCTCCCAAACGAAGGACACTAGAATGAAAATTTTAAAGCCTCCTATTAGTGCTTCATCTACACGTTATAGCCCTGAATTTACCAATGCCTATCTCTTTGCAAAAGAGAGATATCGGCAAGGAAAAGCTGTATTGTACCTTTGCAGTTTTCTCCCAAACGAAGGACACTAGAATGAAAATTTTAAAGCCTCCTGTTAGTGCTTCATCTACACGTTATAGCCCTGAATTTTCCAATGCCTATCTCTTTGCAAAAGAGAGATATCGGCAAGGAAAAGCTGTATTGTACCTTTGCATTTTTCTCCCAAACGAAGGACACTAGAATGAAAATTTTAAAGCCTCCTATTAGTGCTTCATCTACACGTTATAGCCCTGAATTTACCAATGCCTATCTCTTTGCAAAAGAGAGATATCGGCAAGGAAAAGCTGTATTGTACCTTTGCAGTTTTCTCCCAAACGAAGGACACTAGAATGAAAATTTTAAAGCCTCCTGTTAGTGCTTCATCTACACGTTATAGCCCTGAATTTTCCAATGCCTATCTCTTTGCAAAAGAGAGATATCGGCAAGGAAAAGCTGTATTGTACCTTTGCATTTTTCTCCCAAACGAAGGACACTAGAATGAAAATTTTTAAGCCTCCTGTTAGTGCTTCATCTACACGTTATAGCCCTGAATTTTCCAATGCCTATCTCTTTGCAAAAGAGAGATATCGGCAAGGAAAAGCTGTATTGTACCTTTGCATTTTTCTCCCAAACGAAAGACACTAGAATGAAAATTTTAAAGCCTCCTGTTAGTGCTTCATCTACACGTTATAGCCCTGAATTTTCCAATGCCTATCTCTTTGCAAAAGAGAAATATTGGCAAGGAAAAGCTGTATTGTACCTTTGCATTTTTCTCCCAAACGAAGGACACTAGAATGAAAATTTTAAAGCCTCCTGTTAGTGCTTCATCTACACGTTATAGCCCTGAATTTTCCAATGCTTATCTCTTTGCAAAAGAGAGATATTGGCAAGGAAAAGCAGCATTGTACTTTTGCATTTTTCTCCCAAACGAAAGACACTAGAATGAAAATTTTAAAGCCTCCTGTTAGTGCTTCATCTACACGTTATAGCCCTGAATTTTCCAATGCCTAGCTCTTTGCAAAAGAGAGATATTGGCAAGGAAAAGCTGTATTGTACCTTTGCATTTTTCTCCCAAACGAAGGACACTAGATTGAACATTTTAAAGCCTCCTATTAGTGCTTCATCTACACGTTATAGCCCTGAATTTTCCAATGCCTAGCTCTTTGCAAAAGAGAGATATCGGCAAGGAAAAGCGGTATTGTACCTTTGCATTTTTCTCCCAAACGAAATACACTAGAATGAAAATTTTAAAGCCTCCTGTTAGTGCTTCATCTACACGTTATAGCCCTGAATTTTCCAATGCCTATCTCTTTGCAAAAGAGAGATATCGGCAAGGAAAAGCTGTATTGTACCTTTGCATTTTTCTCCCAAACGAAGGACACTAGAATGAAAATTTTAAAGCCTCCTATTAGTGCTTCATCTACACGTTATAGCCCTGAATTTACCAATGCCTATCTCTTTGCAAAAGAGAGATATCGGCAAGGAAAAGCTGTATTGTACCTTTGCAGTTTTCTCCCAAACGAAGGACACTAGAATGAAAATTTTAAAGCCTCCTGTTAGTGCTTCATCTACACGTTATAGCCCTGAATTTTCCAATGCCTATCTCTTTGCAAAAGAGAGATATCGGCAAGGAAAAGCTGTATTGTACCTTTGCATTTTTCTCCCAAACGAAGGACACTAGAATGAAAATTTTTAAGCCTCCTGTTAGTGCTTCATCTACACGTTATAGCCCTGAATTTTCCAATGCCTATCTCTTTGCAAAAGAGAGATATCGGCAAGGAAAAGCTGTATTGTACCTTTGCATTTTTCTCCCAAACGAAAGACACTAGAATGAAAATATTAAAGCCTCCTGTTAGTGCTTCATCTACACGTTATAGCCCTGAATTTTCCAATGCCTATCTCTTTGCAAAAGAGAGATATTGGCAAGGAAAAGCTGTATTGTACCTTTGCATTTTTCTCCCAAACGAAGGACACTAGAATGAAAATTTTAAAGCCTCCTGTTAGTGCTTCATCTACACGTTATAGCCCTGAATTTTCCAATGCTTATCTCTTTGCAAAAGAGAGATATTGGCAAGGAAAAGCAGCATTGTACTTTTGCATTTTTCTCCCAAACGAAAGACACTAGAATGAAAATTTTAAAGCCTCCTGTTAGTGCTTCATCTACACGTTATAGCCCTGAATTTTCCAATGCCTAGCTCTTTGCAAAAGAGAGATATTGGCAAGGAAAAGCTGTATTGTACCTTTGCATTTTTCTCCCAAACGAAGGACACTAGATTGAACATTTTAAAGCCTCCTATTAGTGCTTCATCTACACGTTATAGCCCTGAATTTTCCAATGCCTAGCTCTTTGCAAAAGAGAGACATCGGCAAGGAAAAGCGGTATTGTACCTTTGCATTTTTCTCCCAAACGAAATACACTAGAATGAAAATTTTAAAGCCTCCTGTTAGTGCTTCATCTACACGTTATAGCCCTGAATTTTCCAATGCCTATCTCTTTGCAAAAGAGAGATATCGGCAAGGAAAAGCTGTATTGTACCTTTGCATTTTTCTCCCAAACGAAGGACACTAGAATGAAAATTTTAAAGCCTCCTATTAGTGCTTCATCTACACGTTATAGCCCTGAATTTACCAATGCCTATCTCTTTGCAAAAGAGAGATATCGGCAAGGAAAAGCTGTATTGTACCTTTGCAGTTTTCTCCCAAACGAAGGACACTAGAATGAAAATTTTAAAGCCTCCTGTTAGTGCTTCATCTACACGTTATAGCCCTGAATTTTCCAATGCCTATCTCTTTGCAAAAGAGAGATATCGGCAAGGAAAAGCTGTATTGTACCTTTGCATTTTTCTCCCAAACGAAGGACACTAGAATGAAAATTTTTAAGCCTCCTGTTAGTGCTTCATCTACACGTTATAGCCCTGAATTTTCCAATGCCTATCTCTTTGCAAAAGAGAGATATCGGCAAGGAAAAGCTGTATTGTACCTTTGCATTTTTCTCCCAAACGAAAGACACTAGAATGAAAATTTTAAAGCCTCCTGTTAGTGCTTCATCTACACGTTATAGCCCTGAATTTTCCAATGCCTATCTCTTTGCAAAAGAGAGATATTGGCAAGGAAAAGCTGTATTGTACCTTTGCATTTTTCTCCCAAACGAAGGACACTAGAATGAAAATTTTTAAGCCTCCTGTTAGTGCTTCATCTACACGTTATAGCCCTGAATTTTCCAATGCCTATCTCTTTGCAAAAGAGAGATATCGGCAAGGAAAAGCTGTATTGTACCTTTGCATTTTTCTCCCAAACGAAAGACACTAGAATGAAAATTTTAAAGCCTCCTGTTAGTGCTTCATCTACACGTTATAGCCCTGAATTTTCCAATGCCTATCTCTTTGCAAAAGAGAGATATCGGCAAGGAAAAGCTGTATTGTACCTTTGCATTTTTCTCCCAAACTAAAGACACTAGAATGAAAATTTTAAAGCCTACTGTTAGTGCTTCATCTACACGTTATAGCCCTTCATTTTCCAATGCCTATCTCTTTGCAAAAGAGAGATATCGGCAAGGAAAAGCTGCATTGTACTTTTGCATTTTTCTCCCAAACGAAAGACACTAGAATGAAAATTTTAAAGCCTCCTGTTAGTGCTTCATCTACACGTTATAGCCCTGAATTTTCCAATGCCTAGCTCTTTGCAAAAGAGAGATATTGGCAAGGAAAAGCTGTATTGTACCTTTGCATTTTTCTCCCAAACGAAAGACACTAGAATGAAAATTTTAAAGCCTCCTGTTAGTGCTTCATCTACACGTTATAGCCCTGAATTTTCCAATGCCTATCTCTTTGCAAAAGAGAGATATCGGCAAGGAAAAGCTGTATTGTACCTTTGCATTTTTCTCCCAAACTAAAGACACTAGAATGAAAATTTTAAAGCCTACTGTTAGTGCTTCATCTACACGTTATAGCCCTGAATTTTCCAATGCCTAGCTCTTTGCAAAAGAGAGATATTGGCAAGGAAAAGCTGTCTTGTACCTTTGCATTTTTCTCCCAAACGAAGGACACTAGAAAGAAAATTTGAAAGCCTCCTGTTAGGCCATCATCTACACGACATAGCCCTGAATTTTCAAATGCGCAGCACTTTGCAAAAGAGAGATATTGGTAAGGAAAAGCTGTCTTGTACCATTGCATTTTTCTCCCAAACGAAGGACACTAGAATGAAAATTTTAAAGCCTCCTGTTAGTGCTTCATCTACACGTTATAGCCCTGAATTTTCCAATGCCTATCTCTTTGCAAAAGAGAGATATCGGCAAGGAAATGCTGTATTGTACCTTTGCATTTTTCTCCCAAACGAAAGACACTAGAATGAAAATGTTAAATCCTCCTGTTAGTGTTTCATCTACACGTTATAGCCCTGCATTTTCCAATGCCTATCTCTTTGCAAAAGAGAGATATCGGCAAGGAAAAGCTGCATTGTACTTTTGCATTTTTCTCCCAAATGAAAGACACTAGAATGAAAATTTTAAAGCCTCCTTTTAGTGCTTCATCTACACGTAATAGCCCTGAATTTTCCTATGCCTATCTCTTTGCAAAAGAGAGATATCGGCAAGGAAATGCTGTATTGTACCTTTGCATTTTTCTCCCAAACGAAAGACACTAGAATGAAAATTTTAAAGCCTACTGTTAGTGCTTCATCTACACGTTATAGCCCTGCATTTTTCAATGCCTATCTCTTTGCAAAAGAGAGATATCGGCAAGGAAAAGCTTCATTGTACTTTTGCATTTTTCTCCCAAACGAAAGACATTAGAATGAAAATTTTAAAGCCTCCTGTTAGTGCTTCATCTACACGTTATAGCCCTGAATTTTCCAATGCCTAGCTCTTTGCAAAAGAGAGATATTGGCAAGGAAAAGCTGTATTGTACCTTTGCATTTTTCTCCCAAACGAAAGACACTAGAATGAAAATTTTAAAGCCTCCTGTTAGTGCTTCATCTACACGTTATAGCCCTGAATTTTCCAATGCCTATCTCTTTGCAAAAGAGAGA
Organism: Pseudophryne corroboree; assembly: GCF_028390025.1. Taxonomy (NCBI): domain Eukaryota; kingdom Metazoa; phylum Chordata; class Amphibia; order Anura; family Myobatrachidae; genus Pseudophryne; species Pseudophryne corroboree. The sequence continues at coordinate 226,897 of NW_026970103.1, forward strand.
TATCGGCAAGGAAAAACTGTATTGTACCTTTGCATTTTTCTCCCAAACGAAAGACACTAGAATGAAAATTTTAAAGCCTCCTGTTAGTGCTTCAACTACACGTTATAGCCCTGAATTTTCCAATGCCTATCTCTTTGCAAAAGAGAGATATCGGCAAGGAAAAGCTGCATTGTACTTTTGCATTTTTCTCCCAAACGAAAGACACTAGAATGAAAATTTTAAAGCCTCCTTTTAGTGCTTCATCTACACGTAATAGACCTGAATTTTCCAATGCCTATCTCTTTGCTAAAGAGAGATATCGGCAAGGAAAAGCTGTATTGTACCTTTGCATTTTTCTCCCAAACGAAGGACACTAGATTGAACATTTTAAAGCCTCCTATTAGTGCTTCATCTACACGTTATAGCCCTGAATTTTCCAATGCCTAGCTCTTTGCAAAAGAGAGATATCGGCAAGGAAAAGCTGTATTGTACCTTTGCATTTTTCTCCCAAACGAAAGACACTAGAATGAAAATTTTAAAGCCTCCTGTTAGTGCTTCATCTACACGTTATAGCCCAGAATTTTCCAATGCCTATCTCTTTGCAAAAGAGAGATATCGGCAAGGAAAAGCTGTATTGTACCTTTGCATTTTTCTCCCAAACGAAGGACACTAGAATGAAAATTTTAAAGCCTCCTATTAGTGCTTCATCTACACGTTATAGCCCTGAATTTACCAATGCCTATCTCTTTGCAAAAGAGAGATATCGGCAAGGAAAAGCTGTATTGTACCTTTGCAGTTTTCTCCCAAACGAAGGACACTAGAATGAAAATTTTAAAGCCTCCTGTTAGTGCTTCATCTACACGTTATAGCCCTGAATTTTCCAATGCCTATCTCTTTGCAAAAGAGAGATATCGGCAAGGAAAAGCTGTATTGTACCTTTGCATTTTTCTCCCAAACGAAGGACACTAGAATGAAAATTTTTAAGCCTCCTGTTAGTGCTTCATCTACACGTTATAGCCCTGAATTTTCCAATGCCTATCTCTTTGCAAAAGAGAGATATCGGCAAGGAAAAGCTGTATTGTACCTTTGCATTTTTCTCCCAAACGAAAGACACTAGAATGAAAATTTTAAAGCCTCCTATTAGTGCTTCATCTACACGTTATAGCCCTGAATTTTCCAATGCCTATCTCTTTGCAAAAGAGAGATATTGGCAAGGAAAAGCTGTATTGTACCTTTGCATTTTTCTCCCAAACGAAGGACACTAGAATGAAAATTTTAAAGCCTCCTGTTAGTGCTTCATCTACACGTTATAGCCCTGAATTTTCCAATGCTTATCTCTTTGCAAAAGAGAGATATTGGCAAGGAAAAGCAGCATTGTACTTTTGCATTTTTCTCCCAAACGAAAGACACTAGAATGAAAATTTTAAAGCCTCCTGTTAGTGCTTCATCTACACGTTATAGCCCTGAATTTTCCAATGCCTAGCTCTTTGCAAAAGAGAGATATTGGCAAGGAAAAGCTGTATTGTACCTTTGCATTTTTCTCCCAAACGAAGGACACTAGATTGAACATTTTAAAGCCTCCTATTAGTGCTTCATCTACACGTTATAGCCCTGAATTTTCCAATGCCTAGCTCTTTGCAAAAGAGAGATATCGGCAAGGAAAAGCGGTATTGTACCTTTGCATTTTTCTCCCAAACGAAATACACTAGAATGAAAATTTTAAAGCCTCCTGTTAGTGCTTCATCTACACGTTATAGCCCTGAATTTTCCAATGCCTATCTCTTTGCAAAAGAGAGATATCGGCAAGGAAAAGCTGTATTGTACCTTTGCATTTTTCTCCCAAACGAAGGACACTAGAATGAAAATTTTAAAGCCTCCTATTAGTGCTTCATCTACACGTTATAGCCCTGAATTTACCAATGCCTATCTCTTTGCAAAAGAGAGATATCGGCAAGGAAAAGCTGTATTGTACCTTTGCAGTTTTCTCCCAAACGAAGGACACTAGAATGAAAATTTTAAAGCCTCCTGTTAGTGCTTCATCTACACGTTATAGCCCTGAATTTTCCAATGCCTATCTCTTTGCAAAAGAGAGATATCGGCAAGGAAAAGCTGTATTGTACCTTTGCATTTTTCTCCCAAACGAAGGACACTAGAATGAAAATTTTTAAGCCTCCTGTTAGTGCTTCATCTACACGTTATAGCCCTGAATTTTCCAATGCCTATCTCTTTGCAAAAGAGAGATATCGGCAAGGAAAAGCTGTATTGTACCTTTGCATTTTTCTCCCAAACGAAAGACACTAGAATGAAAATTTTAAAGCCTCCTGTTAGTGCTTCATCTACACGTTATAGCCCTGAATTTTCCAATGCCTATCTCTTTGCAAAAGAGAGATATTGGCAAGGAAAAGCTGTATTGTACCTTTGCATTTTTCTCCCAAACGAAGGACACTAGAATGAAAATTTTTAAGCCTCCTGTTAGTGCTTCATCTACACGTTATAGCCCTGAATTTTCCAATGCCTATCTCTTTGCAAAAGAGAGATATCGGCAAGGAAAAGCTGTATTGTACCTTTGCATTTTTCTCCCAAACGAAAGACACTAGAATGAAAATTTTAAAGCCTCCTGTTAGTGCTTCATCTACACGTTATAGCCCTGAATTTTCCAATGCCTATCTCTTTGCAAAAGAGAGATATCGGCAAGGAAAAGCTGTATTGTACCTTTGCATTTTTCTCCCAAACTAAAGACACTAGAATGAAAATTTTAAAGCCTACTGTTAGTGCTTCATCTACACGTTATAGCCCTGCATTTTCCAATGCCTATCTCTTTGCAAAAGAGAGATATCGGCAAGGAAAAGCTGCATTGTACTTTTGCATTTTTCTCCCAAACGAAGGACACTAGAATGAAAATTTTAAAGCCTCCTGTTAGTGCTTCATCTACACGTTATAGCCCTGAATTTTCCAATGCCTAGCTCTTTGCAAAAGAGAGATATTGGCAAGGAAAAGCTGTATTGTACCTTTGCATTTTTCTCCCAAACGAAAGACACTAGAATGAAAATTTTAAAGCCTCCTGTTAGTGCTTCATCTACACGTTATAGCCCTGAATTTTCCAATGCCTATCTCTTTGCAAAAGAGAGATATCGGCAAGGAAAAGCTGTATTGTACCTTTGCATTTTTCTCCCAAACTAAAGACACTAGAATGAAAATTTTAAAGCCTACTGTTAGTGCTTCATCTACACGTTATAGCCCTGAATTTTCCAATGCCTAGCTCTTTGCAAAAGAGAGATATCGGCAAGGAAAAGCTGTATTGTTTTTGCAGTTGGATCGCTTATTGTGATTGCATTCCAACCTGAATCAGGCCCTATTACCTATCACAATGCGCTGCGGGCAGTACAAAATTGGGTTAATATAGGAGTAAAACTCCCAGACCTGTGCTCCTTAACTGTACCTGGTGGCTAGTGGAGCGGCTGCCCAGTAATCAGTGTCCACGCCAGTGCGCACACGGTCCACCCCCTACGGCCACGCTCCCCTTCATCAGCGGCCTCGTGATCCGGAAGGGCGGTGTGTGTGTGACTGACCTTAGGAAGAAACTGGAGCCTCCGCTGCAGTGACCCAGCAACCAGGGCACGGGAGTATACAGCGCCGCTGGGAGTGATGAAGCTGCAGTAAAGATGTCTATTAGACCTAGCCTGCTGCAGCCCTTGTAGATTCTCATAAAACAAGTTCTTCTTTTCTTGTCAAAATTAATAGCTAAGAATAGGCTGCCTGAGGCAGGCCCCTGTTAAGTGGCCTGCTACTGAAGGCACCAACTACAAACTGAGCTCCCTGTTCATGGAAGCGGGGTTATAGAGGAGGATGCGCTGAGCATCTTGGGAACAGTCAAAAGCTTTGAGCCGGTTGGTGCCTCAGATCAAGATCCTACTCTACACCCCAATGTGAATCCTTGTGGAGTCCAGTGTACCCCACAGAAGAAATTAATGTGTCACACCCATTGGCAGCAACCTTAGAATAGCTGCTGACGGGCACAATTGAGAAAGGAAGGGGGGGGGGGGGACATTTGAATCCAGCACATAGATGCAATTCAAACATGTAATTTGTACCTTCCTATTTTAAAATATAATGGATGAACCTCACCCTGTGAGAACAATCTTCATGATCAAGAGATCTCATATGCAAAATAAGTATGAGTTGGGATAGGGCTGGGGAGGGTGGCTGCTCGGGCAGCCCCTCCCCCGTCAAGTTAAGGAGATTCAACTGAGGACGCACAAGGGAACTCTCGTCTGGGGACAACAACTGCAGGGAGACCACATCTGTTCAGATGAACATGGGAGGGTGGAAGGCTGCCTAATACTGAAGCACCCCCAAACAACAAACCAAATGCAACAACTAGTACAAGCATTCCTGGGGGAAGGTCTGCAGAAGACGGATTTGCATACAGTGATGTCATCCAAGCAGTGGGCCAAAGTTGGCTGGAACCCTCATCTGCATATGAAAAGAGAAAAGGGGTATGCAGGGCATGGCGGCCTTTTGCGGCGCTTGGATGACCCTTAGTTCGCATTAAACACCTCCACCCTCCGTCGGTGTGGGGCTCATGTTGGCTATGCCCCAGCCCCTGAAGCATTCAAGCTGATTTCTTGCAGCAGCTGGGCACTGTAACAGCTCCAGAGCTGCTCTGTAAGGCAAGTAAAAGGGTGTGGGCCCTGCAGCACTACCTGTAGTTTGCATTGTGCATCGGAAGGCACAAAGTAAGCAGACAGGAGGAGAAGTCAGGATAGTGCACAAGGGTATAGAAGGGAGGGGCTCAAGAAAAAAGAAGTGGAAACAGACAGCAAACTAGGCTGGAGAGAGACCTGAGACAAAGAGATCTGAATTATATGAGAGCCGACTAGGGGAAACACAAATTATGCAATCAAGTTTCCCATATTTGGGGAAATCGCAGGGGCAGCACACCCAGAGTGCAATGGGTGAGCCTTGCCCTGGGAGAAGCAACTTCATGATCATAGTATCTCACCTGGCAGGTAAGTAGGAGTTGGGCTAGAGCTGGGGAGGGTCGCTGCTCGGGCACCCCCCTGTCAAGTGAAGGAGATCCAACTGAGGCAGCACAAGGGAACTCTTGAAAGAAGAACAAGGCTAGAGGAAGATCTGAGACAAAGAAATCTGACTTTTACCAGAGCTGACCAGAGGAAAGCACAAACACAGTCCCCCACTACCACAAATAATGCAGTTGAGTTTCCCACATTTGGGGAAATCACAGAGGTCAGCATACCCAGAACGCAATGAATGAACCTAACCCTGGGAGAACAATCTTCATGACCATGGTATCTCCTATGCAAAATAAGTATGATTTGGGATAGGGCTGGGGAGGGCCGCTGCTCAGGCACATCTCTGTCAAGTAAAGGAGATTCAACTGAGGCAGCACAAGGGAACTCTCATCTGGGGACAACAACTGCAGGGAGAACACATATTTTCAGATGAACATGGGAGGGCAGAAGGCTGCCTAATACTGAAGCACCCCCAAACAACAAACCAAATGCAACAACTAGTGCAAGCATTCCTGGGGGAAGGCCTGCCGCAGATGGATTTGCATATGGTGATGTCATCCAAGCAGTGGGTCAAAGTTGGCTTCAACCCTCGTCTGCATATGAAAAGAGAAAAGGGGCATGCAGGGCATGGCGGCCTTTTGCGGCGCTTGGCTGACCCCTAGTTTGCATTAAACACCTCCACCCTCCGTCGGTGTGGGGCTCATGTTGGCTATGCCCCAGCCCCTGAAGCATTCAAGCTGATTTCTTGCTGCAGCTGGGCACTGTAACAGCTCCAGAGCTGCTCTGTAAGGCAAGTAAAAGGGTGTGGGCCCTGCAGCACTACCTGTAGTTTGCATTGTGCGTTGGAAGGCACAAAGTAAGCAGACAGGAGAAGTCTGGAGAGTGCACAAGGGCATAGAAGGCAGCGGCTCAAGAAAAGAGAAGTGGAAACAGACAGCAAACTAGGCTGGAGAGAGACCTGAGACAAAGAGATCTGAATTATACGAGAGCCGACCAGGGGAAACACAAATTATGCAGTCAAGTTTCCCACAGGAGTATATAGGATACGACCCAGTGGTACCTGACGACATAGATACTAACAGCTATTTAATAACATTACGCTAGAAAGTGATTATTAGCAACATATATATCTATATAAACAACCCCGCCAGGGTTGTGCCTTCAAAAATAATCACACACGGACACGCTTTTTAAACCTTTTTTTCACATCTCTTTATTCTTCTTATGCACATGTATGTTAGTTCTGTGATTTTAACCTTTATGTTTCACTGCAGTTTGGGATAATAATATTAATATTTATCCAATTTTAATACATACTTAATAAAGGTTATATTTTATGATTCATTCATTCTGTCCAGTGCGTCAACAGTGCAGATTTCTTCTTGTTTTTTCTCCCAAATTCTATAACAATGACAGTAAATGTTGTTTCTTTTCAAACAGAACTTTCTTGACCATGCTTCTTGCTTGAAAGATCTGGGAGCACATGGAAAACAGTACAAACCATGCAGTATCACAAGAGCCTTTATTTGATATTTCATGAAGATAGAGCAGAATTGAGGACACGTCAACTATTTCTGCCGAAGGTGGTTCATCTTTCCACATGGTGCCTTTGGCCACTGACACCTTCGTTGAGTCAAAGTCTCTGGCTGTGGTCAGAACTTTGAAAATTTATGTCACCAGAACGGTTCAGATTAGGAAAACAGAGGCTCTGTTTGTCCTGTATGCTCCCAACAGGATTGGGTGTCCTGCTTCCATGTAGACAATTATGCGCTGGATCTGTGGTAAGATTCAGCATGCTCATTCCACGGCAGGATTGCCGTTACTGAATTAGGTGAAGACCCATTCTACTAGAAAGGTGGGTTCATCCTGGGCAGCTGGTCGGGGAGTCTCGGCATTGCAACTTTGCCGAGCAGCTATTTAGTAAACACTTTTGCTAAGTTTTACAAGTTTTAGAGTAAAGGAGATTCAACTGAGGCAGCACAAGGGAACTCTCATCTGGGGACAACAACTGCAGTGAGAACACATATTTTCAGATGAACATGGGAGGGCAGAAGGCTGCCTAATACTGAAGCACCCCCAAACAACAAACCAAATGCAACAACTAGTACAAGCATTCCTGGGGGAAGGTCTGCAGAAGACGGATATGCATATAGTGATGTCATCCAAGCAGTGGGCCAAAGTTGGCTGGAACCCTCATCTGCATATGAAAAGAGAAAAGGGGTATGCAGGGCATGGCGGCCTTTTGCGGCGCTTGGATGACCCTTAGTTCGCATTAAACACCCCCACCCTCCTTCGGTGTGGGGCTCATGTTGGCCATGCCCCAGCCCCTGAAGCATTCAAGCTGATTTCTTGCAGCAGCTTGGCACTGTAACAGCTCCAGAGCTGCTCTGTAAGGCAAGTAAAAGGGTGTGGGCCCTGCAGCACTACCTGTAGTTTGCATTGTGCATTGGAAGGCACAAAGTAAGCAGACAGGAGGAGAAGTCAGGATAGTCCACAAGGGTATAGAAGGGAGGGGCTCAAGAAAAAAGAAGTGGAAACAGACAGCAAACTAGGCTGGAGAGAGACCTGAGACAAAGAGATCTGAATTATATGAGAGCCGACCAGGGGAAACATAAATTATGCAGTCAAGTTTCCCACATTTGGGGAAATCGCAGGGGCAGCACACCCAGGTGAGATACTATAATCAGGAAGGTGCTTCTCCCAGGGCAAGGCTCACCCATTGCACACTGGGTGTGCTGCTCCTACGATTTCCCCAAATGTGGGACACTTGACTGCATAATTTGTGTTTCCTCTGGTCGGCTCTCGTATAATTCAGATCTCTTTGTCTCAGGTCTCTCTCCAGCCTAGTTTGCTCTCTGTTTCCACTTCTTTTTTCTTGAGCCCCTCCCTTCTATACCCTTGTGCACTATCCTGACTTCTCCTCCCGTCTGCTTACTTTGTGCCTTCCAATGCACAATGCAAACTACAGGTAGTGCTGCAGGGCCCACACCCTTTTACTTGCCTTACAGAGCAGCTCTGGAGCTGTTACAGTGCCCAGCTGCTGCAAGAAATCAGCTTGAATGCTTCATGGGATGGGGCATGGCCAACATGAGCCCCACACCAAAGGAGGGTGGGGGTGTTTAATGCGATCTAGGGGTCATCCAAGCACCGCAAAAGGCCGCCATGCCCTGCACGCCCCTTTTCTCTTTTCATATGCAGATGAGGGTTGAAGCCAACTTTGACCCACTGCTTGGATAACATCACCATATGCAAATCCATCTGCTGCAGGCCTTCCCCCAGGAATGCTTGCACTAGTTGTTGCATTTGGTTTGTTGTTTGGGGGTGCTTCAGTATTAGGCAGCCTTCTGCCCTCCCATGTTCATCTGAAAATATGTGTTCTCCCTGCAGTTGTTGTCCCCATATGAGAGTTCCCTTGTGCTGCCTCAGTTGAATCTCCTTTACTTGACAGAGATGTGCCTGAGCAGCGGCCCTCCCCAGCCCTATCCCAAATCATACTTATTTTGCATAGGAGACACCATGGTCATGAAAATTGTTCACCCAGGGTGAGGTTCATTCATTGCATTCTGGGTATGCTGACCCCTGTGATTTACCCAAATGTGCGAAACTCGCCTGCATTATTTGTGGTAGTTGGGGACTGTGTTTGTGTTTTCCGCTGGTCAGCTCTGGTAAAAGTCAGATTTCTTTGTCTCAGATCTTCCTCTAGCCTTGTTCTTCTTTCGAGAGTTCCATTGTGCTGCCTCAGTTGGATCTCCTTCACTTGACAGGGGGGTGCCCGAGCAGCGACCCTCCCCAGCTCTAGCCCAACTCCTACTTACCTGCCAGGTGAGATACTATGATCTTGAAGGTGCTTCTCCCAGGGCAAGGCTCAACCATTGCACTCTGGGTGTGCTGCCCCTGCGATTTCCCCAAATATGGGAAACTTGACTGCATAATTTGTGTTTCCCCTGGTCGGCTCTCGTATAATTCAGATCTCTTTGTCTCAGGTCTCTCTCCAGCCTAGTTTGCTGTCTGTTTCCACTTCTCTTTTCTTGAGCCGCTCCCTTCTATGCCCTTGCGCACTATCCTGACTTCTCCCGTCTGCTTACTTTGTGCCTTCCAACGCACAATGCGAACTACAGGTAGTGCTGCAGGGCCCACACCCTTTTATTTGCCTTACAGAGCAGCTCTGGAGCTGTTACAGTGCCCAGCTGCTGCAAGAAATCAGCTTGAATGCTTCAGGGGCTGGGGCATAGCCAACATGAGCCCCACACCGAAGGAGGGTGGAGGTGTTTAATGCGAACTAGGGGTCATCCAAGCGCCGCAAAAGGCTGCCATGCCCTGCATAACCCTTTTCTCTTTTCATATGCAGATGAGGGTTCCAGCCAACTTTGGCCCACTGCTTGGATGACATCACCGTATGCAAATTCGTCTCCTGCAGACCTTCCCCCAGGAATGCTTGTACTAGTTATTGCATATGGTTTGATATTTGATGGTGCTTCAGTATTAGGCAGCCTTCCGCCCTCCCATGTTCATCTGAAAAAATGTGGTCTCCCTGCAGTTGTTGTCCCCAGACGAGAGTTCCCTTGTGCTTCCTCAGTTGAATCTCCTTAACTTGACGGGGGAGGGGCTTGCCCGAGCAGCCACCCTCCCCAGCCCTATCCCAACTCATACTTATTTTGCATATGAGATCTCTATATCATGAAGATTGTTATCACAGGGTGAAGTTCATCCATTATATTTTAAAATAGGAAGGTTCAAATTACATATTTGAATTGCATCTATGTGCTGGATTCAAATGCCCCCCCCCCTTCCTTTCTCAATTGTGCCCGTCAGCAGCTATTCTAAGGTTGCTGCCAATGGGTGTGACACATTAATTTCTTCTGTGGGGTACACTGGACTCCACAAGGATTCACATTGGGGTGTAGAGTAGGATCTTGATCTGAGGCACCAACCGGCTCAAAGCTTTTGACTGTTCCCAAGATGCTCAGCGCATTCTCCTCTATAACCCCGCTTCCATGAACAGGGAGCTCAGTTTGTAGTTGGTGCCTTCAGTAGCAGGCCACTTAACAGGGGCCTGCCTCAGGCAGCCTATTCTTAGCTATTAATTTTGACAAGAAAATAAGAACTTTTTTTATGAGAATCTACAAGGGCTGCAGCAGGCTAGGTCTAATAGACATCTTTACTGCAGCTTCATCACTCCCAGCGGCGCTGTATACTCCCGTGCCCTGGTTGCTGGGTCACTGCAGCGGAGGCTCCGGTTTCTTCCTAAGGTCAGTCACACACGCACCGCCCTTCCGGATCACGAGGCCGCTGATGAAGGGGAGCGTGGCCGTAGGGGGTGGACCGTGTGCGCACTGGCGTGGACACTGATTACTGGGCAGCCGCTCCACGAGCCACCAGGTACAGTTAAGGAGCACAGGTCTGGGGTTTTTTCTCCCATATTAAACCAATTTTGTACTGCCCGCAGCGCATTGTGATAGGTAATAGGGCCTGATTCAGGTTGGATTGCAATCACAGTAAGCGATCCAACTGCAAAAATTGCTAAGAGCATACGCATGTGCCTGCATTTTCTGCGGCACCCCGCAGAGAATGCGATCGCCTCTGCCTGTCAATCGGGGCAGGGGGGGAGAGGGGGGTCAGCAACACTCCATTTCCAAGTCAGGGATGGAGCGGTGCGGGGGCAAGGCTTCAAAATGGGGTCTGCAACGGAGTAGACACAGGGGGCGTGGTCACAGCGGCTGTATGACATCACATTCAGCCGCTGTGATCACAAAAATGGTGGCGGCTTCCTGCGCGCACATACAGTCTGCACCAGCAGGAGGCTACACCATTTTTTATGATCACGCTGAACTGCAGTGCGACTGCAATTACAGATTGGTCAAGAAGGGAGGCGTCATGCTGGGTGGCCATGTCCTGTCACTGTGCAGGAGCCAGCACCGCTCACACACTAGTCCCCGGGTGCAGCCCCCAACCCCCGGGACACCCGGAGCAACAAAATGTAGATTCAGGCCACCAGGCCACGCCCCTACCTATGAAACCATGCCTCCTTTTTACCATTGCGCTGCTTATCTGCGCGCACTGCATTACAATCTCCTTCGCCACCTCTCTGGGTGTCACCAGTGATAGTGACACCTCTGCCATGCTTGTAGCAGCTGGTCCTAAGATCTACGCCTCAAGCCCTGAGTGTTTGCCCTTGTGACTTGTTGATCATCATAGCGAAGCAGATGCTTACAGAAAACTGCAGGGGCTTAGATTGAAAATAAAAAAATATATGGGTATAAGGTAGAGAGGAGCGGGTTCGGTTCTCCGAGAACCGAATTCCCCACGAACTCCACGTGGTTTACACTGGTCCGAGGCAGGCTCGGTTGTTCCCGCCTGACTCGGAAAACCTGAACAAGGGAAAATGTCATCATCCCGCTGTCGGATTCTCGCGAGATTCGGATTTCATATAAAGAGCTGCGCGTTGCCGCCATTTTTACTCGTGCATTGAAGAGGGAGCGGAGAGGACGTGGCTATGTTCTCTCAGTGGAAATCTCAATATCAGTGCTCAGTATCAGTGGTTACTTATTGCTGCTCAGTAATACTAGTAGTGTGTCTCTCCTGCTCAGTGTCAGTTCTCAGTAGTATCCTCATCAGTGCTCAGTATCACTGCTCATTGTCTTGTGCTGCATTGTGGTGCTCAGCATACTACAGTACATTACTAATAGTCCAGTGCTGCATCTTGCTGCTCAGTGTCAGTTCTAGTATCCTCATCAGTGCTCACTATCACTGCTCATTACATTGTGGTGTTCTGTATACTACAGTAACATAGTAATATAGTAACATATAGTAATATAGTTTTTGAGGTTGAAAAGAGGCAAATTGCCCATCGTGTTCAACCTGTTTTAAGTTGTGATGATTCTACATACTTGCTGAATAATGTTTTATGACTAGTTAACTACTACAACTCATGTTACCCCCGGATTAACCATGTTGATATTTTAAGTATTATAACCTTGGATAGCTTTTTCATTCAGAAATGTATCCATTCCTTTTTTAAATCCAATTACAGAGTCCGCCATTACCACCTTCCCTGGCAGGGAATTCCACATCCTGATTGCCCTAACAGTGAAGATCATAGTATCTCACCTGGCAGGTAAGTAGGAGTTGGGCTAGAGCTGTGGAGGATTGCTGCTTGGGCACCCCCTGTCAAGTGAAGGAGATCCAACTGAGGCAGCACAAGGGAACTCTCGAAAGAAGAACAAGGCTAGAGGAAGATCTGAGACAAAGAAATCTGACTTTTACCAGAGCTGACCAGAGGAAAGCACAAACACAGTCCCCCACTACCACAAATAATGCAGTCGAGTTTCCCACATTTGGGGAAATCACAGGGGTCAGCATACCCAGAATGCAATGAATGAACCTCACCCTGGGAGAACAATCTTCATGACCAAGGTATCTCCTATGCAAAATAAGTATGATTTGGGATAGGGCTGGGGAGGGCCGCTGCTCAGGCACATCTCTGTCAAGTAAAGGAGATTCAACTGAGGCAGCACAAGGGAACTCTCATCTGGGGACAACAACTGCAGGGAGAACACATATTTTCAGATGAACATGGGAGGGCAGAAGGCTGCCTAAAACTGAAGCACCCCCAAACAACGAACCAAATGCAACTACTAGTGCAAGCATTCCTGGGGGAAGGCCTGCAGCAGATGGATTTGCATATGGTGATGTCATCCAAGCAGTGGGTCAAAGTTGGCTTCAACCCTCGTCTGCATATGAAAAGAAAAAAGGGGTGTGCAGGGCATGGCGGCCTTTTGCGGCGCTTGGATGACCCCTAGTTCGCATTAAACACCTCCACCCTCCTTCGGTGTGGGGCTCATGTTGGCTATGCCCCAGCCCCTGAAGCATTCAAGCTGATTTCTTGCAGCAGCTGGGCACTGTAACAGCTCCAGAGCTGCTCTGTAAAGCAAGTAAAAGGGTGTGGGCCCTGCAGCACTACCTGTAGTTTGCATTGTGCGTTGGAAGGCACAAAGTAAGCAGATGGGAGAAGTCAGGATAGTGCACAAGGGTATAGAAGGGAGGGGCTCAAGAAAAAAGAAGTGGAAACAGACAGCAAACTAGGCTGGAGAGAGACCTGAGACAAAGAGATCTGAATTATATGAGAGCCGACCAGGGGAAACACAAATTATGCAGTCAAGTTTCCCACATTTGGGGAAATCGCAGGGGCAGCACAGCCAGAGTGCAATGGGTGAGCCTTGCCCTGGGAGAAGCATCTTCATGATCATAGTATCTCACCTGGCAGGTAAGTAGGAGTTGGGCTAGAGCTGGCGAGGGTCGCTGCTCGGGCACCCCCCTGTCAAGTGAAGGAGATCCAACTGAGGCAGCAAAAGGGAACTCTCGAAAGAAGAACAAGGCTAGAGGAAGATCTGAGACAAAGAAATCTGACTTTTACCAGAGCTGACCAGAGGAAAGCACAAACACAGTCCCCCACTACCACAAATAATGCAGTTGAGTTTCCCACATTTGGGGAAATCACAGGGGTCAGCATACCCAGAATGCAATGAATGAACCTAACCCTGGGAGAACAATCTTCATGACCATGGTATCTCCTATGCAAAATAAGTATGATTTGGGATAGGGCTGGGGAGGGCCGCTGCTCAGGCACATCTCTGTCAAGTAAAGGAGATTCAACTGAGGCAGCACAAGGGAACTCTCATCTGGGGACAACAACTGCAGGGAGAACACATATTTTCAGATGAACATGGGAGGGCAGAAGGCTGCCTAATACTGAAGCACCCCCAAACAACAAACCAAATGCAACAACTAGTGCAAGCATTCCTGGGGGAAGGCCTGCAGCAGATGGATTTGAATATGGTGATGTCATCCAAGCAGTGGGTCAAAGTTGGCTTCAACCCTCGTCTGCATATGAAAAGAATAAAGGGGTGTGCAGGGCATGGCGGCCTTTTGCGGCGCTTGGATGACCCCTAGTTCGCATTAAACACCTCCACCCTCCTTCGGTGTGGGGCTCATGTTGGCTATGCCCCAGCCCCTGAAGCATTCAAGCTGATTTCTTGCAGCAGCTGGGCACTGTAACAGCTCCAGAGCTGCTCTGTAAAGCAAGTAAAAGGGTGTGGGCCCTGCAGCACTACCTGTAGTTTGTATTGTGCGTTGGAAGGCACAAAGTAAGCAGACGGGAGAAGTCAGGATAGTGCACAAGGGTATAGAAGGGAGGGGCTCAAGAAAAAAGAAGTGGAAACAGACAGCAAACTAGGCTGGAGAGAGACCTGAGACAAAGAGATCTGAATTATATGAGAGCCGACCAGGGGAAACACAAATTATGCAGTCAAGTTTCCCACATTTGGGGAAATCGCAGGGGCAGCACACCCAGAGTGCAATGGGTGAGCCTTGCCCTGGGAGAAGCATCTTCATGATCATAGTATCTCACCTGGCAGGTAAGTAGGAGTTGGGCTAGAGCTGGGGAGGGTCGCTGCTCGGGCACCCCCCTGTCAAGTGAAGGAGATCCAACTGAGGCAGCACAAGGGAACTCTCGAAAGAAGAACAAGGCTAGAGGAAGATCTGAGACAAAGAAATCTGACTTTTACCAGAGCTGACCAGAGGAAAGCACAAACACAGTCCCCCACTACCACAAATAATGCAGTTGAGTTTCCCACATTTGGGGAAATCACAGGGGTCAGCATACCCAGAATGCAATGAATTAACCTAACCCTGGGAGAACAATCTTCATGACCATGGTATCTCCTATGCAAAATAAGTATGATTTGGGATAGGGCTGGGGAGGGCCGCTGCTCAGGCACATCTCTGTCAAGTAAAGGAGATTCAACTGAGGCAGCACAAGGGAACTCTCATCTGGGGACAACAACTGCAGGGAGAACACATATTTTCAGATGAACATGGGAGGGCAGAAGGCTGCCTAATACTGAAGCACCCCCAAACAACAAACCAAATGCAACAACTAGTGCAAGCATTCCTGGGGGAAGGCCTGCCGCAGATGGATTTGCATATGGTGATGTCATCCAAGCAGTGGGTCAAAATTGGTTCAAACACCTTTGCAAAGTTCTATAAGTTTGATACCCTGGCTGAGGAGGACCTCCTGTTTGCTCAATCGGTGCTGCAAAGTCATCCGCACTCTCCTGCCCGTTTGGGAGCTTTGGTATAATCCCCATGGTCCTTACGGAGTCCCCAGCATCCTCTAGGACGTAAGAGAAAATAAGATTTTAAACCTACCGGTAAATCTTTTTCTCGTAGTCCGTAGAGGATGCTGGGTGCCCGTCCCAAGTGCGGTCTACTTCTGCAAGACTTGTATATAGTTATTGCTTACATAAGGGTTATATGTTAGTTTTCATCGGTCTTGGACTGATGCTATGTTGTTTTCATACTGTTAACTGGGTAGTATATCACAAGTTATACGGTGTGATTGGTGTGGCTGGTATGAATCTTGACCTTGGATTAACAAAAATCCTTTCCTCGTACTGTCCGTCTCCTCTGGGCACAGTTTCTCTAACTGAGGTATGGAGGAGGGGCATAGAGGGAGGAGCCAGTGCACACCCAGATCTAAAGTCTTTCTTAAAGTGCCCATGTCTGCTGCGGAGCCCGTCTATCCCCCATGGTCCTTACGGAGTCCCCATCATCCTCTACGGACTACGAGAAAAAAAAATTACCGGTAGGTTTAAAATGTTATTTTTTTCTCTGCAACCCACTGCTAAATTGTGCTTCCTAGCTGTTTTTTATAAAATCACTTAATTAAATCTAACTCTGATTACGTCAGAGAAGGCCAGGTACCCTACACCATAAGAGGGGGTTTGAAATTTTGACTTGTCTACTTAAAGATCACCAAAATCTGATGACAAGGTCAATTACATCCCTGGGTGGGATTGAACCACCAACCTTTTGGTTAATAGCCCATGTAAGTGCAAGAAATCCTGAAGCACTCACTCATCATGGGAAAGTACCAATGTGTTTCTTACAAAAATTCTCCAGATTATTGACTTTTTAAAGTTTTTCTAGGAAACGTTCTAGATGAATGCTTATTAGCCTTTGTCAGTATTGACTTTCGCAAGGTGTCTCTGTGGCGCAATCGGTTAGCATGTTTGGCTATTAACCAAAAGGTTGGTGGTTCAATCCCACCCAGGGATGTAATTGAACTTGTAATCAGATTTTGGTGATCTTTAAGTAGACAAGTCAAAATTTCAAAAACCCCCCTTATGGTGTAGGGTACCTGGCCTTCTCTGATGTAATCAGAGTTAGATTTGATTAAGTGATTTTATAAAAAAACAGCTAGGAAGCACAATTTAGCAGTGAGTTGCAGAGAAAAAAAATTATGCTGGCAGAAAAGTCCAATTGAGTGATTAAACAGCTCTTCATTTTCTGATTTTATGTTTATGCTAACAAATTTGCTCTCTGAAAAGTGTCCACAAAGCCAAGTCTCTGATTAACACCTTTGTAGGAATGGTTTTTCACCTATTACTGAATTAAACTTGCTTCATTGGAAAGGCATCAAAGATGCATCCTCATTTCAATGTCTACTGAAATAATACAGGTTGACACCAGGAAACGTCACTGCATCCTTGCTGCTTCCTCATGGGGAAGTCTGTTTAATGTGAAAACAAGGTGATATCTAATCAGCACACAGGTAAGGAATTAAGAAAATCTTTCTTTATGGGTGAAGATGTTTCTCACAAATTGTTGTCCCAATGCATCATTGAAATTCAAGATGGAAGATGATTTTCATATATCACTTGTACATTTTGCATTGCTCTTCTGGTGACAATGTAGTTTGTTTTTGTCAATTACCATTTCAGTAATAGGGTAAAGAAAATTAAGTGGATTTTTTAAAGAAAACAATGCTGTCAATATACTATTAAAACAAATTAAAATGATAAAAGTTATTGTACTTTAAGTAAAAATAAAAGTGCCAAAATATCAATCCCAGTTTTTGATTACTTTAATTATAAAAAAAAAAATGCACATAGCAGAGGATAGTTTCGATCAATCGACCTCTGGGTTATGGGCCCAGCATGCTTCCATTGCACTACTCTGCTGCTCATGGAAGTGTCAGAGATCCTGAAGACTAAATTGATTAAAGGCCTTAAAGTACTGGACTATAAGGAAAGACTTACTAGGCTGAATATTTATACACTAGAAAAGAGGTGCCTAAGAGGAGATATTATTAATATCTTCAAATATGTAAAGATACATAACAAAGAGTTATCAGAGGAATTATTTATTAAAAGAACACGTGGTCACTCGCTGCGACTGGAGGAAAGTTCAGAACGCAATGGAGGAAAGGTTTCTTCACTGTTAGGGCAATCAGGATGTGGAATTCCCTTCTTCCCTCCCATGTTCATCTGAAAATATGTGTTCTCCCTGCAGTTGTTGTCCCCAGATGAGAGTTCCCTTGTGCTGCCTCAGTTGAATCTCCTTTACTTGACAGAGATGTGCCTGAGCAGCGGCCCTCCCCAGCCCTATCCCAAATCATACTTATTTTGCATAGGAGATACCATGGTCATGAAGATTGTTCTCCCAGGGTGAGGTTCATTCATTGCATTCTGGGTATGCTGACCCCTGTGATTTCCCCAAATGTGGGAAACTCGCCTGCATTTTTTGTGGTAGTGGGGGACTGTGTTTGTGTTTTCCTCTGGTCAGCTCTGGTAAAAGTCAGATTTCTTTGTCTCATATATTCCTCTAGCCTTGTTCTTCTTTCGAGAGTACCCTTGTGCTGCCTCAGTTGGATCTCCTTCACTTGACAGGGGGGTGCCCGAGCAGTGACCCTCCCCAGCTCTAGCCCAACTCCTACTTACCTGCCAGGTGAGATACTATGATCATGAAGGTGCTTCTCCAAGGGCAAGGCTCACCCATTGCACTCTGGGTGTGCTGCTCCTGCGATTTCCCCAAATGTGGGAAACTTGATTGCATAATTTGTGTTTCCCCTGGTCGGCTCTCGTATAATTCAGATCTCTTTGTCTCAGGTCTCTCTCCAGCCTAGTTTGCTGTCTGTTTCCACTTCTCTTTTCTGGAGCCACTGCCTTCTATGCCCTTGCGCACTATCCTGACTTCTCCCGTCTGCTTACTTTGTGCCTTCCAACACACAATGCGAACTACAGGTAGTGCTGCAGGGCCCACACCCTTTTAGTTGCCTTACAGAGCAGCTCTGGAGCTGTTACAGTGCCCAGCTGCTGCAAGAAATCAGCTTGAATGCTTCAGGGGCTGGGGCATAGCCAACATGAGCCCCACACCAAAGGAGGGTGGGGGTGTTTAATGCGAACTAGGGGTCATCCAAGCACCGCAAAAGGCCGCCATGCCCTGCATGCCCCTTTTCTATTTCCATATGCAAATGAGGGTTCCAGCCAACTTTGGCCCACTGCTTGGATGACATCACCGTATGCAAATCCGTCTGCTGCAGACCTTCCCCCAGGAATGCTTGTACTAGTTGTTGCATATGGTTTGATATTTGATGGTGCTTCAGTATTAGGCAGCCTTCCGCCCTCCCATGTTCATCTGAAAAGATGTGGTCTCCCTGCAGTTGTTGTCCCCAGACGAGAGTTCCCTTGTGCTTCCTCAGTTGAATCTCCTTAACTTGACGGGGGAGGGGCCGAGCAGCCACCCTCCCCAGCCCTATCCCAACTCATACTTATTTTGCATATGAGATCTCTTGATCATGAAGATTGTTCTCACAGGGTGAAGTTCATCCATTATATTTTAAAATAGGAAGGTACAAATTACATATTTGAATTGCATCTATGTGCTGGATTCAAATGTCCCCCCCCCCCCTTCCTTTCTCAATTGTGCCCATCAGCAGCTATTCTAAGGTTGCTGCCAATGGGTGTGACACATTAATTTCTTCTGTGGGGTACACAGGACTCCACAAGGATTCACATTGGGGTGTAGAGTAGGATCTTGATCTGAGGCACCAACCGGCTCAAAGCTTTTGACTGTTCCCAAGATGCTCAGTGCATCCTCCTCTATAACCCCGCTTCCATGAACAGGGAGCTCAGTTTGTAGTTGGTGCCTTCAGTAGCAGGCCACTTAACAGGGGCCTGCCTCAGGCAGCCTATTCTTAGCTATTCATTTTGACAAGAAAAGAAGAACTTGTTTTATGAGAATCTACAAGGGCTGCAGCAGGCTAGGTCTAATAGACATCTTTACTGCAGCTTCATCACTCCCAGCGGCGCTGTATACTCCCGTGCCCTGGTTGCTGGGTCACTGCAGCGGAGGCTCCGGTTTCTTCCTAAGGTCAGTCACACACACACCGCCCTTCCGGATCACGAGGCCGCTGATGAAGGGGAGCGTGGCCGTAGGGGGTGGACCGTGTGCGCACTGGCGTGGACACTGATTACTGGGCAGCCGCTCCACTAGCCACCAGGTACAGTTAAGGAGCACAGGTCTGGGGGTTTTTCTCCTATATTAAACCAATTTTGTACTGCCCGCAGCGCATTGTGATAGGTAATAGGGCCTGATTCAGGTTGGATTGCAATCACAATAAGTGATCCAACTGCAAAAATTGCTAAGAGCATACGCATGTGCCTGCATTTTCTGCGGCACCCCGCAGAGAATGCGATCGCCTCTGCCTGTCAATCGGGGCAGGGGGGGAGAGGGGGGTCAGCAACACTCCATTTCCAAGTCAGGGATGGAGCGGTGCGGGGGCAAGGCTTCAAAATGGGGTCTGCAATGGAGGAGACACAGGGGGCGTGGTCACAGCGGCTGTATGACATCACATTCAGCCGCTGTGATCACAAAAATGGTGGCGGCTTCCTGCGCGCACATACAGTCTGCACCAGCAGGAGGCTACACCATTTTTTATGATCACGCTGAACTGCAGTGCGACTGCAATTACAGCATGGTCAAGAAGGGAGGCGTCATGCTGGGTGGCCATAAGAGATGAGCGGGTTCGGTTCCTCGGAATCCGAACCCGCCCGAACTTCACCCTTTTTTGCACGGGTCCGAGCAGACTCGGATCCTCCCGCCTTGCTCGGTTAACCCGAGCGCGCCCGAACGTCATCATCCCGCTGTCGGATTCTCACGAGACTTGGATTCTATATAAGGAGCCGCGCGTCGCCGCCATTTTCACACATGCATTGAGATTGATAGGGAGAGGACGTGGCTGGCGTCCTCTCCGTTTAGATTAGAAGATAGAGACGAGTGACATTTGATTTACTACTAATTTGGGGAGCAGTTGAACTTGTCAGGAGTACTCAGTAGTGTAGAGTTTTGCTGATAGTGACCACCAGTTTTATTATTTATAATCCGTTCTCTGCCTGAAAAAAAACGATACACATACCATATCTGTGCTCAGCCTCAGTGTGCTGCATGATATATCATCTATGTATATCTGACTGTGCTGAGTGCTCACTGCTCACACAGCTTAATTGTGGGGGAGACTGGGGAGCAGTTATAGCAGGAGTACAGTGAACACTTTTGCTGCCAGTGTGACCACCAGTATATTGTCTGCCTGAAAAAGTTAAACACTCCTGTGGTGTTTTTTTTTTATTCTATAAACGCATTCTGCTGACAGTGTCCAGCAGGTCCGTCATACATATATTATATAAATATTTATCTGCAGTAGTGTTATATTTTTTTTTTCATCTTTATCATCTCTATATTAGCAGACGCAGTACGGTAGTCCACGGCTGTGGCTATCTCTGTGTCGTCAGTGCTCGTCCATAATTGTATACCTACCTACCTGTGGTGGGTTTTTTTTTTCTATCTTCTTCATACTAGTAGTTTAGGAGTCTACTGACAGTGTCCACCAGGTCCATCATTATATTATATACCTACAGTAGTAATATATTTATTATATTATCTATACTAGCAGACGCAGTACGGTAGTCCACGGCTGTGGCTATCTCTGTGTCGTCAGTGCTCGTCCATAATTGTATACCTACCTACCTGTGGTGGGTTTTTTTTTTATCTTCTTCATACTAGTAGTTTAGCAGTCTGCTGACAGTGTCCACCAGGTCCGTCATTATATTATATACCTACAGTAGTAATATATTTATTATATTATCTATACTAGCAGACGCAGTACGGTAGTCCACGGCTGTACCTACCTCTGTGTCGTCAGTGCTCGTCCATAATTGTATACCTACCTGTGGTGGGTTTTTTTTTTCTATCTTCTTCATACTAGTAGTTTAGGAGTCTGCTGACAGTGTCCACCAGGTCCGTCATTATATTATATACCTACAGTAGTAATATATTTAGTATATTATCTATACTAGCAGACGCAGTACGGTAGTTCACGGCTGTACCTACCTCTGTGTCGTCACTCGTCCATAATTGTATACCTAACTGTGGTGGGTTTTTTTTTCTATCTTCTTCATACTAGTAGTTTAGCAGTCTGCTGACAGTGTCCACCAGGTCCGTCATTATATTATATATACCTACAGTAGTTATATATATTTTTTTTTATATCATTAATTATCATCTCTATACTAGCAGACGCAGTACGGTAGTCCACGGCTGTGGCTATCTCTGTGTCGTCAGTGCTCGTCCATAATTGTATACCTACCTACCTGTGGTGGAAGTTTTTTTCTATCTTCTTCATACTAGTAGTTTAGCAGTCTGCTGACAGTGTCCACCAGGTCCGTCATTATATTATATATACCTACAGTAGTTATATATATATTTTTTTTATATCATTAATTATCATCTCTATACTAGCAGACGCAGTACGGTAGTCCACGGCTGTAGCTACCTCTGTGTCGTCAGTCACTCGTCATCCATAAGTATACTAGTATCCATCCATCTCCATTGTTTACCTGAGGTGCCTTTTAGTTGTGCCTATTAAAATATGGAGAACAAAAATGTTGAGGTTCCAAAAATAGGGAAAGATCAAGATCCACTTCCACCTCATGCTGAAGCTGCTGCCACTAGTCATGGCCGAGACGATGAAATTCCATCAACGTCGTCTGCCAAGGCCGATGCCCAATGTCATAGTACAGAGCATGTAAAATCCAAAACACAAAAGATCAGTAAAAAAAGGACTCAAAAATCTAAATAAAAATCGTCGGAGGAGAAGCGTAAACTTGCCAATATGCCATTTACCACACGGAGTGGCAAGGAACGGCTGAGGCCCTGGCCTATGTTCATGGCTAGTGGTTCAGCTTCACATGAGGATGGAAGCACTCAGCCTCTCGCTAGAAAAATGAAAAGACTTAAGCTGGCAAAAGCACAGCAAAGAACTGTGCGTTCTTCAAAATCACAAATCCACAAGGAGAGTCCAATTGTGTCGGTTGCGATGCCTGACCTTCCCAACACTGGACGTGAAGAGCATGCACCTTCCACCATTTGCATGCCCCCTGCAAGTGCTGGAAGGAGCACCCGCAGTCCAGTTCCTGATAGTCAGATTGAAGATGTCAGTGTTGAAGTACACCAGGATGAGGAGGATATGGGTGTTGCTGGCGCTGGGGAGGAAATTGACAAGGAGGATTCTGATGGTGAGGTGGTTTGTTTAAGTCAGGCACCCGGCGAGACACCTGTTGTCCGTGGGAGGAATATGGCCATTGACATGCCTGGTGAAAATACCAAAAAAATCAGCTCTTCGGTGTGGAAGTATTTCAACAGAAATGCGGACAACAGGTGTCAAGCCGTGTGTTGCCTTTGTCAAGCTGTAATAAGTAGGGGTAAGGACGTTAACCACCTCGGAACATCCTCCCTTATACGTCACCTGCAGCGCATTCATCATAAGTCAGTGACAAGTTCAAAAACTTTGGGCGACAGCGGAAGCAGTCCACTGACCAGTAAATCCCTTCCTCTTGTAACCAAGCTCACGCAAACCACCCCACCAACTCCCTCAGTGTCAATTTCCTCCTTCCCCAGGAATGCCAATAGTCCTGCAGGCCATGTCACTGGCAATTCTGACGAGTTCTCTCCTGCCTGGGATTCCTCCGATGCATCCTTGAGTGTAACGCCTACTGCTGCTGGCGCTGCTGTTGTTGCTGCTGGGAGTCGATGGTCATCCCAGAGGGGAAGTCGTAAGACCACTTTTACTACTTCCACCAAGCAATTGACTGTCCAACAGTCCTTTGCAAGGAAGATGAAATATCACAGCAGTCATCCTGCTGCAAAGCGGATAACTGAGGCCTTGGCTTCCTGGGCAGTGAGAAACGTGGTTCCGGTATCCATCATTACTTCAGAGCCAACTATAGACTTGATTGAGGTACTGTGTCCCCGGTACCAAATACCATCTAGGTTCCATTTCTCTAGGCAGGCGATACCGAAAATGTACACAGACCTCAGAAAAAGACTCACCAGTGTCCTAAAAAATGCAGTTGTACCCAATGTCCACTTAACCACGGACATGTGGACAAGTGGAGCAGGGCAGACTCAGGACTATATGACTGTGACAGCCCACTGGGTAGATGTATTGACTCCCGCCGCAAGAACAACAGCGGCGGCACCAGTAGCAGCATCTCGCAAACGCCAACTCTTTCCTAGGCAGGCTACGCTTTGTATCACCGCTTTCCAGAATACGCACACAGCTGAAAACCTCTTACGGCAACTGAGGAAGATCATCACAGAATGGCTTACCCCAATTGGACTCTCCTGTGGATTTGTGGCATCGGACAACGCCAGCAATATTGTGCGTGCATTATATCTGGGCAAATTCCAGCACGTCCCATGTTTTGCACATACCTTGAATTTGGTGGTGCAGAATTATTTAAAAAACGACAGGGGCGTGCAAGAGATGCTGTCGGTGGCCACAAGAATTGCGGGACACTTTCGGCGTACAGGCACCACGTACAGAAGACTGGAGCAACACCAAAAACGCCTGAACCTGCCCTGCCATCATCTGAAGCAAGAAGTGGTAACGAGGTGGAATTCAACCCTCTATATGCTTCAGAGGATGGAGGAGCAGCAAAAGGCCATTCAAGCCTATACATCTGACCACGATATAGGAGGTGGAATGCACCTGTCTCAAGCGCAGTGGAGAATGATTTCAACGTTGTGCAAGGTTCTGCAACCTTTTGAACTTGCCACACGTGAAGTCAGTTCAGACACTGCCAGCCTGAGTCAGGTCATTCCCGTCATCAGGCTTTTGCAGAAGAAGCTGGAGACATTGAAGGAGGAGCTAAGACAGAGCGATTCCGCTAGGCATGTGGGACTTGTGGATGGAGCCCTTCATTCGCTTAACCAGGATTCACGGGTGGTCAATCTGTTGAAATCAGAGCACTACATTTTGGCCACCGTGCTCGATCCTAGATTTAAAACCTACGTTGTATCTCTCTTTCCGGCAGACACAAGTCTGCAGGGGTTCAAAGACCTGCTGGTGAGAAAATTATCAAGTCAAGCGGAACTTGATCGGTCAACAGCTCCTCCTTCACATTCTCCCGCAATTGGGGGTGCGAGGAAAAGGCTCAGAATTCCGAGCCCACCCGCTGGCGGTGATGCAGGGCAGTCTGGAGCGACTGCTGATGCTGACATCTGGTCCGGACTGAAGGACCTGCCAACGATTACGGACATGTCGTCTACTGTCACTGCATATGATTCTCTCACCATTGAAAGAATGGTGGAGGATTATATGAGTGACCGCATCCAATTAGGCACGTCAGACAGTCCGTACGTATACTGGCAGGAAAAAGAGGCAATTTGGAGGCCCTTGCACAAACTGGCTTTATTCTACCTAAGTTGCCCTCCCACAAGTGTGTACTCCGAAAGAGTGTTTAGTGCCGCCGCTCACCTTGTCAGCAATCGGCGTACGAGGTTACTTCCAGAAAATGTGGAGAAGATGAGTTTCATTAAAATGAATTATAATCAATTTCTCCATGGAGACATTGACCAGCAGCAATTGCCTCCACAAAGTACACAGGGAGCTGAGATGGTGGATTCCAGTGGGGACGAATTGATAATCTGTGAGGAGGGGGATGTACACGGTGATGAATCGAAGGATGATGATGAGGTGGACATCTTGCCTCTATAGAGCCAGTTTGTGCAAGGAGAGATTAATTGCTTCTTTTTTGGTGGGGGTCCAAACCAACCCGTCATTTCAGTCACAGTCGTGTGGCAGACCCTGTCACTGAAATGATGGGTTGGTTAAAGTGTGCATGTCCTGTTTATACAACATAAGGGTGGGTGGGAGGGCCCAAGGCAATTCCACCTTGCACCTCTTTTTTCTTTTATTTTTCTTTGCATCATGTGCTGTTTGGGGAGTGTTTTTTGGAAGGGCCATCCTGCGTGACACTGCAGTGCCACTCCTAGATGGGCCAGGTGTGTGTGTCGGCCACTTGGGTCGCTGAGCTTAGTCACACAGCTACCTCATTGCGCCTCTTTTTTTCTTTGCGTCATGTGCTGTTTGGGGAGTGTTTTTTGGAAGGGCAATCCTGCGTGACACTGCAGTGACACTCCTAGATGGGCCAGGTGTTTGTGTCGTCCACTTGGGTCGCTGAGCTTAGTCACACAGCTACCTCATTGCGCCTCTTTTTTTCTTTGCGTCATGTGCTGTTTGGGGAGTGTTTTTTGGAAGGGCCATCCTGCGTGACACTGCAGTGCCACTCCTAGATGGGCCAGGTGTTTGTGTCGGCCACTTGGGTCGCTGAGCTTAGTCACACAGCTACCTCATTGCGCCTCTTTTTTTCTTTGCGTCATGTGCTGTTTGGGGAGTGTTTTTGGAAGGGCCATCCTGCGTGACACTGCAGTGCCACTCCTAGATGGGCCAGGTGTTTGTGTCGGCCACTTGGGTCGCTGAGCTTAGTCACACAGCTACCTCATTGCGCCTCTTTTTTTCTTTGCGTCATGTGCTGTTTGGGGAGTGTTTTTTGGAAGGGCCATCCTGCGTGACACTGCAGTGCCACTCCTAGATGGGCCAGGTGTTTGTGTCGGCCACTTGGGTCGCTGAGCTTAGTCACACAGCTACCTCATTGCGCCTCTTTTTTTCTTTGCGTCATGTGCTGTTTGGGGAGTGTTTTTTGGAAGGGCCATCATGCGTGACACTGCAGTGCCACTCCTAGATGGGCCAGGTGTTTGTGTCGGCCACTTGGGTCACTGAGCTTAGTCATCCAGCGACCTCGGTGCAAATTTTAGGACTAAAAATAATATTGTGAGGTGTGAGGTGTTAAGAATAGACTGAAAATGAGTGGAAATTATGGTTATTGAGGTTAATAATACTTTGGGATCAAAATGACTCCCAAATTCTATGATTTAAGCTGTTTTTTAGGGTTTTTTGAAAAAAACACCCGAATCCAAAACACACCCGAATCCGACAAAAAAAATTCGGTGAGGTTTAGCCAAAACGCGTTCGAACCCAAAACACGGCCGCGGAACCGAACCCAAAACCAAAACACAAAACCCGAAAAATTTCCGGTGCACATCTCTAGTGGCCATGCCATGTCACTGTGCAGGAGCCAGCACCGCTCACACACTAGTCCCCGGTGCAGCCCCCAACCCCCGGGACACCCGGAGCAACAAAATGTAGATTCAGGCCACCAGGCAACGCCCCTACCTATGAAACCATGCCTCCTTTTTACCATTGCGCTGCTTATCTGCGCGCACTGCATTACAATCTCCCTCGCCACCTCTCTGGGTGTCACCAGTGATAGTGACACCTCTGCCATGCTTGTAGCAGCTGGTCCTAAGATCTACGCCTCAAGCCCTGAGTGTTTGCCCTTGTGACTTGTTGATCATCATAGCAAAGCAGATGCTTACAGAAAACTGCAGGGGCTTAGATTGAAAATAAAAAAATTTGATGGGTATAAGGTAGAGAGGAGCGGGTTCGGTTCTCCGAGAACCGAATTCCCCACGAACTCCACGTGGTTTACACTGGTACGAGGCAGGCTCGGTTGTTCCCGCCTGACTCGGAAAACCTGAACAAGGGAAAATGTCATCATCCCGCTGTCGGATTCTCGCGAGATTCGGATTCCATATAAAGAGCTGCGCGTTGCCGCCATTTTTACTCGTGCATTGAAGAGAGAGCGGAGAGGACGTGGCTATGTTCTCTCAGTGGAAATCTCAATATCAGTGCTCAGTATCAGTGGATACTTATTGCTGCTCAGTAATACTAGTAGTGTGTCTCTCCTGCTCAGTGTCAGTTCTCAGTAGTATCCTCATCAGTGCTCAGTATCACTGCTCATTGTCTTGTGCTGCATTGTTGTGCTCAGCATACTACAGTACATTACTAATAGTCCAGTGCTGCATCTTGCTGCTCAGTGTCAGTTCTAGTATCCTCATCAGTGCTCACTATCCCTGCTCATTGCATTGTGGTGTTCTGTATACTACAGTAACATAGTAATATAGTAACATATAGTAACAAAGTTTTTGAGGTTGAATAGAGGCAAATTGCCCATCGTGTTCAACCTGTTTTAAGTTGTGATGATTCTACATACTTGCTGAATAATGTTTTATGACTAGTTAGCTACTACAACTCATGTTACCCCCGGATTAACCATGTTGATATTTTAAGTATTATAACCTTGGATAGCTTTTTCATTCAGAAATGTATCCATTCCTTTTTTAAATCCAATTACAGAGTCCGCCATTACCACCTTCCCTGGCAGGGAATTCCACATCCTGATTGCCCTAACAGTGAAGATCATAGTATCTCACCTGGCAGGTAAGTAGGAGTTGGGCCAGAGCTGTGGAGGATTGCTGCTCGGGCACCCCCTGTCAAGTGAAGGAGATCCAACTGAGGCAGCACAAGGGAACTCTCGAAAGAAGAACAAGGCTAGAGGAAGATCTGAGACAAAGAAATCTGACTTTTACCAGAGCTGACCAGAGGAAAGCACAAACACAGTCCCCCACTACCACAAATAATGCAGTCGAGTTTCCCACATTTGGGGAAATCACAGGGGTCAGCATACCCAGAATGCAATGAATGAACCTCACCCTGGGAGAACAATCTTCATGACCATGGTATCGCCTATGCAAAATAAGTATGATTTGGGATAGGGCTGGGGAGGGCCGCTGCTCAGGCACATCTCTGTCAAGTAAAGGAGATTCAACTGAGGCAGCACAAGGGAAATCTCATCTGGGGACAACAACTGCAGGGAGAACACATATTTTCAGATGAACATGGGAGGGCAGAAGGCTGCCTAATACTGAAGCACCCCCAAACAACAAACCAAATGCAACAACTAGTACAAGCATTCCTGGGGGAAGTTCTGCAGAAGACGGATTTGCATACGGTGATGTCATCCAAGCAGTGGGCCAAAGTTGGCTGGAACCCTCATCTGCATATGAAAAGAGAAAAGGGGTATGCAGGGCATGGCGGCCTTTTGCGGCGCTTGGATGACCCTTAGTTCGCATTAAACACCCCCACCCTCCTTCGGTGTGGGGCTCATGTTGCCAATGCCCCAGCCCCTGAAGCATTCAAGCTGATTTCTTACAGCAGCTTGGCACTGTAACAGCTCCAGAGCTGCTCTGTAAGGCAAGTAAAAGGGTGTGTAGTTTGCATTGTGCATTGGAAGGCACAAAGTAAGCAGACAGGAGGAGAAGTCAGGATAGTGCACAAGGGTATAAAAGGGAGGGGCTCAAGAAAAAAGAAGTGGAAACAGACAGCAAACTAGGCTGGAGAGAGACCTGAGACAAAGAGATCTGAATTATACGAGAGCCGACCAGGGGAAACACAAATTATGCAGTCAAGTTTCCCACATTTGGGGAAATCGCAGGGGCAGCACACCCAGAGTGCAATGGGTGAGCCTTGCCCTGGGAGAAGCACCTTCATGATCATAGTATCTCACCTGGCAGGTAAGTAGGAGTTGGGCTTGAGCTGGGGAGGGTCGCTGCTCGGGCACCCCCCTGTCAAGTGAAGGAGATCCAACTGAGGCAGCACAAGGGAACTCTCGAAAGAAGAACAAGGCTAGAGGAAGATCTGAAACAAAGAAATCTGACTTTTACCAGAGCTGACCAGAGGAAAACACAAACACAGTCCCCCACTACCACAAATAATGCAGTCGAGTTACCCACATTTGGGGAAATCACAGGGGTCAGCATACCCAGAATGCAATGAATGAACCTCACCCTGGGAGAATAATCTTCATGACCATGGTATCTCCTATGCAAAATAAGTATGATTTGGGATAGGGCTGGGGAGTGCCGCTGCTCAGGCACATCTCTGTCAAGTAAAGGAGATTCAACTGAGGCAGCACAAGGGAACTCTCATCTGGGACAACAACTGCAGGGAGAACACATATTTTCAGATGAACATGGGAGGGCAGAAGGCTGCCTAATACTGAAGCACCCCCAAACAACAAACCAAATGCAACAACTAGTGCAAGCATTCCTGGGGGAAGGCCTGCCGCAGATTGATTTGCATATGGTGATGTCATCCAAGCAGTGGGTCAAAGTTGGCTTCAACCTTCGTCTGCATATGAAAAGAGAAAAGGGGCGTGCAGGGCATGGCGGCCTTTTGCGGTGCTTGGATGACCCTTAGTTTGCATTAAACACCCCCACCCTCCTTCGGTGTGGGTCTCATGTTGGCCATGCCCCAGCCCCTGAAGCATTCAAGCTGATTTCTTGCAGCAGCTTGGCACTGTAACAGCTCCAGAGCTGCTCTGTAATGCAAGTAAAAGGGTGTGGGCCCTGCAGCACTACCTGTAGTTTGCATTGTGCATTGGAAGGCACAAAGTAAGCAGACAGGAGGAGAAGTCAGGATAGTGCACAAGGGTATAAAAGGGAGGGGCTCAAGAAAAAAGAAGTGGAAACAGACAGCAAACTAGGCTGTAGAGAGACCTGAGACAAAGAGATCTGAATTATACGAGAGCCGACCAGGGGAAACACAAATTCTGCAGTCAAGTTTCCCACATTTGGGGAAATCGCAGGGGCAGCACACCCAGAGTGCAATGGGTGAGCCTTGCCCTGGGAGAAGCACCTTCATGATCATAGTATCTCACCTGGCAGGTAAGTAGGAGTTGGGCTAGAGCTGGGGAGGGTCGCTGCTCGGGCACCCCCCTGTCAAGTGAAGGAGATCCAACTGAGGCAGCACAAGGGAACTCTCGAAAGAAGAACAAGGCTAGAGGAAGATCTGAGACAAAGAAATCTGACTTTTACCAGAGCTGACCAGAGGAAAACACAAACACAGTCCCCCACTACAACAAATAATGCAGTCGAGTTACCCACATTTGGGGAAATCACAGGGGTCAGCATACCCAGAATGCAATGAATGAACCTCACCCTGGGAGAACAATCTTCATGACCATGGTATCTCCTATGCAAAATAAGTATGATTTGGGATAGGGCTGGGGAGGGCCGCTGCTCAGGCACATCTCTGTCAAGTAAAGGAGATTCAACTGAGGCAGCACAAGGGAACTCTCATCTGGGGACAACAACTGCAGGGAGAACACATATTTTCAGATGAACATGGGAGGGAAGAAGGCTGCCTAATACTGAAGCACCCCCAAACAACAAACCAAATGCAACAACTAGTGCAAGCATTCCTGGGGGAAGGCCTGCAGCAGATGGATTTGCATATGGTGATGTCATCCAAGCAGTGGGTCAAAGTTGGCTTCAACCCTCGTCTGCATGTGAAAAGAGAAAAGGGGCGTGCAGGGCATGGCGGCCTTTTGCGGCGCTTGGATGACCCCTAGTCCGCATTAAACACCTCCACCCTCCTTCGGTGTGGGGCTCATGTTGGCTATGCCTCAGCCCCTGAAGCATTCAAGCTGATTTCTTGCAGTAGCTGGGCTCTGTAACAGCTCCAGAGCTGCTCTGTACGGCAAGTAAAAGGGTGTGGGCCCTGCAGCACTACCTGTAGTTTGCATTGTGCATTGGAAGGCACAAAGTAAGCAGACGGGAGAAGTCAGGATAGTGCGCAAGGGCATAGAAGGGAGCAGCTCAAGAAAAGAGAAGTGGAAACAGACAGCAAACTAGGCTGGAGAGAGACCTGAGACAAAGAGATCTGAATTATACGAGAGCCGACCAGGGGAAACACAAATTATGCAGTCAAGTTTCCCACATTTGGGGAAATCGCAGGAGCAGCACACCCAGAGTGCAATGGGTGAGCCTTGCTGTCACGTTTGAATAGAGAAAGGAGGATCACAAATTATATGTGATCTAAGGTGTGGTGATTACCTGCAGGAATAATCACCAATAATGTTTTCAAGTGACTGTATATATATAATTTTGTATTCTTTCAGCCGAGATGTGACAACATGGCTGACATGCAATGTCCTGCATTTGACCCCCATAGGTCCAGGCCAAGAGAGATCTGCAGTCCATTTAAAGTAATCCAAAACTGGGATTGATATTTTAGCTTTTATTTTTACTTAAAGTACAATAACTTTTACCATTTTAATTTGTTTTAATAGTATATTGACAGTATTGTTTTCTTTCAAAAATCCACTTAATTTTCTTTACCCTATTATTAAAATGGTAATTGACAAAAACAAACTACATTGTCACCAGAAGAGCAATACAAAATGTACAAGTGATATATTAAAATCATCTTTCCAGCTTGAATTTCAATGATGCATTGGGGCAACAATTTTGTGAGAAACATCTTCACCCTTAAATAAAGATTTTCTTAATTCCTTACCTGTGTGCTAATTAGATATCACCTTGTTTTCACATTAAACAGACTTCCACATGAGAAAGCAGCATGAGAATGCTTATTAGCCTTTGTCAGTAAGTACTTTTGCAAAGTGTCGCTGTGGCGCAATCAGTTAGTGTGTACGGCTATTAACCAAAAGGTTTGTGGTTCAATCCCACCCAGGGATGTAATTGACCTTGTTATCAGATTTTGGTGATCTTTAAGTAGACAAGTCAAAATTTCGAAAACCCCTGTTATGGTGTAGGGTACCTGGCCTTCTTGCTGCAATTGTTCATGCCGTTGGCTTGTGTTCTGTTGAATGCCACGTTCTGCCACGTTCTGCGGCATGCTTAAGGTGTGAGCTGGTAAGATGCTCACCTTAGTTTAACAATAAATCCTTTCCTCGAAATGTCCGTCTCCCTGGGCACAGTTCCTATAACTGGAGTCTGGAGGAGGGGCATAGAGGGAGGAGCCAGTTCACACCCTTTGAAAGTCTTAAAGTGCCCATGTCTCTTGCGGATCCCGTCTATACCCCATGGTTCTTAATGTGACCCCAGCATCCTTTACGGACTAAGAGAAAAGGATGCCCTTGTGTACTATCCTGACTTCTCCTCCCGTCTGCCTACTTTGTGCCTTCCAACGCACAATGCGAACTACAGGTGGTGCTGCAGGGCCCACACCCTTTTACTTGCCTTACAGAGCAGCTCTGGAGCTGTTACAGTGCCCAGCTGCTGCAAGAAATCAGCATGAATGCTTCAGGGGATGGGGCATGGCCAACATGAGCCCCACACCAAAGGAGGGTGGGGGTGTTTAATGCGAACTAGGGGTCATCCAAGCACTGCAAAAGGCCGCCATGCCCTGCATGCCCCTTTTCTCTTTTTATATGCAGATGAGGGTTCCAGCCAACTTTGGCCCACTGCTTGGATGACATCACCGTATGCAAATCCGTCTGCTGCAGACCTTCCCCCAGGAATGCTTGTACTAGTTGTTGGATATGGTTTGATATTTGATGGTGCTTCAGTATTAGGCAGCCTTCCGCCCTCCCATGTTCATCTGAAAAGATGTGGTCTCCCTGCAGTTGTTGTCCCCAAACGAGAGTTCCCTTGTGCTTCCTCAGTTGAATCTCCTTAACTTGACGGGGGAGGGGCTGCCCGAGCTGCCACCCTCCCCAGCCCTATCCCAACTCATACTTATTTTACATATTAGATCTCTTGATCATGAAGATTGTTCTCACAGGGTGAGGTTCATCCATTATATTTTAAAATAGGAAGGTACAAATTACATATTTGAATTGCATCTATGTGCTGGATTCAAATGCCCCCCCCCTTCCTTTCTCAATTGTGCCCGTCAGCAGCTATTCTAAGGTTGCTGCCAATGGGTGTGACACATTAATTTCTTCTGTGGGGTACACTGGACTCCACAAGGATTCACATTGGGGTGTAGAGTAGGATCTTGATCTGAGGCACCAACCGGCTCAAAGCTTTTGACTGTTCCCAAGATGCTCAGCGCATCCTCCTCTATAACCCCGCTTCCATGAACAGGGAGCTCAGTTTGTAGTTGGTGCCTTCAGTAGCAGGCCACTTAACAGGGGCCTGCCTCAGGCAGCCTATTCTTAGCTATTAATTTTGACAAGAAAAGAAGAACTTGTTTTATGAGAATCTACAAGGGCTGCAGCAGGCTAGGTCTAATAGACATCTTTACTGCAGCTTCATCACTCCCAGCGGCGCTGTATACTCCCGTGCCCTGGTTGCTGGGTCACTGCAGCGGAGGCTCCGGTTTCTTCCTAAGGTCAGTCACACACACACCGCCCTTCCGGATCACGAGGCCGCTGATTAAGGGGAGCGTGGCCGTAGGGGGTGGGCCGTGTGCGCACTGGGGTGGACACTGATTACTGGGCAGCCGCTCCACTAGCCACCAGGTACAGTTAAGGAGCACAGGTCTGGGGGTTTTTCTCCTATATTAACCCAATTTTGTACTGCCCGCAGCGCTATGTGATAGGTAATAGGGCCTGATTCAGGTTGGATTGCAATCACAATAAGCAATCCAACTGCAAAAATTGCTAAGAGCATACGCATGTGCCTGCATGCGATCGCCTCTGCCTGTCAATCGGGGCAGGGGGGGAGAGTGGGGTCAGCAACACTCCATTTCCAAGTCAGGGATGGAGCAGTGCGGGGGCAAGGCTTCAAAATGGGGTCTGCAATGGAGGAGACACAGGGGGCGTGGTCACAGCGGCTGTATGACATCACATTCAGCCGCTGTGATCACAAAAATGGTGGCGGCTTCCTGCGCGCACATACAGTCTGCACCAGCAGGAGGCTACACCATTGTTTATGATCACGCTGAACTGCAGTGCGACTGCAATTACAGCATGGTCAAGAAGGGAGGTGTCATACTGGGTGGCCATGCCCTGTCACTGTGCAGGAGCCAGCACCGCTTACACACTAGTCCCCGGGTGCAGCCCCCAACCCCCGGGACACCCGGAGCAACAAAATGTAGATTCAGGCCACCAGGCCACGCCCCTACCTATGAAATCATGCCTCCTTTTTACCATTGCGCTGCTTATTTGCACGCACTGCATTACAATCTCCCTCGTTACCTCTCTGGGTGTCACCAGTGATAGTGACACCTCTGCCATGCTTGTAGCAGCTAGTCCAAAGATCTATGCCTCAAGCCCTGAGTGTTTGCCCTTGTGACTTGTTGATCATCATAGCGAAGCAGATGCTTACAGAAAACTGCAGGGGCTTAGATTGAAAATAAAAAAAATTGATGGGTATAAGGTAGAGAGGAGCGGGTTCGGTTCTCCGAGAACCGAATTCCCCACGAACTCCACGTGGTTTACACTGGTCTGAGGCAGGCTCGGTTGTTCCCGCCTGACTCGGAAAACCTGAACAAGGGAAAATGTCATCATCCCGCTGTCGGATTCTCGCGAGATTCGGATATTATATATAGAGCTGCGCGTTGCCGCCATTTTTACTCGTGCATTGAAGAGAGAGCGGAGAGGACGTGGCTATGTTCTCTCAGTGGAAATCTCAATATCAGTGCTCAGTATCAGTGGTTACTTATTGCTGCTCAGTAATACTAGTAGTGTGTCTCTCCTGCTCAGTGTCAGTTCTCAGTAGTATCCTCATCAGTGCTCAGTATCACTGCTCATTGTCTTGTGCTGCATTGTGGTGCTCAGCATACTACAGTACATTACTAATAGTCCAGTGCTGCATCGTGCTGCTCAGTGTCAGTTCTAGTATCCTCATCAGTGCTCACTATCACTGCTCATTGCATTGTGGTGTTCTGTATACTACAGTAATATAGTAACATATAGTAACATAGTTTTTGAGGTTGAATAGAGGCAAATTGCCCATCGTGTTCAACCTGTTTTAAGTTGTGATGATTCTACATACTTGCTGAATAATGTTTTATGACTAGTTAACTACTATAACTCATGTTACCCCCGGATTAACCATGTTGATATTTTAAGTATTATAACCTTGGATAGCTTTTTCATTCAGAAATGTATCCATTCCTTTTTTAAATCCAATTACAGAGTCCGCCATTACCACCTTCCCTGGCAGGGAATTCCACATCCTGATTGCCCTAACAGTGAAGAACCCTTTCCTCCATTGCATTCTGAATTTCCTCCAGTCGCAGCGAGTGACCACGTGTTCTTTTATTAAATAATTCCTCTGATAACTCTTTGTTATGTATCTTTACATATTTGAAGATATTAATAATATCTCCTCTTAGGCACCTCTTTTCTAGTGTATACATATTCAGCCTAGTAAGTCTTGGGTATGGGTGAAGATGTTTCTCACAAAATTGTTGCACCAAAGCATCATTGAAATTCAAGCTGGAAAGATGATTTTAATATATCACTTGTACATTTTGTACTGCTCTTCTGGTGACAATGTAGTTTGTTTTTGTCAATTACCATTTTAATAATAGGGTAAAGAAAATTAAGTGGATTTTTGAAAGAAAACAATACTGTCAATATACTATTAAAACAAATTAAAATGGTAAAAGTTATTGTACTTTAAGTAAAAATAAAAGAGCCAAAATATCAATCCCAGTTTTGGATTACTTTAATTAACAAAAAACAATGCATATAGCAGAGGATAGTTTCAATCTGCCTACCTCTGGGTTATGGGCCCAGCATGCTTCCGTTGCAGTACTCTGCTGCTCATGTAAGTGCAAGAGATCCTGAAGCACTCACTCATCATGGGAAAGTACCAATGTGTTTCTTACAAAAACTCTCCAGATTATTGACTTTTTAAAGTTTTTCTAGGAAACGTTCTAGATGAATGCTTATTAGCCTTTGTCAGTATATACTTTTACGAGGTGTCTCTGTGGTGCAATCGGTTAGCATGTTTGGCTATTAACCAAAAGGTTGGTGGTTCAATCCCACCCATGGATGTAATTGACCTTGTGATTAGATTTTGGTAATCTTTAAGTAGACAAGTCAAAATGTCAAACTCCCTTTTATGGTGTAGGGTACCTGGCCTTCTCTGATGTAATCAGAGTTAGATTTGATTAAGTGATTTTATAAAAAACAGCTAGGAAGCACAATTTAGCAGTGGGTTGCAGAGAAAAAAAACTATGCTGGCAGAAAAGTCCAATTGAGTGATTAAACAGCTCTTCATTTTCTGATTTTATGTTTATGCTAACAAATTTGCTCTCTGAAAAGTGTCCACAAAGTAAAGTCTCTGATTAACACCTTTGTAGGAATGGTTTTTCACCTATTACTGAATTAAACTTGCTTCATTGGAAAGGCAGCAAGATGCATCCTCATTTCAATGTCTACTGAAATAATACAGGTTGACACCAGGAAACATAAACGTCACTGCATCCTTGCTGCTTCCTCATGGGGAAGTCTGTTTAATGTGAAAACAAGGTGATATCTAATCAGCACACAGGTAAGGAATTAAGAAAATCTTTCTTTATGGGTGAAGATGTTTCTCACAAAATTGTTGCACCAAAGCATCATTGAAATTCAAGCTGGAATGATGATTTTAATATATCACTTGTACATTTTGTACTGCTCTTCTGGTGACAATGTAGTTTGTTTTTGTCAATTACCATTTTAATAATAGGGTAAAGAAAATTAAGTGGATTTTTGAAAGAAAACAATACTGTCAATATACTATTAAAACAAATTAAAATGGTAAAAGTTATTGTACTTTAAGTAAAAATAAAAGAGCCAAAATATCAATCCCAGTTTTGGATTACTTTAATTAACAAAAAACAATGCATATAGCAGAAGATAGTTTCAATCTGCCCACCTCTGGGTTATGGGCCCAGCATGCTTCCGTTGCAGTACTCTGCTGCTCATGTAAGTGCAAGAGATCCTGAAGCACTCACTCATCATGGGAAAGTAGCAATGTGTTTCTTACAAAAACTCTCCAGATTATTGACTTTTTAAAGTTTTTCTAGGAAACGTTCTAGATGAATGCTTATTAGCCTTTGTCAGAATGGACTTTTACGAGGTGTCTCTGTGGTGCAATCGGTTAGCATGTTTGGCTATTAACCAAAAGGTTGGTGGTTCAATCCCACCCAGGGATGTAATTGACCTTGTGATCAGATTTTGGTGATCTTTAAGTAGACAAGTCAAAATTTCAAACCCCCTCTTATGGTGTAGGGTACCTGGCCTTCTCTGATGTAATCAGAGTTAGATTTGATTAAGTGATTTTATAAAAAACAGCTAGGAAGCACAATTTAGCAGTGGGTTGCAGAGAAAAAAAAATTATGCTGGCAGAAAAGTCAAATTGAGTGATTAAACAGCTCTTCATTTTCTGACTTTATTTTTATGCTAACAAATTTGCTCTCTGAAAAGTGTCCACAAAGCCAAGTCTCTGATTAACACCTTTGTAGGAATGTTTTTTCACCTATTACTGAATTAAACTTGCTACATTGGAAAGGCAGCAAGATGCATCCTCATTTCAATGTCTACTGAAATAATACAGGTTGACACCAGGAAACATAAACGTTACTGCATCCTTGCTGCTTTCTCATGTGGAAGTCTGTTTAATGTGAAAACAAGGTAATATCTAATCAGCACACAGATAAGGAATTAAGAAAATCTTTCTTTATGGGTGAAGATGTTTCTCACAAAATTGTTGTCCCAATGCATCATTGAAATTCAAGATGGAAGATGATTTTAATATATCACTTGTACATTTTGCATTGCTCTTCTGGTGACAGATTTCCCCAAATGTGGGAAACTTGACTGCATAATTTGTGTTTCCCCTGGTCGGCTCTCGTATAATTCAGATCTCTTTGTCTCAGGTCTCTCTCCAGCCTAGTTTGCTGTCTGTTTCCACTTCTCTTTTCTTGAGCTGCTCCCTTCTATGCCCTTGCGCACTATCCTGACTTCTCCCGTCTGCTTACTTTGTGCCTTCCAATGCACAATGCAAACTACAGGTAGTGCTGCAGGGCCCACACCCTTTTACTTGCCGTACAGAGCAGCTCTAGAGCTGTTACAGTGCCCAGCTGCTGCAAGAAATCAGCTTGTATGCTTCAGGGGCTGGGGCATAGCCAACATGAGCCCCACACCGAAGGAGGGTGGAGGTGTTTAATGCGAACTAGGGGTCATCCAAGCGCCGCAAAAGGCCGCCATGCCCTGCACGCTCCTTTTCTCTTTTCATATGCAGACGAGGGTTGAAGCCAACTTTGACCCACTGCTTGGATGACATCACCATATGCAAATCCATCTGCTGCAGGCCTTCCCCCAGGAATGCTTGCACTAGTTGTTGCATTTGGTTTGTTGTTTGGGGGTGCTTCAGTATTAGGCAGCCTTCTTCCCTCCCATGTTCATCTGAAAATATGTGTTCTCCCTGCAGTTGTTGTCCCCAGATGAGAGTTCCCTTGTGCTGCCTCAGTTGAATCTCCTTTACTTGACAGAGATGTGCCTGAGCAGCGGCCCTCCCCAGCCCTATCCCAAATCATACTTATTTTGCATAGGAGATACCATGGTCATGAAGATTGTTCTCCCAGGGTGAGGTTCATTCATTGCATTCTGGGTATGCTGACCCCTGTGATTTCCCCAAATGTGGGTAACTCGACTGCATTATTTGTTGTAGTGGGGGACTGTGTTTGTGTTTTCCTCTGGTCAGCTCTGGTAAAAGTCAGATTTCTTTGTCTCAGATCTTCCTCTAGCCTTGTTCTTCTTTCGAGAGTTCCCTTGTGCTGCCTCAGTTGGATCTCCTTCACTTGACAGGGGGGTGCCCGAGCAGCGACCCTCCACAGCTCTAGCCCAACTCCTACTTACCTGCCAGGTGAGATACTATGATCATGAAGGTGCTTCTCCCAGGGCAAGGCTCACCCATTGCACTCTGGGTGTGCTGCCCCTGCGATTTCCCCAAATGTGGGAAACTTGACTGCAGAATTTGTGTTTCCCCTGGTCGGCTCTCGTATAATTCAGATCTCTTTGTCTCAGGTCTCTCTACAGCCTAGTTTGCTGTCTGTTTCCACTTCTTTTTTCTTGAGCCCCTCCCTTTTATACCCTTGTGCACTATCCTGACTTCTCCTCCTGTCTGCTTACTTTGTGCCTTCCAATGCACAATGCAAACTACAGGTAGTGCTGCAGGGCCCACACCCTTTTACTTGCCTTACAGAGCAGCTCTGGAGCTGTTACAGTGCCATGCTGCTGCAAGAAATCAGCTTGAATGCTTCAGGGGCTGGGGCATGGCCAACATGAGACCCACACCGAAGGAGGGTGGGGGTGTTTAATGCAAACTAAGGGTCATCCAAGCACCGCAAAAGGCCGCCATGCCCTGCACGCCCCTTTTCTCTTTTCATATGCAGACGAAGGTTGTAGCCAACTTTGACCCACTGCTTGGATGACATCACCATATGCAAATCCATCTGCGGCAGGCCTTCCCCCAAGAATGCTTGCACTAGTTGTTGCATTTGGTTTGTTGTTTGGGGGTGCTTCAGTATTAGGCAGCCTTCTGCCCTCCCATGTTCATCTGAAAATATGTGTTCTCCCTGCAGTTGTTGTCCCCAGATGAGAGTTCCCTTGTGCTGCCTCAGTTGAATCTCCTTTACTTGACAGAGATGTGCCTGAGCAGCGGCCCTCCCCAGCCCTATCCCAAATCATACTTATTTTGCATAGGAGATACCATGGTCATGAAGATTATTCTCCCAGGGTGAGGTTCATTCATTGCATTCTGGGTATGCTGACCCCTGTGATTTCCCCAAATGTGGGTAACTCGACTGCATTATTTGTGGTAGTGGGGGACTGTGTTTGTGTTTTCCTCTGGTCAGCTCTGGTAAAAGTCAGATTTCTTTGTTTCAGATCTTCCTCTAGCCTTGTTCTTCTTTCGAGAGTTCCCTTGTGCTGCCTCAGTTGGATCTCCTTCACTTGACAGGGGGGTGCCCGAGCAGCGACCCTCCCCAGCTCAAGCCCAACTCCTACTTACCTGCCAGGTGAGATACTATGATCATGAAGGTGCTTCTCCCAGGGCAAGGCTCACCCATTGCACTCTGGGTGTGCTGCCCCTGCGATTTCCCCAAATGTGGGAAACTTGACTGCATAATTTGTGTTTCCCCTGGTCGGCTCTCGTATAATTCAGATCTCTTTGTCTCAGGTCTCTCTCCAGCCTAGTTTGCTGTCTGTTTCCACTTCTTTTTTCTTGAGCCCCTCCCTTTTATACCCTTGTGCACTATCCTGACTTCTCCTCCTGTCTGCTTACTTTGTGCCTTCCAATGCACAATGCAAACTACACACCCTTTTACTTGCCTTACAGAGCAGCTCTGGAGCTGTTACAGTGCCAAGCTGCTGTAAGAAATCAGCTTGAATGCTTCAGGGGCTGGGGCATTGTCAACATGAGCCCCACACCGAAGGAGGGTGGGGGTGTTTAATGCGAACTAAGGGTCATCCAAGCGCCGCAAAAGGCCGCCATGCCCTGCATACCCCTTTTCTCTTTTCATATGCAGATGAGGGTTCCAGACAACTTTGGCCCACTGCTTGGATGACATCACCGTATGCAAATCCGTCTTCTGCAGAACTTCCCCCAGGAATGCTTGTACTAGTTGTTGCATTTGGTTTGTTGTTTGGGGGTGCTTCAGTATTAGGCAGCCTTCTGCCCTCCCATGTTCATCTGAAAATATGTGTTCTCCCTGCAGTTGTTGTCCCCAGATGAGAGTTCCCTTGTGCTGCCTCAGTTGAATCTCCTTTACTTGACAGAGATGTGCCTGAGCAGCGGCCCTCCCCAGCCCTATCCCAAATCATACTTATTTTGCATAGGCGATACCATGGTCATGAAGATTGTTCTCCCAGGGTGAGGTTCATTCATTGCATTCTGGGTATGCTGACCCCTGTGATTTCCCCAAATGTGGGAAACTCGACTGCATTATTTGTGGTAGTGGGGGACTGTGTTTGTGCTTTCCTCTGGTCAGCTCTGGTAAAAGTCAGATTTCTTTGTCTCAGATCTTCCTCTAGCCTTGTTCTTCTTTCGAGAGTTCCCTTGTGCTGCCTCAGTTGGATCTCCTTCACTTGACAGGGGGTGCCCGAGCAGCAATCCTCCACAGCTCTGGCCCAACTCCTACTTACCTGCCAGGTGAGATACTATGATCTTCACTGTTAGGGCAATCAGGATGTGGAATTCCCTGCCAGGGAAGGTGGTAATGGCGGACTCTGTAATTGGATTTAAAAAAGGAATGGATACATTTCTGAATGAAAAAGCTATCCAAGGTTATAATACTTAAAATATCAACATGGTTAATCCGGGGGTAACATGAGTTGTAGTAGCTAACTAGTCATAAAACATTATTCAGCAAGTATGTAGAATCATCACAACTTAAAACAGGTTGAACACGATGGGCAATTTGCCTCTATTCAACCTCAAAAACTATGTTACTATATGTTACTATATTACTATGTTACTGTAGTATACAGAACACCACAATGCAATGAGCAGTGATAGTGAGCACTGATGAGGATACTAGAACTGACACTGAGCAGCAAGATGCAGCACTGGACTATTAGTAATGTACTGTAGTATGCTGAGCACAACAATGCAGCACAAGACAATGAGCAGTGATACTGAGCACTGATGAGGATACTACTGAGAACTGACACTGAGCAGGAGAGACACACTACTAGTATTACTGAGCAGCAATAAGTATCCACTGATACTGAGCACTGATATTGAGATTTCCACTGAGAGAACATAGCCACGTCCTCTCCGCTCTCTCTTCAATGCACGAGTAAAAATGGCGGCAACGCGCAGCTCTTTATATGGAATCCGAATCTCGCGAGAATCCGACAGCGGGAT
Organism: Pseudophryne corroboree; assembly: GCF_028390025.1. Lineage (NCBI taxonomy): Eukaryota > Metazoa > Chordata > Amphibia > Anura > Myobatrachidae > Pseudophryne > Pseudophryne corroboree. The sequence continues at coordinate 268,605 of NW_026970103.1, forward strand.
GATGACATTTTCCCTTGTTCAGGTTTTCCGAGTCAGGCGGGAACAACCGAGCCTACCTCGTACCAGTGTAAACCACGTGGAGTTCGTGGGGAATTCGGTTCTCGGAGAACCGAACCCGCTCCTCTCTACCTTATACCCATCAATTTTTTTTATTTTCAATCTAAGCCCCTGCAGTTTTCTGTAAGCATCTGCTTTGCTATGATGATCAACAAGTCACAAGGGCAAACACTCAGGGCTTGAGGCGTAGATCTTAGGACCAGCTGCTACAAGCATGGCAGAGGTGTCACTATCACTGGTGACACCCAGAGAGGTGGCGAGGGAGATTGTAATGCAGTGCGCGCAGATAAGCAGCGCAATGGTAAAAAGGAGGCATGGTTTCATAGGTAGGGGCGTGGCCTGGTGGCCTGAATCTACATTTTGTTTGCTCCGGGTGTCCCGGGGGTTGGGGGCTGCACCGGAGACTAGTGTGTGAGCGGTGCTGGCTCCTGCACAGTGACATGGCATGGCCACTAGAGATGTGCACCGGAAATTTTTCGGGTTTTGTGTTTTGGTTTTGGGTTCGGTTCCGCGGCCGTGTTTTGGGTTCGAACGCGTTTTGGCTAAACCTCACCGAATTTTTTTTGTCGGATTCGGGTGTGTTTTGGATTCGGGTGTTTTTTTCAAAAAACCCTAAAAAACAGCTTAAATCATAGAATTTGGGAGTCATTTTGATCCCAAAGTATTATTAACCTCAATAACCATAATTTCCACTCATTTTCAGTCTATTCTTAACACCTCACACCTCACAATATTATTTTTAGTCCTAAAATTTGCACCGAGGTCGCTGGATGACTAAGCTCAGTGACCCAAGTGGCCGACACAAACACCTGGCCCATCTAGGAGTGGCACTGCAGTGTCACGCATGATGGCCCTTCCAAAAAACACTCCACAAACAGCACATGACGCAAAGAAAAAAAGAGGCGCAATGAGGTAGCTGTGTGACTAAGCTCAGCGACCCAAGTGGCCGACACAAACACCTGGCCCATCTAGGAGTGGCACTGCAGTGTCACGCAGGATGGCCCTTCCAAAAAACACTCCCCAAACAGCACATGACGCAAAGAAAAAAAGAGGTGCAATGAGGTAGCTGTGTGACTAAGCTCAGCGACCCAAGTGGCCGACACAAACACCTGGCCCATCTAGGAGTGGCACTGCAGTGTCACGCAGGATGGCCCTTCCAAAAACACTCCCCAAACAGCACATGACGCAAAGAAAAAAAGAGGCGCAATGAGGTAGCTGTGTGACTAAGCTCAGCGACCCAAGTGGCCGACACAAACACCTGGCCCATCTAGGAGTGGCACTGCAGTGTCACGCAGGATGGCCCTTCCAAAAAACACTCCCCAAACAGCACATGACGCAAAGAAAAAAAGAGGCGCAATGAGGTAGCTGTGTGACTAAGCTCAGCGACCCAAGTGGACGACACAAACACCTGGCCCATCTAGGAGTGTCACTGCAGTGTCACGCAGGATGGCCCTTCCAAAAAACACTCCCCAAACAGCACATGACGCAAAGAAAAAAAGAGGCGCAATGAGGTAGCTGTGTGACTAAGCTCAGCGACCCAAGTGGCCGACACAAACACCTGGCCCATCTAGGAGTGGCACTGCAGTGTCACGCAGGATGGCCCTTCCAAAAAACACTCCCCAAACAGCACAGGACGCAAAGAAAAATAAAAGAAAAAAGAGGTGCAAGGTGGAATTGCCTTGGGCCCTCCCACCCACCCTTATGTTGTATAAACAGGACATGCACACTTTAACCAACCCATCATTTCAGTGACAGGGTCTGCCACACGACTGTGACTGAAATGACGGGTTGGTTTGGACCCCCACCAAAAAAGAAGCAATTAATCTCTCCTTGCACAAACTGGCTCTATAGAGGCAAGATGTCCACCTCATCATCATCCTCCGATTCATCACCGTGTACATTCCCCTCCTCACAGATTATCAATTCGTCCCCACTGGAATCCACCATCTCAGCTTCCTGTGTACTTTGTGGAGGCAATTGCTGCTGGTCAATGTCTCCACGGAGAAATTGATTATAATTCATTTTAATGAACATCATCTTCTCCACATTTTCTGGAAGTAACCTCGTACGCCGATTGCTGACAAGGTGAGCGGCGGCACTAAACACTCTTTCGGAGTACACACTTGTGGGAGGGCAACTTAGGTAGAATAAAGCCAGTTTGTGCAAGGGCCTCCAAATTGCCTCTTTTTCCTGCCAGTATACGTACGGACTGTCTGACATGCCTACTTGGATGCGGTCACTCATATAATCCTCCACCATTCTTTCAATGGTGAGAGAATCATATGCAGTGACAGTAGACGACATGTCCGTAATCGTTGGCAGGTCCTTCAGTCCGGACCAGATGTCAGCATCAGCAGTCGCTCCAGACTGCCCTGCATCACCGCCAGCGGGTGGGCTCGGAATTCTGAGCCTTTTCCTCGCACCCCCAATTGCGGGAGAATGTGAAGGAGGAGCTGTTGACCGATCAAGTTCCGCTTGACTTGATAATTTTCTCACCAGCAGGTCTTTGAACCCCTGCAGACTTGTGTCTGCCGGAAAGAGAGATACAACGTAGGTTTTAAATCTAGGATCGAGCACGGTGGCCAAAATGTAGTGCTCTGATTTCAACAGATTGACCACCCGTGAATCCTGGTTAAGCGAATGAAGGGCTCCATCCACAAGTCCCACATGCCTAGCGGAATCGCTCTGTCTTAGCTCCTCCTTCAATGTCTCCAGCTTCTTCTGCAAAAGCCTGATGACGGGAATGACCTGACTCAGGCTGGCAGTGTCTGAACTGACTTCACGTGTGGCAAGTTCAAAAGGTTGCAGAACCTTGCACAACGTTGAAATCATTCTCCACTGCGCTTGAGACAGGTGCATTCCACCTCCTATATCGTGGTCAGATGTATAGGCTTGAATGGCCTTTTGCTGCTCCTCCATCCTCTGAAGCATATAGAGGGTTGAATTCCACCTCGTTACCACTTCTTGCTTCAGATGATGGCAGGGCAGGTTCAGGCGTTTTTGGTGTTGCTCCAGTCTTCTGTACGTGGTGCCTGTACGCCGAAAGTGTCCCGCAATTCTTGTGGCCACCGACAGCATCTCTTGCACGCCCCTGTCATTTTTTAAATAATTCTGCACCACCAAATTCAAGGTATGTGCAAAACATGGGACGTGCTGGAATTTGCCCAGATATAATGCACGCACAATATTGCTGGCGTTGTCCGATGCCACAAATCCACAGGAGAGTCCAATTGGGGTAAGCCATTCTGTGATGATCTTCCTTAGTTGCCGTAAGAGGTTTTCAGCTGTGTGCGTATTCTGGAAAGCGGTGATACAAAGCGTAGCCTGCCTAGGAAAGAGTTGGCGTTTGCGAGATGCTGCTACTGGTGCCGCCGCTGCTGTTCTTGCGGCGGGAGTCAATACATCTACCCAGTGGGCTGTCACAGTCATATAGTCCTGAGTCTGCCCTGCTCCACTTGTCCACATGTCCGTGGTTAAGTGGACATTGGGTACAACTGCATTTTTTAGGACACTGGTGAGTCTTTTTCTGAGGTCTGTGTACATTTTCGGTATCGCCTGCCTAGAGAAATGGAACCTAGATGGTATTTGGTACCGGGGACACAGTACCTCAATCAAGTCTATAGTTGGCTCTGAAGTAATGATGGATACCGGAACCACGTTTCTCACTGCCCAGGATGCCAAGGCCTCAGTTATCCGCTTTGCAGCAGGATGACTGCTGTGATATTTCATCTTCCTTGCAAAGGACTGTTGGACAGTCAATTGCTTGGTGGAAGTAGTAAAAGTGGTCTTACGACTTCCCCTCTGGGATGACCATCGACTCCCAGCAGCAACAACAGCAGCGCCAGCAGCAGTAGGCGTTACACTCAAGGATGCATCGGAGGAATCCCAGGCAGGAGAGAACTCGTCAGAATTGCCAGTGACATGGCCTGCAGGACTATTGGCATTCCTGGGGAAGGAGGAAATTGACACTGAGGGAGTTGGTGGGGTGGTTTGCGTGAGCTTGGTTACAAGAGGAAGGGATTTACTGGTCAGTGGACTGCTTCCGCTGTCGCCCAAAGTTTTTGAACTTGTCACTGACTTATGATGAATGCGCTGCAGGTGACGTATAAGGGAGGATGTTCCGAGGTGGTTAACGTCCTTACCCCTACTTATTACAGCTTGACAAAGGCAACACACGGCTTGACACCTGTTGTCCGCATTTCTGTTGAAATACTTCCACACCGAAGAGCTGATTTTTTTGGTATTTTCACCAGGCATGTCAATGGCCATATTCCTCCCACGGACAACAGGTGTCTCGCCGGGTGCCTGACTTAAACAAACCACCTCACCATCAGAATCCTCCTTGTCAATTTCCTCCCCAGCGCCAGCAACACCCATATCCTCCTCATCCTGGTGTACTTCAACACTGACATCTTCAATCTGACTATCAGGAACTGGACTGCGGGTGCTCCTTCCAGCACTTGCAGGGGGCGTGCAAATGGTGGAAGGTGCATGCTCTTCACGTCCAGTGTTGGGAAGGTCAGGCATCGCAACCGACACAATTGGACTCTCCTTGTGGATTTGTGATTTTGAAGAACGCACAGTTCTTTGCTGTGCTTTTGCCAGCTTAAGTCTTTTCATTTTTCTAGCGAGAGGCTGAGTGCTTCCATCCTCATGTGAAGCTGAACCACTAGCCATGAACATAGGCCAGGGCCTCAGCCGTTCCTTGCCACTCCGTGTGGTAAATGGCATATTGGCAAGTTTACGCTTCTCCTCCGACGATTTTTATTTAGATTTTTGAGTCCTTTTTTTACTGATCTTTTGTGTTTTGGATTTTACATGCTCTGTACTATGACATTGGGCATCGGCCTTGGCAGACGACGTTGATGGAATTTCATCGTCTCGGCCATGACTAGTGGCAGCAGCTTCAGCACGAGGTGGAAGTGGATCTTGATCTTTCCCTATTTTTGGAACCTCAACATTTTTGTTCTCCATATTTTAATAGGCACAACTAAAAGGCACCTCAGGTAAACAATGGAGATGGATGGATACTAGTATACTTATGGATGACGAGTGACTGACGACACAGAGGTAGCTACAGCCGTGGACTACCGTACTGCGTCTGCTAGTATAGAGATGATAATTAATGATATAAAAAAATATATATATAACTACTGTAGGTATATATAATATAATGACGGACCTGGTGGACACTGTCAGCAGACTGCTAAACTACTAGTATGAAGAAGATAGAAAAAAACTTGCACCACAGGTAGGTAGGTATACAATTATGGACGAGCACTGACGACACAGAGATAGCCACAGCCGTGGCCTACCGTACTGCGTCTGCTAGTATAGAGATGATAATTAATGATATAAAAAAAAATATATATAACTACTGTAGGTATATATAATATAATGATGGACCTGGTGGACACTGTCAGCAGACTGCTAAACTACTAGTATGAAGAAGATAGAAAAAAAAACCCACCACAGTTAGGTATACAATTATGGACGAGTGACGACACAGAGGTAGGTACAGCCGTGCACTACCGTACTGCGTCTGCTAGTATAGATAATATACTAAATATATTACTACTGTAGGTATATAATATAATGACGGACCTGGTGGACACTGTCAGCAGACTCCTAAACTACTAGTATGAAGAAGATAGAAAAAAAAACCCCACCACAGGTAGGTATACAATTATGGACGAGCACTGACGACACAGAGGTAGGTACAGCCGTGGACTACCGTACTGCGTCTGCTAGTATAGATAATATAATAAATATATTACTACTGTAGGTATATAATATAATGACGGACCTGGTGGACACTGTCAGCAGACTGCTAAACTACTAGTATGAAGAAGATAAAAAAAAAACCCCACCACAGGTAGGTAGGTATACAATTATGGACGAGCACTGACGACACAGAGATAGCCACAGCCGTGGACTACCGTACTGCGTCTGCTAGTATAGATAATATAATAAATATATTACTACTGTAGGTATATAATATAATGATGGACCTGGTGGACACTGTCAGTAGACTCCTAAACTACTAGTATGAAGAAGATAGAAAAAAAAAAACCACCACAGGTAGGTAGGTATACAATTATGGACGAGCACTGACGACACAGAGATAGCCACAGCCGTGGACTACCGTACTGCGTCTGCTAATATAGAGATGATAAAGATGAAAAAAAAAATATAACACTACTGCAGATAAATATTTATATAATATATGTATGACGGACCTGCTGGACACTGTCAGCAGAATGCGTTTATAGAATAAAAAAAAAACACCACAGGAGTGTTTAACTTTTTCAGGCAGACAATATACTGGTGGTCACACTGGCAGCAAAAGTGTGCACTGTACTCCTGCTATAACTGCTCCCCAGTCTCCCCCACAATTAAGCTGTGTGAGCAGTGAGCACTCAGCACAGTCAGATATACATAGATGATATATCATGCAGCACACTGAGGCTGAGCACAGATATGGTATGTGTATCGTTTTTTTTCAGGCAGAGAACGGATTATAAATAATAAAACTGGTGGTCACTATCAGCAAAACTCTGCACTACTGAGTACTCCTGACAAGTTCAACTGCTCCCCAAATTAGTAGTAAATCAAATGTCACTCGTCTCTATCTTCTAATCTAAACGGAGAGGACGCCAGCCACGTCCTCTCCCTATCAATCTCAATGCACGTGTGAAAATGGCGGCGACGCGCGGCTCCTTATATAGAATCCAAGTCTCGTGAGAATCCGACAGCGGGATGATGACGTTCGGGCGCGCTCGGGTTAACCGAGCAAGGCGGGAGGATCCGAGTCTGCTCGGACCCGTGCAAAAAAGGGTGAAGTTCGGGCGGGTTCGGATTCCGAGGAACCGAACCCGCTCATCTCTTATGGCCACCCAGCATGACGCCTCCCTTCTTGACCATGCTGTAATTGCAGTCGCACTGCAGTTCAGCGTGATCATAAAAAATGGTGTAGCCTCCTGCTGGTGCAGACTGTATGTGCGCGCAGGAAGCCGCCACCATTTTTGTGATCACAGCGGCTGAATGTGATGTCATACAGCCGCTGTGACCACGCCCCCTGTGTCTCCTCCATTGCAGACCCCATTTTGAAGCCTTGCCCCCGCACCGCTCCATCCCTGACTTGGAAATGGAGTGTTGCTGACCCCCCTCTCCCCCCCTGCCCCGATTGACAGGCAGAGGCGATCGCATTCTCTGCGGGGTGCCGCAGAAAATGCAGGCACATGCGTATGCTCTTAGCAATTTTTGCAGTTGGATCACTTATTGTGATTGCAATCCAACCTGAATCAGGCCCTATTACCTATCACAATGCGCTGCGGGCAGTACAAAATTGGTTTAATATAGGAGAAAAACCCCCAGACCTGTGCTCCTTAACTGTACCTGGTGGCTAGTGGAGCGGCTGCCCAGTAATCAGTGTCCACGCCAGTGCGCACACGGTCCACCCCCTACGGCCACGCTCCCCTTCATCAGCGGCCTCGTGATCCGGAAGGGCGGTGTGTGTGTGACTGACCTTAGGAAGAAACCGGAGCCTCCGCTGCAGTGACCCAGCAACCAGGGCACGGGAGTATACAGCGCCGCTGGGAGTGATGAAGCTGCAGTAAAGATGTCTATTAGACCTAGCCTGCTGCAGCCCTTGTAGATTCTCATAAAACAAGTTCTTCTTTTCTTGTCAAAATGAATAGCTAAGAATAGGCTGCCTGAGGCAGGCCCCTGTTAAGTGGCCTGCTACTGAAGGCACCAACTACAAACTGAGCTCCCTGTTCATGGAAGCGGAGTTATAGAGGAGGATGCACTGAGCATCTTGGGAACAGTCAAAAGCTTTGAGCCGGTTGGTGCCTCAGATCAAGATCCTACTCTACACCCCAATGTGAATCCTTGTGGAGTCCTGTGTACCCCACAGAAGAAATTAATGTGTCACACCCATTGGCAGCAACCTTAGAATAGCTGCTGATGGGCACAATTGAGAAAGGAAGGGGGGGGGGACATTTGAATCCAGCACATAGATGCAATTCAAATATGTAATTTGTACCTTCCTATTTTAAAATATAATGGATGAACTTCACCCTGTGAGAACAATCTTCATGATCAAGAGATCTCATATGCAAAATAAGTATGAGTTGGGATAGGGCTGGGGAGGGTGGCTGCTCGGCCCCTCCCCCGTCAAGTTAAGGAGATTCAACTGAGGAAGCACAAGGGAACTCTCGTCTGGGGACAACAACTGCAGGGAGACCACATCTTTTCAGATGAACATGGGAGGGCAGAAGGCTGCCTAATACTGAAGCACCATCAAATATCAAACCATATGCAACAACTAGTACAAGCATTCCTGGGGGAAGGTCTGCAGCAGACGGATTTGCATACGGTGATGTCATCCAAGCAGTGGGCCAAAGTTGGCTGGAACCCTCATTTGCATATGAAAAGAGAAAAGGGGCATGCAGGGCATGGCGGCCTTTTGCGGTGCTTGGATGACCCCTAGTTCGCATTAAACACCCCCACCCTCCTTTGGTGTTGGGCTCATGTTGGCTATGCCCCAGCCCCTGAAGCATTCAAGCTGATTTCTTGCAGCAGCTGGGCACTGTAACAGCTCCAGAGCTGCTCTGTAAGGCAACTAAAAGGGTGTGGGCCCTGCAGCACTACCTGTAGTTCGCATTGTGTGTTGGAAGGCACAAAGTAAGCAGACGGGAGAAGTCAGGATAGTGCGCAAGGGCATAGAAGGCAGTGGCTCCAGAAAAGAGAAGTGGAAACAGACAGCAAACTAGGCTGGAGAGAGACCTGAGACAAAGAGATCTGAATTATACGAGAGCCGACCAGGGGAAACACAAATTATGCAATCAAGTTTCCCACATTTGGGGAAATCGCAGGAGCAGCACACCCAGAGTGCAATGGGTGAGCCTAGCCCTGGGAGAAGCACCTTCATGATCATAGTATCTCACCTGGCAGGTAAGTAGGAGTTGGGCTAGAGCTGGGGAGGGTCACTGCTCGGGCACCCCCCTGTCAAGTGAAGGAGATCCAACTGAGGCAGCACAAGGGAACTCTCGAAAGAAGAACAAGGCTAGAGGAATATATGAGACAAAGAAATCTGACTTTTACCAGAGCTGACCAGAGGAAAACACAAACACAGTCCCCCACTACCACAAAAAATGCAGGCGAGTTTCCCACATTTGGGGAAATCACAGGGGTCAGCATACCCAGAATGCAATGAATGAACCTCACCCTGGGTGAACAATCTTCATGACCATGGTGTCTCCTATGCAAAATAAGTATGATTTGGGATAGGGCTGGGAGGGCCGCTGCTCAGGCACATCTCTGTCAAGTAAAGGAGATTCAACTGAGGCAGCACAAGGGAACTCTCATCTGGGGACAACAACTGCAGGGAGAACACATATTTTCAGATGAACATGGGAGGGCAGAAGGCTGCCTAAAACTGAAGCACCCCCAAACAACAAACCAAATGCAACAACTAGTGCAAGCATTCCTGGGGGAAGGCCTGCCGCAGATGGATTTGCATATGGTGATGTCATCCAAGCAGTGGGTCAAAGTTGGCTTCAACCCTCATCTGCATATGAAAAGAGAAAAGGGGCGTGCAGGGCATGGCGGCCTTTTGCGGTGCTTGGATGACCCCTAGTTCGCATTAAACACCCCCACCCACCTTTGGTGTGGGGCTCATGTTGGCCATGCCCCAGCCCCTGAAGCATTCAAGCTGATTTCTTGCAGCAGCTGGGCACTGTAACAGCTCCAGAGCTGCTCTGTAAGGCAAGTAAAAGGGTGTGGGCCCTGCAGCACTACCTATAGTTCGCATTGTGCGTTGGAAGGCACAAAGTAAGCAGAAAGGAGGAGAAGTCAGGATAGTGCGCAAGGGCATAGAAGGGAGCGGCTCAAGAAAAGAGAAGTGGAAACAGACAGCAAACTAGGCTGGAGAGAGACCTGAGACAAAGAGATCTGAATTATACGAGAGCCGACCAGGGGAAACACAAATTATGCAGTCAAGTTTCCCACATTTGGGGAAATCGCAGGAGCAGCACACCCAGAGTGCAATGGGTGAGCCTTGCCCTGGGAGAAGCACCTTCATGATCATAGTATCTCACCTGGCAGGTAAGTAGGAGTTGGGCGAGAGCTGGGGAGGGTCGCTGCTCGGGTACTTCCCTGTAAAGTGAAGGAGATCCAACTGAGGCAGCACAAGGGAACTCTCGAAAGAAGAACAAGGCTAGAGGAAAATCTGAGACAAAGAAATCTGAGTTTTACCAGAGCTGACCAGAGGAAAGCACAAACACAGTCCCCCACTACCACAAATAATGCAGTTGAGTTTCCCACATTTGGGTAAATCACAGGGGTCAGCATACCCAAAATGCAATGAATGAACCTCACCCTGGGAGAACAATCTTCATGACCATGGTATCTCCTATGCAAAATAAGTATGATTTGGGATAGGGCTGGGGAGGGCCGCTGCTCATGCACATCTCTGTCAAGTAAAGGAGATTCAACTGAGGCAGCACAAGGGAACTCTCATCTGGGGACAACAACTGCAGGGAGAACACATTTTTTCAGATGAACATGGGAGGGCAGAAGGCTGCCTAATACTGAAGCACCCCCAAACAACAAACCAAATGCAACAACTAGTACAAGCATTCCTGGGGGAAGTTCTGCAGAAGACGGATTTGCATACGGTGATGTCATCCAAGCAGTGGGCCAAAGTTGGCTGGAACCCTCATCTGCATATGAAAAGAGAAAAGGGGTGTGCAGGGCATGGCGGCCTTTTGCGGCGCTTGGATGACCCTTAGTTCGCATTAAACACCCCCACCCTCCTTCGGTGTGGGGCTCATGTTGGCCATGCCCCATCCCCTGAAGCATTCAAGCTGATTTCTTGCAGCAGCTTGGCACTGTAACAGCTCCAGAGCTGCTCTGTAAGGCAAGTAAAAGGGTGTGGGCCCTGCAGCACTACCTGTAGTTTGCATTGTGCATTGGAAGGCACAAAGTAAGCAGACAGGAGGAGAAGTCAGGATAGTGCACAAGGGTATAAAAGCGAGTTTCCCACATTTGGGAAAATCACAGGGGTCAGCATACCCAGAATGCAATGAATGAACCTCACCCTGGGAGAACAATCTTCATGACCATGGTATCTCCTATGCAAAATAAGTATGATTTGGGATAGGGCTGGGGAGGGCCGCTGCTCAGGCACATCTCTGTCAAGTAAAGGAGATTCAACTGAGGCAGCACAAGGGAACTCTCATCTGGGGACAACAACTGCAGGGAGAACACATATTTTCAGATGAAAATCTTGGTCATGCTCTGGTTTCTCTTCAGAACGAACAAATCTTTCGCCTTTTACTAAAGATTTCTGTGGAGAGGAGCAAAACCGAGTTTTATCTCAATCTTTGCATGCCCCATATTATTGGGGTTTCTTTTATCAGTTTAAAGACAGAACGAGTGTGCTTTCTTGTTAGCTTTAATGTAAGCTCATTTGCATAGAAATGACAGTAAATGTTTGTTTCTTTTCAAACAGAACTTTCTTGACCATGCTACTTGCTTGAAAGATCTGGGAGCACATGGAATACAGTACAAACCATGCTTATAGCAAGGAGAAGCCAGGTGAGAAATCTGCTTTCTTTCAAGTTGGGCGCTCACTTTGATCTGAATGAGGACTGCTGGCACAGCATTTAGGCGACAGGTGGAATCTTGGTCATGCTCTGGTTTCTCTTCAGAACGAACAAATCTTTCGCCTTTTATTAAAGATTTCTGTGGAGAGGAGCAAAACTGAGTTTTATCTCAATTTTTGCATGCCCCATATTATTGGGGTTTCTTTTATCAGTTTAAAGACAGAACGAGTGTGCTTTCTTGTTAGCTTTAATGTAAGTTTATTTGCATAACAATGACTATAAATGTCTGTTTCTTTTCAAGCAGAACTTTCTTGACCATACTAATTGCTTGAAAGATCTGGGAGCACATGGAAAAGAGTACAAACCATGTTTATAGCAAGGGGAAGCCTGGTGAGAAATCTGCTTTCTTTCATTCAAATTGGGTGCTCACTTTGATCTGAATGAGAACTGCTGGCATGGCACTCAGGCGACAGGTGGAATCTTGGTCATGCTCTGGTTTCTCTTCAGAACTAACAAATATTTCGCCTTTTATTAAAGATTTCCGTGGAGAGGAGCAAAACTGAGTTTTATCTCAATTTTTGCATGCCCCATATTATTGGGGTTTCTTTTATCAGTTTAAAGACAGAACGAGTGTGCTTTCTTGTTAGCTTTAATGTAAGTTTATTTGCATAACAATGACAGTAAATGTTTGTTTCTTTTCAAACAGAACTTTCTTGACCATGCTACTTGCTTGAAAGATCTGGGAGCACATGGAAAACAGTACAAACCATGCAGTATCACAAGAGCCTTTATTTGATCTTTCATGAAGATAGAGCAGAATTGAGGACACGTCAACAATTTCTGCCGAAGGTGGTTCATCTTTCCACATGGTGCCTTTGGCCACTGACACCTTCGTTGAGTCAAAGTCTCTGGCTGTGGTCAGAACTTTGAAAATTTATGTCACCAGAACGGTTCAGATTAGGAAAACAGAGGCTCTGTTTGTCCTGTATGCTCCCATCAGGATTGGGTGTCCTGCTTCCATGTAGACCATTATGCGCTGGATCTGTGGTAAGATTCAGCATGCTCGTTCCACGGCAGGATTGCCGTTACTGAAGTAGGTGAAGACCCATTCTACTAGAAAGGTGGGTTCATCCTTGGCAGCTGGTCGGGGAATCTCGGCATTGCAACTTTGCCGAGCAGCTATTTAGTAAACACTTTTGCTAAGTTTTACAAGTTTGATACCTTGGCTGATGATAACCTTAAGTTGGGTCATTCGGTGCTGCAGAGTCGTACGCACTCTCCCACCCGTTCAAGAGCTTTGGTATAACCCCATGGTTCTTAATGTGACCCCAGCATCCTCTAGGTCGTATGAGAAAATAGGATTTTAATACCTACCGGTAAATCCTTTTCTCTTAGTCTGTAGAGGATGCTGGGCACCCGTCCCAGTCCATACTGTGTCTGCAGTTATTACTTGTGGTTATACACATGTTGTGTTATGGTTCTGGTCAGCTTTTTGCTGCAATTGTTCATGCCGTTGGCTTGTGTTCTGTTGAATGCCACTTTCTGCGGCATGCTTAAGGTGTGAGCTGGTAAGATGCTCACCTTAGTTTAACAATAAATCCTTTCCTCGAAATGTCCGTCTCCCTGGGCACAGTTCCTATAACTGGAGTCTGGAGGAGGGGCATAGAGGGAGGAGCCAGTTCACACCCTTTGAAAGTCTTAAAGTGCCCATGTCTCTTGCGGATCCCGTCTATACCCCATGGTTCTTAATGTGACCCCAGCATCCTCTACGGACTAAGAGAAAAGAATGCCCTTGCGCACTATCCTGACTTCTCCTCCCGTCTGCTTACTTTGTGCCTTCCAACGCACAATGCGAACTACAGGTGGTGCTGCAGGGCCCACACCCTTTTACTTGCCTTACAGAACAGCTCTGGAGCTGTTACAGTGCCCAGCTGCTGCAAGAAATCAGCTTGAATGCTTCAGGGGATGGGGCATGGCCAACATGAGCCCCACACCAAAGGAGGGTGGGGGTGTTTAATGTGAACTAGGGGTCATCCAAGCACTGCAAAAGGCCGCCATGCCCTGCATGCCCTTTTTCTCTTTTCATATGCAGATGAGGGTTCCAGTCAACTTTGGCCCACTGCTTGGATAACATCACCGTATGCAAATCCGTCTGCTGCAGACCTTCCCCCAGGAATGCTTGTACTAGTTGTTGCATATGGTGCTTCAGTATTAGGCAGCCTTCCGCCCTCCCATGTTCATCTGAAAAGATGTGGTCTCCCTGCAGTTGTTGTCCCCAGACGAGAGTTCCCTTGTGCTTCCTCAGTTGAATCTCCTTAACTTGACGGGGGAGGGGCTGCCCGAGCAGCCACCCTCCCCAGCCCTATCCCAACTCATCCTTATTTTGCATATGAGATCTCTTGATCATGAAGATTGTTCTCACAGGGTGAGGTTCATCCATTATATTTTAAAATAGGAAGGTACAAATTACATATTTGAATTGCATCTATGTGCTGGATTCAAATGTCCCCCCCCCCCTTCCTTTCTCAATTGTGCCCGTCAGCAGCTATTCTAAGGTTGCTGCCAATGGGTGTGACATATTAATTTCTTCTGTGGGGTACACTGGACTCCACAAGGATTCACATTGGGGTGTAGAGTAGGATCTTGATCTGAGGCACCAACCGGCTCAAAGCTTTTGACTGTTCCCAAGAAGCTCAGTGCATTCTCCTCTATAACCCCGCTTCCATGAACAGGGAGCTCAGTTTGTAGTTGGTGCCTTCAGTAGCAGGCCGCTTAACAGGGGCCTGCCTCAGGCAGCCTATTCTTAGCTATTAATTTTGACAAGAAAAGAAGAACTTGTTTTATGAGAATCTACAAGGGCTGCAGCAGGCTAGGTCTAATAGACATCTTTACTGCAGCTTCATCACTCCCAGCGGCGCTGTATACTCCCGTGCCCTGGTTGCTGGGTCACTGCAGCGGAGGCTCCGGTTTCATCCTAAGGTCAGTCACACACACACCACCCTTCCGGATCACGAGGCCGCTGATGAAGGGGAGCGAGGCCGTAGGGGGTGGGCCGTGTGCGCACTGCGGTGGATACTGATTACTGGGCAGCCGCTCCACTAGCCACCAGGTACAGTTAAGGAGCACAGGTCTGGGGGTTTTTCTCCTATATTAACCCAATTTTGTACTGCCCGCAGCGCATTGTGATAGGTAATAGGGCCTGATTCAGGTTGGATTGCAATCACAATAAGCGATCCAACTGCAAAAATTGCTAAGAGCATACGCATGTGCCTGCATTTTCTGCGGCACCCCGCAGAGAATGTGATCGCCTCTGCCTGTCAATCGGGGCGGGGAAGGGGGGGAGAGGTGGGTCAGCAACACTCCATTTCCAAGTCAGAGATGGAGCGGTGCGGGGGCAAGGCTTCAAAATGGGGTCTGCAACAGAGGAGACACAGGAGGCATGGTCACAGCGGCTGTATGACATCACATTCAGCCGCTGTGATCACAAAAATGGTGGCGGCTTCCTGCGCGCACATACAGTCTGCCCCAGCAGGAGCCTACACCATTTTTTATGATCACGCTGAACTGCAGTGCGACTGCAATTACAGCATGGTCAAGAAGGGAGGCGTCATGCTGGGTGGCCATGCCCTGTCACTGTGCAGGAGCCAGCACCGCTCACACACTAGTCCCCGGGTGCAGCCCCCAACCCCCGGGACACCCGGAGCAACAAAATGTAGATTCAGGCCACCAGGCCACGCCCCTACCTATGAAACCATGCCTCCTTTTTACCATTGCGCTGCTTATCTGCGCGCACTGCATTACAATCTCCCTCGCCACCTCTCTGGGTGTCACCAGTGATAGTGACACCTCTGCCATGCTTGTAGCAGCTGGTCCTAAGATCTACGCCTCAAACCCTGAGTGTTTGCCCTTGTGACTTGTTGATCATCATAGCGAAGCAGATGCTTACAGAAAACTGCAGGGGCTTAGATTGAAAATAAAAAAATTGATGGGTATAAGGTAGAGAGGAGCAGGTTCGGTTCTCCGAGAACCGAATTCCCCACAAACTCCACGTGGTTTACACTGGTCCAAGGCAGGCTCGGTTGTTCCCGCCTGACTCGGAAAACCTGAACAAGGGAAAATGTCATCATCCCGCTGTCGGATTCTCGCGAGATTCGGATTCCATATAAAGAGCTGCGCGTTGCTGCCATTTTTACTCGTGCATTGAAGAGAGAGCGGAGAGGACGTGGCTATGTTCTCTCAGTGGAAATCTCAATATCAGTGCTCAGTATCAGTGGTTACTTATTGCTGCTCAGTAATACTAGTAGTGTGTCTCTCCTGCTCAGTGTCAGTTCTCAGTAGTATCCTCATCAGTGCTCAGTATCACTGCTCATTGTCTTGTGCTGCATTGTGGTGCTCAGCATACTACAGTACATTACTAATAGTCCAGTGCTGCATCTTGCTGCTCAGTGTCAGTTCTAGTATCCTCATCAGTGCTCACTATCACTGCTCATTGCATTGTGGCAGGGGTGGATTGGGATTGAAAACCAGCCAGGGAAATTTATGGAAGCAGCCCTCATAAAGGGAGGGGGGGCTGTTGAGGGGGTGGAGTCTGTCGAGTGGGAGGGATTACTGCTCAGAAAGCATGACTATAGAAAGCACGGAGAGTGCGCGCCGCAGGAGCGTTGCAAAATTTTAGGGGTGTGGCTTCGTGGGGGAAGGGGCATGGCCACATAATACCGACAATTCACATTACACCACACAGTAGTGCCGCTTATACACATTGCACCAGATAGAACCTCCTATACACACTGCGCCAGGTAGAGCAAGTTATACATATTCCGCCAGATAGAGCACGTCTACACTTTGTGCCAGGTAGAGAATGGTATACACTTTACCCCAGGCAGAGCACATTATACGCATTGCCCCAGGCAAAGCACATTATTTTCGGCCTTGAAACGTTGATAATAAAATATATATAGTATATATATAGTATGTGACAGACAGCGACACTCCACACCGCAATAATGAACACCACACAGGAGGTATGTTTCAACGTTTCAATGCCTTAACATAATATATGGCATTTTCATCAGGACATCATATATGTTTAGCCAATGAAACGTTGAAACTTACCTCCTGTGCGGTGTTCATTATTGCGGCGTGGAGTGTCGCTGTCTGTCGCATACTGTATATCCTTCTACTGCGGGAAACCAGCTAAGTAATGGTGATATATGGAATGCCGGGCTTCTGGATTTGTTTATATATATGCACATGCGCAGCAGCTCAGCTGGCGGCCATCTCTCAGTTAGCTTCAGGTTAACGCTGCCGCGATCGGAGCTAAACACCACTCACGGCAGCCGGCCAGCATGAGTGATAACGGCGGTCACTGAGGGGACATCCGGACCAGTCAAACGGCATCTGGTCCGGCATCCCGGCATGCCAATCTGCCTATACCCCTTTTCTTTACTCCGTACGCTCTTTGAAGCCTCACCTTTCTCTTTAGTCTGTATTCTCATTTACTCTCCCTTTCTTTTCTAGATCATCTCTCACTCACTTTTCTTCCTTTCTCATCTGTCACATAACATACTGACCTTGACTCTTTTCTAACCTCTTACACAGAGCATCTCACTATACACAGAGCATCTCACTACACACAGAGCATATCACTACACAGAGCATCTCACTACACACAGAGCATATCACTACACACAGAGCATCTCACTATACACAGAGCATCTCACTACACACAGAGCATATCACTACACACAGAGCATCTCACTATACACAGAGCATCTCACTTTACACAGAGCATATCACTACACACAGAGCATCTCACTACACACAGAGCATCTCACTACACACAGAGCATATCACTACACACAGAGCATCTCACTACACACAGAGCATATCACTACACACAGAGCATCTCACTATACACAGAGCATCTCACTTTACACAGAGCATATCACTGCACACAGAGCATCTCACTACAAACAGAGCATCTCACTACACACAGAGCATCACACAGAGCATCTCACTATACACAGAGCATCTCACTAGCTTTCTTTTCTCTATCACCTACTTTTCTTTGCTGCCTCAGGCTAGTCTTTTCTTTCCCTCCACTGTCATTCCTAAGTCACATTCCTCTCTTCACTCTCACTTATCCTTATACCTTTCTGCACTGCAGCTTACTGTACTGAGTACAGTGTACTCACTGCTAGTTTCTTCTTCTGCCTCACATCTTCCTATAGTTCTCAAATAAGTCTCTGTGGTGTGTAGTTAAATGGAAGCAGACATTGCTGTGCAGAGTGCTGATCCCGCCCCGCCCGACGTCATGAAGAGGGCGGGGCTTACAGTGAGGAAGTGCTGCACACTGACAGCCCACCGAGTACGAGCAGCTCTACACAGCCTGCAGCTAAACAGACTGTGAAAGGGGACTGTTTCTCAGCGCTACCCGATCGGAGCTAAGCTCCGATCGCGGTAGCCGGCCTGGTGGAGGAGAAAGTCAGCCCTCTGAGGGGACAAAGGGGCCAGCCTACCAGGAACTGGCATGGTGTCCCGGCGTCCCAATCCGCCCCTGCATTGTGGTGTTCTGTATACTACAATAACATAGTAATATAGTAACATAGTTTTTGAGGTTGAATAGAGGCAAATTGCCCATCGTGTTCAACCTGTTTTAAGTTGTGATGATTCTACATACTTGCTGAATAATGTTTTATGACTAGTTAGCTACTATAACTCATGTTACCCCCGGATTAACCATGTTGATATTTTAAGTATTATAACCTTGGATAGCTTTTTCATTCAGAAATGTATCCATTCCTTTTTTAAATCCAATTACAGAGTCCGCCATTACCACCTTCCCTGGCAGGGAATTCCACATCCTGATTGCCCTAACAGTGAAGAATCCTTTCCTCCATTGCGTTCTGAACTTTCCTCCAGTCGCAGCGAGTGACCACGTGTTCTTTTAATAAATAATTCCTCTGATAACTCTTTGTTATGTATCTTTACATATTTGAAGATATTAATAATATCTCCTCTTAGGCACCTCTTTTCTAGTGTATAAATATTCAGCCTAGTAAGTCTTTCCTTATAGTCAAGTACTTTTAGGCCTTTAATCAATTTAGTCTTCAGGATCTCTTACACTTCCATGAGCAGCAGAGTAGTGCAATGGAAGCATGCTGGGCCCATACCCCAGAGGTCGATTGATCGAAACTATCCTCTGCTATGTGCATTTTTTTTTTTATAATTAAAGTAATCAAAAACTGGGATTGATATTTTGGCTCTTTTATTTTTACTTAAAGTACAATAACTTTTATCATTTTAATTTGTTTTAATAGTATATTGACAGCATTGTTTTCTTTAAAAAATCCACTTAATTTTCTTTACCCTATTACTGAAATGGTAATTGACAAAAACAAACTACATTGTCACCAGAAGAGCAATGCAAAATGTACAAGTGATATATGAAAATCATCTTCCATCTTGAATTTCAATGATGCATTGGGACAACAATTTGTGAGAAACATCTTCACCCATAAAGAAAGATTTTCTTAATTCCTTACCTGTGTGCTGATTAGATATCACCTTGTTTTCACATTAAACAGACTTCCCCATGAGGAAGCAGCAATGATGCAGTGACGTTTCCTGGTGTCAACCTGTATTATTTCAGTAGACATTGAAATGAGGATGCATCTTTGATGCCTTTCCAATGAAGCAAGTTTAATTCAGTAATAGGTGAAAAACCATTCCTACAAAGGTGTTAATCAGAGACTTGGCTTTGTGGACACTTTTCAGAGAGCAAATTTGTTAGCATAAACATAAAATCAGAAAATGAAGAGCTGTTTAATCACTCAATTGTACTTTTCTGCCAGCATAATTTTTTTTCTCTGCAACCCACTGCTAAATTGTGCTTCCTAGCTGTTTTTTTATAAAATCACTTAATCAAATCTAACTCTGATTACATCAGAGAAGGCCAGGTACCCTACACCATAAGGGGGGTTTTTGAAATTTTGACTTGTCTACTTAAAGATCACCAAAATCTGATTACAAGGTCAATTACATCCCTGGGTGGGATTGAACCACCAACCTTTTGGTTAATAGCCAAACATGCTAACCGATTGCGCCACAGAGACACCTTGCAAAAGTCAATACTGACAAAGGCTAATAAGCATTCATCTAGAACGTTTCCTAGAAAAACTTTAAAAAGTCAATAATCTGGAGAATTTTTGTAAGAAACACATTGGTACTTTCCCATGATGAGTGAGTGCTTCAGGATTTCTTGCACTTACATGGGCTATTAACCAAAAGGTTGGTGGTTCAATCCCACCCAGGGATGTAATTGACCTTGTCAACAGATTTTGGTGATCTTTAAGAAGACAAGTCAAAATTTCATACCCCCTCTTATGGTGTAGGGTACCTGGCCTTCTCTGACGTAATCAGAGTTAGATTTAATTAAGTGATTTTATAAAAAACAGCTAGGAAGCACAATTTAGCAGTGGGTTGCAGAGAAAAAAATAACATTTTAAACCTACCGGTAATTTTTTTTTCTCGTAGTCCGTAGAGGATGATGGGGACTCCGTAAGGACCATGGGGGATAGACGGGCTCCGCAGCAGACATGGGCACTTTAAGAAAGACTTTTGATCTGGGTGTGCACTGGCTCCTCCCTCTATGCCCCTCCTCCATACCTCAGTTAGAGAAACTGTGCCCAGAGGAGACGGACAGTACGAGGAAAGGATTTTTGTTAATCCAAGGTCAAGATTCATACCAGCCACACCAATCACACCGTATAACTTGTGATATACTACCCAGTTAACAGTATGAAAACAACATAGCATCAGTCCAAGACCGATGAAAACTAACATATAACCCTTATGTAAGCAATAACTATATACAAGTCTTGCAGAAGTAGACCGCACTTGGGACGGGCACCCAGCATCCTCTACGGACTACGAGAAAAAGATTTACCGGTAGGTTTAAAATCTTATTTTCTCTTACGTCCTAGAGGATGCTGGGGACTCCGTAAGGACCATGGGGATTATACCAAAGCTCCCAAACGGGCAGGAGAGTGCGGATGACTCTGCAGCACTGATTGAGCAAACAGGAGGTCCTCCTCAGCCAGGGTATCAAACTTATAGAACTTTGCAAAGGTGTTTGAACCAACTTTGACCCACTGCATGGATGACATCACCATATGCAAATCCATCTGCGGCAGGCCTTCCCCCAGGAATGCTTGAACTAGTTGTTGCATTTGGTTTGTTGTTTGGGGGTGCTTCAGTATTAGGCAGCCTTCTGCCCTCCCATGTTCATCTGAAAATATGTGTTCTCTCTGCAGTTGTTGTCCCCAGATGAGAGTTCCCTTGTGCTGCCTCAGTTGAATCTCCTTTACTTGACAGAGATGCGCCTGAGCAGCGGCCCTCCCCAGCCCTATCCCAAATCATACTTATTTTGCATAGGAGATACCATGGTCATGAAGATTGTTCTCCCAGGGTTAGGTTCATTCATTGCATTCTGGGTATGCTGACCCCTGTGATTTCCCCAAATGTGGGAAACTCAACTGCATTATTTGTGGTAGTGGGGGACTGTGTTTGTGCTTTCCTCTGGTCAGCTCTGGTAAAAGTCAGATTTCTTTGTCTCAGATCTTCCTCTAGCCTTGTTCTTCTTTCGAGAGTTCCCTTGTGCTGCCTCAGTTGGATCTCCTTCACTTGACAGGGGGGTGCCCGAGCAGCGACCCTCCCCAGCTCTAGCCCAACTCCTACTTACCTGCCAGGTGAGATACTATGATCATGAAGATGCTTCTCCCAGGGCAAGGCTCACCCATTGCACTCTGGGTGTGCTGCCCCTGCGATTTCCCCAAATGTGGGAAACTTGACTGCATAATTTGTGTTTCCCCTGGTCGGCTCTCATATAATTCAGATCTCTTTGTCTCAGGTCTCTCTCCAGCCTAGTTTGCTGTCTGTTTCCACTTCTTTTTTCTTGAGCCCCTCCCTTCTATACCCTTGTGCACTATCCTGACTTCTCCCGTCTCCTTACTTTGTGCCTTCCAACGCACAATGCAAACTACAGGTAGTGCTGCAGGGCCCACACCCTTTTACTTGCTTTACAGAGCAGCTCTGGAGCTGTTACAGTGCCCAGCTGCTGCAAGAAATCAGCTTGAATGCTTCAGGGGCTGGGGCATAGCCAACATGAGCCCCACACCGAAGGAGGGTGGAGGTGTTTAATGCGAACTAGGGGTCATCCAAGCGCCGCAAAAGGCCGCCATGCCCTGCACACCCCTTTATTCTTTTCATAAGCAGACGAGGGTTGAAGCCAACTTTGACCCACTGCTTGGATGACATCACCATATTCAAATCCATCTGCTGCAGGCCTTCCCCCAGGAATGCTTGCACTAGTTGTTGCATTTGGTTTGTTATTTGGGGGTGCTTCAGTATTAGGCAGCCTTCTGCCCTCCCATGTTCATCTGAAAATATGTGTTCTCCCTGCAGTTGTTGTCCCCAGATGAGAGTTCCCTTGTGCTGCCTCAGTTGAATCTCCTTTACTTGACAGAGATGTGCCTGAGCAGCGGCCCTCCCCAGCCCTATCCCAAATCATACTTATTTTGCATAGGAGATACCATGGTCATGAAGATTGTTCTCCCAGGGTTAGGTTCATTCATTGCATTCTGGGTATGCTGACCCCTGTGATTTCCCCAAATGTGGGAAACTCAACTGCATTATTTGTGGTAGTGGGGGACTGTGTTTGTGCTTTCCTCTGGTCAGCTCTGGTAAAAGTCAGATTTCTTTGTCTCAGATCTTCCTCTAGCCTTGTTCTTCTTTCGAGAGTTCCCTTGTGCTGCCTCAGTTGGATCTCCTTCACTTGACAGGGGGGTGCCCGAGCAGCGACCCTCCCCAGCTCTAGCCCAACTCCTACTTACCTGCCAGGTGAGATACTATGATCATGAAGATGCTTCTCCCAGGGCAAGGCTCACCCATTGCACTCTGGGTGTGCTGCCCCTGCGATTTCCCCAAATGTGGGAAACTTGACTGCATAATTTGTGTTTCCCCTGGTCGGCTCTCATATAATTCAGATCTCTTTGTCTCAGGTCTCTCTCCAGCCTAGTTTGCTGTCTGTTTCCACTTCTTTTTTCTTGAGCCCCTCCCTTCTATACCCTTGTGCACTATCCTGACTTCTCCCGTCTGCTTACTTTGTGCCTTCCAACGCACAATGCAAACTACAGGTAGTGCTGCAGGGCCCACACCCTTTTACTTGCTTTACAGAGCAGCTCTGGAGCTGTTACAGTGCCCAGCTGCTGCAAGAAATCAGCTTAAATGCTTCAGGGGCTGGGGCATAGCCAACATGAGCCCCACACCGAAGGAGGGTAGAGGTGTTTAATGCGAACTAGGGGTCATCCAAGCGCCGCAAAAGGGCGCCATGCCCTGCACACCCCTTTTTTCTTTTCATATGCAGACGAGGGTTGAAGCCAACTTTGACCCACTGCTTGGATGACATCACCATATGCAAATCCATCTGCTGCAGGCCTTCCCCCAGGAATGCTTGCACTAGTAGTTGCATTTGGTTTGTTGTTTGGGGGTGCTTCAGTTTTAGGCAGCCTTCTGCCCTCCCATGTTCATCTGAAAATATGTGTTCTCCCTGCAGTTGTTGTCCCCAGATGAGAGTTCCCTTGTGCTGCCTCAGTTGAATCTCCTTTACTTGACAGAGATGTGCCTGAGCAGCGGCCCTCCCCAGCCCTATCCCAAATCATACTTATTTTGCATAGGATATACCATGGTCATGAAGATTGTTCTCCCAGGGTTAGGTTCATTCATTGCATTCTGGGTATGCTGACCCCTGTGATTTCCCCAAATGTGGGAAACTCAACTGCATTATTTGTGGTAGTGGGGGACTGTGTTTGTGCTTTCCTCTGGTCAGCTCTGGTAAAAGTCAGATTTCTTTGTCTCAGATCTTCCTCTAGCCTTGTTCTTCTTTCGAGAGTTCCCTTGTGCTGCCTCAGTTGGATCTCCTTCACTTGACAGGGGGGTGCCCGAGCAGCGACCCTCCCCAGCTCTAGCCCAACTCCTACTTACCTGCCAGGTGAGATACTATGATCATGAAGATGCTTCTCCCAGGGCAAGGCTCACCCATTGCACTCTGGGTGTGCTGCCCCTGCGATTTCCCCAAATGTGGGAAACTTGACTGCATAATTTGTGTTTCCCCTGGTCGGCTCTCATATAATTCAGATCTCTTTGTCTCAGGTCTCTCTCCAGCCTAGTTTGCTGTCTGTTTCCACTTCTTTTTTCTTGAGCCCCTCCCTTCTATACCCTAGTGCACTATCCTGACTTCTCCCGTCTGCTTACTTTGTGCCTTCCAACGCACAATGCAAACTACAGGTAGTGCTGCAGGGCCCACACCCTTTTACTTGCTTTACAGAGCAGCTCTGGAGCTGTTACAGTGCCCAGCTGCTGCAAGAAATCAGCTTGAATGCTTCAGGGGCTGGGGCATAGCCAACATGAGCCCCACACCGAAGGAGGGTGGAGGTGTTTAATGCGAACTAGGGGTCATCCAAGCGCTGCAAAAGGCCGCCATGCCCTGCACACCCCTTTATTCTTTTCATATGCAGACGAGGGTTGAAGCCAACTTTGACCCACTGCTTGGATGACATCACCATATTCAAATCCATCTGCTGCAGGCCTTCCCCCAGGAATGCTTGCACTAGTTGTTGCATTTGGTTTGTTGTTTGGGGGTGCTTCAGTATTAGGCAGCCTTCTGCCCTCCCATGTTCATCTGAAAATATGTGTTCTCCCTGCAGTTGTTGTCCCCAGATGAGAGTTCCCTTGTGCTGCCTCAGTTGAATCTCCTTTACTTGACAGAGATGTGCCTGAGCAGCGGCCCTCCCCAGCCCTATCCCAAATCATACTTATTTTGCATAGGAGATACCATGGTCATGAAGATTGTTCTCCCAGGGTGAGGTTCATTCATTGCATTCTGGGTATGCTGACCCCTGTGATTTCCCCAAATGTGGGAAACTCGACTGCATTATTTGTGGTAGTGGGGGACTGTGTTTGTGCTTTCCTCTGGTCAGCTCTGGTAAAAGTCAGATTTCTTTGTCTCAGATCTTCCTCTAGCCTTGTTCTTCTTTCAAGAGTTCCCTTGTGCTGCCTCAGTTGGATCTCCTTCACTTGACAGGGGGTGCCCAAGCAGCAATCCTCCACAGCTCTAGCCCAACTCCTACTTACCTGCCAGGTGAGATACTATGATCTTCACTGTTAGGGCAATCAGGATGTGGAATTCCCTGCCAGGGAAGGTGGTAATGGTGGACTCTGTAATTGGATTTAAAAAAGGAATGGATACATTTCTGAATGAAAAAGCTATCCAAGGTTATAATACTTAAAATATCAACATGGTTAATCCAGGGGGAACATGAGTTGTAGTAGTTAACTAGTCATAAAACATTGTGAAGGCAGGGGAGAAGAACAAGCGCCATATGGTGTAGTATTTTGAATAAATTGGAGTGATAGATAGGTATATACGAAGTAAGTACCGGATAGATTCTTGAGATTAGGCCTGTCTGTCTCACTAAATTCTTTGTGGCTGTTCCCCACCTAGGAGACAAAAGATCATCGCCATATGGTGTAGTAACCTCAGATATATCTTGGGGTACCCTCCCCTCTATTTCATGCGTACCAAAAGGAAAATTCAATATAGCATATAGGATATATTTATATCCAGGTAGATCAAGTCGGTCCAATATGATGTAATGGCTGAATCAGTCGACTGTTGCTGCCTTATATAGTATTATCAATAAAAAAATTTAATCCACAAAATAATAATACAAATTCAGATAAAAAATAAATAAAACAAATCAGAAAATCTTAGCTGATTGGTGTAGGCAGTAGTTAGGTCAGTCTCAACGCGTTTCGCCTCCAGGGCTTCCTCAGGAGAATACATCATATCAAAAGATACACATATTTATAGTGCTTTCAGTTTCATTTTGGCCAGCACTTCCGGTTCGCGTCATTTCCGGAACCGGAAGTGCTCGGTCCGACTTACATACTAAATGCATATGTGGCTTGATATTTAACATTAGATTGCATTGGTGGTGCAGTGTTAATATAAATTTTAGATCAGTCTGTATAAGTAGCGCAAGACGGACATAGAGTCCGTTTGCTCCGTGAAACCGGAAGTGACGCGGCTCGTCCCGGCCACTGCCGCGTCACTTCCGGTTTAGGTTAGAACCGGAAGTGCTGGCCAAAACGAAACTGAAAGCACTATAAATATGTGTATCTTTTGATATGATGTATTCTCCTGAGGAAGCCCTGGAGGCGAAACGCGTTGAGACTGACCTAACTACTGCCTACACCAATCAGCTAAGATTTTCTGATTTGTTTTATTTATTTTTTATCTGAATTTGTATTATTATTTTGTGGATTAAATTTTTTTATTGATAATACTATATAAGGCAGCAACAGTCGACTGATTCAGCCATTACATCATATTGGACCGACTTGATCTACCTGGATATAAATATATCCTATATGCTATATTGAATTTTCCTTTTGGTACGCATGAAATAGAGGGGAGGGTACCCCAAGATATATCTGAGGTTACTACACCATATGGCGATGATCTTTTGTCTCCTAGGTGGGGAACAGCCACAAAGAATTTAGTGAGACAGACAGGCCTAAT
Source organism: Pseudophryne corroboree (assembly GCF_028390025.1). Lineage (NCBI taxonomy): Eukaryota > Metazoa > Chordata > Amphibia > Anura > Myobatrachidae > Pseudophryne > Pseudophryne corroboree. The sequence goes on from NW_026970103.1 coordinate 294,915, forward strand.
CTCAAGAATCTATCCGGTACTTACTTCGTATATACCTATCTATCACTCCAATTTATTCAAAATACTACACCATATGGCGCTTGTTCTTCTCCCCTGCCTTCACAGAATTTCATGACTGAACATACCCAAGTCATATTCTGAAGAACTGAGCAGCCACCAAAGAAGTTTGGAGAGGTGTTTTCTGACGGAGCATCCACAACTGACTGAATCCAAACAGTAGAACCTGTTTGACGACCCTTTGCTTTAAAGGAATATTTGGACGCGAGACTAAGCGCACTGACCTTAAAAAAACTCCCAGTCATAAAACATTATTCAGCAAGTATGTAGAATCATCACAACTTAAAACAGGTTGAACACGATGGGCAATTTGCCTCTTTTCAACCTCAAAAACTATATTACTATATGTTACTATATTACTATGTTACTGTAGTATACAGAACACCACAATGTAATGAGCAGTGATAGTGAGCACTGATGAGGATACTAGAACTGACACTGAGCAGCAAGATGCAGCACTGGACTATTAGTAATGTACTGTAGTATGCTGAGCACCACAATGCAGCACAAGACAATGAGCAGTGATACTGAGCACTGATGAGGATACTACTGAGAACTGACACTGAGCAGGAGAGACACACTACTAGTATTACTGAGCAGCAATAAGTAACCACTGATAATGAGCACTGATATTGAGATTTCCACTGAGAGAACATAGCCACGTCCTCTCCGCTCTCTCTTCAATGCACGAGTAAAAATGGCGGCAACGCGCAGCTCTTTATATGAAATCCGAATCTCGCGAGAATCCGACAGCGGGATGATGACATTTTCCCTTGTTCAGGTTTTCCGAGTCAGGCGGGAACAACCGAGCCTGCCTCGGACCAGTGTAAACCACGTGGAGTTCGTGGGGAATTCGGTTCTCGGAGAACCGAACCCGCTCCTCTCTACCTTATACCCATAATTTTTTTTATTTTCAATCTAAGCCCCTGCAGTTTTCTGTAAGCATCTGCTTCGCTATGATGATCAACAAGTCACAAGGGCAAACACTCAGGGCTTGAGGCGTAGATCTTAGGACCAGCTGCTACAAGTATGGCAGAGGTGTCACTATCACTGGTGACACCCAGAGAGGTGGCGAAGGAGATTGTAATGCAGTGCGCGCAGATAAGCAGCGCAATGGTAAAAAGGAGGCATGGTTTCATAGGTAGGGGCGTGGCCTGGTGGCCTGAATCTACATTTTGTTGCTCCGGGTGTCCCGGGGGTTGGGGGCTGCACCCGGGGACTAGTGTGTGAGCGGTGCTGGCTCCTGCACAGTGACAGGACATGGCCACCCAGCATGACGCCTCCCTTCTTGACCATGCTGTAATTGCAGTCGCACTGCAGTTCAGCGTGATCATAAAAAATGGTGTAGCCTTCTGCTGGTGCAGACTGTATGTGCGCGCAGGAAGCCGCCACCATTTTTGTGATCACAGCGGCTGAATGTGATGTCATACAGCCGCTGTGACCACGCCCCCTGTGTCTCCTCCGTTGCAGACCCCATTTTGAAGCCTTGCCCCCGCACCGCTCCATCCCTGACTTGGAAATGGAGTTTTGCTGACCCCCCTCTCCCCCCCTGCCCCGATTGACAGGCAGAGGCGATCGCATTCTCTGCGGGGTGCCGCAGAAAATGCAGGCACTTGCGTATGCTCTTAGCAATTTTTGCAGTTGGATCGCTTATTGTGATTGCAATCCAACCTGAATCAGGCCCTATTACCTATCGCAATGCGCTGCGGGCAGTACAAAATTGGTTTAATATGGGAGAAAAACCCCCAGACCTGTGCTCCTTAACTGTACCTGGTGGCTTGTGGAGCGGCTGCCCAGTAATCAGTGTCCACGCCAGTGCGCACACGGTCCACCCCCTACGGCCACGCTCCCCTTCATCAGCGGCCTCGTGATCCGGAAGGGCGGTGTGTGTGTGACTGACCTTAGGAAGAAACCGGAGCCTCCGCTGCAGTGACCCAGCAACCAGGGCACGGGAGTATACAGCGCCGCTGGGAGTGATGAAGCTGCAGTAAAGATGTCTATTAGACCTAGCCTGCTGCAGCCCTTGTAGATTCTCATAAAAAAAGTTCTTATTTTCTTGTCAAAATTAATAGCTAAGAATAGGCTGCCTGAGGCAGGCCCCTGTTAAGTGGCCTGCTACTGAAGGCACCAACTACAAACTGAGCTCCCTGTTCATGGAAGCGGGGTTATAGAGGAGAATGCGCTGAGCATCTTGGGAACAGTCAAAAGCTTTGAGCCGGTTGGTGCCTCAGATCAAGATCCTACTCTACACCCCAATGTGAATCCTTGTGGAGTCCAGTGTACCCCACAGAAGAAATTAATGTGTCACACCCATTGGCAGCAACCTTAGAATAGCTGCTGACGGGCACAATTGAGAAAGGAAGGGGGAGGAACATTTGAATCCAGCACATAGATGCAATTCAAATATGTAATTTGAACCTTCCTATTTTAAAATATAATGGATGAACCTCACCCTGTGAGAACAATCTTCATGATATAGAGATCTCATATGCAAAATAAGCATGAGTTGGGATAGGGCTGGGGAGGGTGGCTGCTCGGGCAAGCCCCTCCCCCGTCAAGTTAAGGAGATTCAACTGAGGAAGCACAAGGGAACTCTCGTCTGGGGACAACAACTGCAGGGAGACCACATCTTTTCAGATGAACATGGGAGGGCGGAAGGCTGCCTAATACTGAAGCACCATCAAATATCAAACCATATGCAATAACTAGTACAAGCATTCCTGGGGGAAGGTCTGCAGGAGACGAATTTGCATACGGTGATGTCATCCAAGCAGTGGGCCAAAGTTGGCTGGTACCCTCATCTGCATATGAAAAGAGAAAAGGGTTATGCAGGGCATGGCGGCCTTTTGCGGCGCTTGGATGACCCCTAGTTCGCATTAAACACCTCCACCCTCCTTCGGTGTGGGGCTCATGTTGGCTATGCCCCAGCCCCTGAAGCATTCAAGCTGATTTCTTGCAGCAGCTGGGCACTGTAACAGCTCCAGAGCTGCTCTGTAAGGCAAATAAAAGGGTGTGGGCCCTGCAGCACTACCTGTAGTTCGCATTGTGCGTTGGAAGGCACAAAGTAAGCAGACGGGAGAAGTCAGGATAGTGCGCAAGGGCATAGAAGGGAGCGGCTCAAGAAAAGAGAAGTGGAAACAGACAGCAAACTAGGCTGGAGAGAGACCTGAGACAAAGAGATCTGAATTATACGAGAGCCGACCAGGGGAAACACAAATTATGCAGTCAAGTTTCCCACATTTGGGGAAATCGCAGGGGCAGCACACCCAGAGTGCAATGGGTGAGCCTTGCCCTGGGAGAAGCACCTTCAAGATCATAGTATCTCACCTGGCAGGTAAGTAGGAGTTGGGCTAGAGCTGGGGAGGGTCGCTGCTCGGGCACCCCCCTGTCAAGTGAAGGAGATCCAACTGAGGCAGCACAATGGAACTCTCGAAAGAAGAACAAGGCTAGAGGAAGATCTGAGACAAAGAAATCTGACTTTTACCAGAGCTGACCAGCGGAAAACACAAACACAGTCCCCCACTACCACAAATAATGCAGGCGAGTTTCCCACATTTGGGGAAATCACAGGGGTCAGCATACCCAGAATGCAATGAATGAAACTCACCCTGGGTGAACAATTTTCATGACCATGGTGTCTCCTATGCAAAATAAGTATGATTTGGGATAGGGCTGGGGAGGGCCGCTGCTCAGGCACATCTCTGTCAAGTAAAGGAGATTCAACTGAGGCAGCACAAGGGAACTCTCATCTGGGGACAACAACTGCAGGGAGAACACATATTTTCAGATGAACATGGGAGGGCAGAAGGCTGCCTAATACTGAAGCACCCCCAAACAACAAACCAAATGCAACAACTAGTGCAAGCATTCCTGGGGGAAGGCCTGCAGCAGATGGATTTGCATATGGTGATGTTATCCAAGCAGTGGGTCAAAGTTGGCTTCAACCCTCATCTGCATATGAAAAGAGAAAAGGGGCGTGCAGGGCATGGCAGCCTTTTGCGGTGCTTGGATGACCCCTAGATCGCATTAAACACCCCCACCCTCCTTTGGTGTGGGGCTCATGTTGGCCATGCCCCATCCCATGAAGCATTCAAGCTGATTTCTTGCAGCAGCTGGGCATTGTAACAGCTCCAGAGCTGCTCTGTAAGGCAAGTAAAAGGGTGTGGGCCCTGCAGCACTACCTGTAGTTTGCATTGTGCATTGGAAGGCACAAAGTAAGCAGACGGGAGGAGAAGTCAGGATAGTGCACAAGGGTATAGAAGGGAGGGGCTCAAGAAAAAAAGAAGTGGAAACAGACAGCAAACTAGGCTGGAGAGAGACCTGAGACAAAGAGATCTGAATTATACGAGAGCCGACCAGAGGAAACACAAATTATGCAGTCAAGTGTCCCACATTTGGGGAAATCGTAGGAGCAGCACACCCAGAGTGCAATGGGTGAGCCTTGCCCTGGGAGAAGCACCGTCCTGATTATAGTATCTCACCTGGGTGTGCTGCCCCTGCGATTTCCCCAAATGTGGGAAACTTGACTGCATAATTTGTGTTTCCCCTGGTCGGCTCTCATATAATTCAGATCTCTTTGTCTCAGGTCTCTCTCCAGCCTAGTTTGCTGTCTGTTTCCACTTCTTTTTTCTTGAGCCCCTCCCTTCTATACCCTTGTGGACTATCCTGACTTCTCCTCCTGTCTGCTTACTTTGTGCCTTCCAATGCACAATGCAAACTACAGGTAGTGCTGCAGGGCCCACACCCTTTTAGTTGCCTTACAGAGCAGCTCTGGAGCTGTTACAGTGCCAAGCTGCTGCAAGAAATCAGCTTGAATGCTTCAGGGGCTGGGGCATGGCCAACATGAGCCCCACACCAAAGGAGGGTGGGGGTGTTTAATGCGAACTAAGGGTCATCCAAGCGCCGCAAAAGGCCGCCATGCCCTGCATACCCCTTTTCTCTTTTCATATGCAGATGAGGGTTCCAGCCAACTTTGGCCCACTGCTTGGATGACATCACTGTATGCAAATCCGTCTTCTGCAGACCTTCC